>NW_021604587.1:19529125-19553293 GCF_004785775.1 Grammomys surdaster
TCTCTCTCTCTCTCTCTCTCTCTCTCTCTCTCTCTCTCTCTCTCTCTGTGTGTGTGTGTGTGTGTGTGTGTGTGTGTGTGTGCTTCAACTGCTCAACTAGACATTGGTGAGGGTGACAGTTGCCTGAACTAAGACTATTGTTCAGTTTTATGGGGAAACAGGACCTTTGGGATCTAAAGGCCCAGTCAGTTCTTCACACTTACTGTCCAGGACTATGAGCAATGCATTCTGTTTGAACAGCCATAGATAAGGCATAAAACATCTGGAAAGTTTGAGACATGAGAGGGGAAACCCCCATTCTCCTGAATAGGAGACACATGTTCTCCCTGCCCAGGCTCAGGACCAGCATTAGGCACCTTGGTCATTTTGCACACTGGTTTAAGGAGCGATATCATGGTAAGTCAGTGAGTGATAGTGCTTCTTGAAGAAACCAGTTAGACCTTTACCCTTTGGCTCATAATAGAGCCACCTTTAAGTCAAGTGACAGTCAGCAGCAGTGAGAGTGACAGCAAAGTTATCCTAGGGGAAACAGTGCATTTGTCAGCGCAGCATGGGAGGACAGAGCAGGAGAGACTGCTGACCTGCAGGGTGAACCCTCCCTGCCTGCCCACAGCTAGCTATCTCAGATGGGAGGACAGAACCAGCCTGAACCAGTTTGTTCTTAGGACTCTGGTTGTGTTGTGTGGAGTTCATAGAGGTGTTTTCAGTCATTGCTGTGGTTAACCCATGCTGGGGAGCCAAAGGTTGTCATCTCCAATAACAGTAACAAAGGTTATTGTTCCTTAATCCACTGTACGAAATGACCAAGATGCCTAATGCCAGGTGTGTATAGATATTTGTGTATATGTGGGTGTTTGTATGTGCATATATATATGTCTGTATATGTTTGTATGTGCATGTGTATCTATGTGCACATGTGTATTCATTTATGTGTTTATGTGTGGCTATGTTTATGTCTGTGTGCATATGTATGTGTATATGTGTGTTTGTATCTGTATATATGTGTATATGTGTGTGCATGTCTTTGTGTGTACATATATGTCTGTGTGTATTCCTATGTTTCTGTGTAGATATATCTGTGTGTGTGTCTGTGTGTCTGTGTGTCTGTGTGTGTGTCTGTGTGTGTTGTTCCTTGCTTTGTAAAGAGAAGACCAGCCAAGAGCAGGCCTGGAGTCCCAAGAACCTTCTTGCACTCAAGTATTACCTACTCCTCTAGATTTTATTAATTTAATTTTTACTTTTTAATGTGCAGGTGTGTGTAATGTGCATGTTTCTAATGTGTGTGGGCTCGTGTGCATAACGGTGCACATGCATGCACAGTGTTGGCTTAAGATGTTTTCCTTGGCTGCTCTGCTTTGTTCATTGAGGCAAGGTCTCTCAGTTGATCCCAGATACTGATGCTGTAGGCTAGTGTAGCTAGCCAGCTTGCTCTGGGAGAACCCCTGTATCAACCTTCTTAGTACTGGAATTATAGGCAGGCTGCATGAGCATGCGGGTCTGGATCTCTGAATGACAGTCCTTGCACTTGCATTTATCCACAGGTCCATTTCCCCAGCTCCTTTGTTGTCTTTTAAATAGGCAGTATAGTGCCACCATAGCAGAAAGGTGGCTTTAATGCAAGGATGGCTGCAGAAGCAAGCGTCATCTCTCCATCTTTTCGCCTCTCAGAGCAGCGCGCTACCCTACGTAGTATTTCTCTAAGACAAAATCCCTCTTCTGTCCCTCTCCTGCATTCTTCTCTGGCAACAATAAACAGGGCCCAGCTGAGAACAGATTTGCTTGCCATTAGAGGGTCAGGTCAGAACTGTTCTGCATCATGCAGAAGCCTGAGTGTCTTGTGTGGGTGTCCTGGCTATAGTGGGGTCAAGCCCACGGAGCCCATGAAGCCCATGGAGCCCATGAAGCCCATGGAGCCCACGGAGCCCACAGAGCCCATGGAAGGGCGACTGGGAGACCCCAGCTGCACATGCCATGGCAGTTGTCAGTGGGTTAAAAAATAAAAATGAAAATAATAAAGTTGAAGAGCCAGATGCTTTAGAGAGGAATTATCGTGACGTTGTCAGTCAGAGCCGGCCAGAGGAGGAGCAAGGCCGACAAAGTGTCGGAAAGAAATCTGGTCTGTAGTGAAATCTGCAACCTTGTTTAACCCACTGAAGACTGTCAGGAGTGAGGGACCTGAAACACAATCTTTGAAAGGTGTTGGCAGCTGTATTGTTGGATTTTCTCTCCTGGTGCAGAGCTTGCTTAAAGAGTCTTAGTGTTTTTGTAGCATACATCCATCAGATTTGGATAAAGAAAATCTCAAAAACATTTGCTCAGATTGACTTTCTTAGCTTGTTTTAAAAAAAGGGAAAAAGAAACTTGTACATGCCAGAAGTTGAGGCAAAGGAAATAAAAGAAGAATCATTATATTTCAGAGAGAAACTCCACACAACACATGAAAGGCCCAAAGTTGATAGGCAATGCCTGCAAAGAAGAAACGGAGTGGAGGCTGGCTTGGAAGTGATTCCGTGTTTGCAGCATGCTTTGTGAGCTGAACAAGGTAGCTCATGAGGGAGCTGTGACTGTGGAGTCCATGGGTGTGGTTAGAGTACTGTTTTCTTTTTAGTGTACTCAAGAATTGGCTGTACTTCTTAATGACAAACAATCCTTAACCATCATGCCTGAACAGAAGTCAATACGAGAGCTCTAGACTGAATTTCTGGAAGTGGCGAGAGTGATGTGCTGGGGAACAGGGCGCTGGTCATCCATAGGTAGAAACATCCCTAGAACATCTTTCTCATGGTACAGCACCCCTGGTGCCACCTACCAACTTAAATGAGACTAATGTCCTGGGTCACCTAATTAGATAGGCTCAGTATGCTAAATAAATCTTATAGTAGCTCCTGGTGGGGCAAGCCTGTAATATGAGCTACTTGGGATGTTGAGGCAGGAGGATTGGGGCCCTATCTTAAAATATAAAGTCAAAAGAAGACTAAGGATGTAGCTCAGGGGCAGAATGCTTGCCCTGCATGTATGAGGTTCTAGGTTCAATCCCCAGTACTGTCCCAAATAAAACATTGTAACCACCACCACCACCACCACCACCACCACCACCACCACCACCACTAAAAACAACCAATCAGAAGAAACCAGGAGTCCTAACTAGCCTGAGGTTACAGATGAGGAAAGCAAGACTCAAGGAGGCCCCCTACCCAATGGAGTTAGGTCCAGGAGATCTCTCAAGGTAAAGTCTGTAGATCCAAACTGTCTGAGGCTGGACGGCCCACTAGATAGTCAGCACTGGATGCCACAATTCAACAGTTGCCTCAAGAACTCGGTTGGTCATTACTGGGGCACCAACAGGGGAGTGCTGAGTAGAGGAGGGAGTTGTGACTGTGACTATGACAATAGGATTCATGTTCTTTACCCTGATTCCTTACAGCAGCCTATGGCTTTCTTCCACACCAGGAATGTTTGTCAGGCTGTTCTCAACGTTCACCACAGAATGAAATACTGTGGATAATAAAACTAGCAGCAATCAGAATAATTCTTTTACCCTTTGGCTCGTAATAGAGACACTTCTCTTTATACAGAAATCTGTACTGCGGTGTTGAGATATGAAGTTTTGTAGGGTGCTCTGGGAAGGAAGAAGGACCAACAATGAGCACCCACGTGCCCTTCCCTGGAATGCTGTTCCTGAGAAAACTATGTCTGATCACTTAGGTACAGTGTCCCCTGATCTACATGGTGAACAGCTGTAGTGTCTGCCTTTATTTTTCTCTTCATCCCTGTGAAACTCAGACATTCTTGTCTGAGCACAAAGACAAGGATTCCCTTTGTGGTTGTGGGCTTTGAGGGAGCTGTCTCTGTCGCTGTACTCAGAGAAGGGGGTTTGGAAAAGGGCATTAATACTAGATTGTATACAAGAAAGTGGTGTGCTTGCTAATCATGATGCAAATGACCTCTACCTTGCTCCAAATTGCATGCTTCTTTCTTCATTGCTTCTGATGGCTGCTGTTTATAAACTTCCACAG
Source organism: Grammomys surdaster (assembly GCF_004785775.1). NCBI lineage: Eukaryota > Metazoa > Chordata > Mammalia > Rodentia > Muridae > Grammomys > Grammomys surdaster. The sequence goes on from NW_021604587.1 coordinate 19,533,142, forward strand.
TGATATGGAATCTATTCTTTGAAGGAGAGAAACTATAACCTCTGTGCATCCCTTTCCATTGGGAATCAGTTCAGGTCCATGGGTTTGCGGGACTTTACATCTGTGTTTCCAGAACCATCCCAGCCCTTAGTAGCAAGGAATATTCATGCTCACCGGTCTACCCCTAGATAGCAAGGAGAGGAGAGATCTTGATAGCACAGTTGGCCTTCTATATTCAAGGGTTCTGAACACATGGATCCAACTTGTGAAAAAAAATACATTTGTACTAAACAGTTACAGATTTATTTTCTTATCATTCTTTAAACAATGTGGTACAACAGCCACTTGCACAGCTTCTGCATTGTATTATGCTGCGTGAGTCATCTATGTGATTTAAAGTACACAGGGTGGTGTTTGTGGATTGAATGCAAATATGATTTTAGCATCCAAAGGCGCTCTGGGAACCTCTAGATACCAAGATAACTGGTCCAGCTCCTGGGATCGTTGCCCCAGATCTCTGATGAGCCACTTCATAGTAAGAGTAGCATCTTGGCTTGGGGGACTCCCTCCTCTGGGTACTGTGTGGAGTAGTGGTTAGAAACCCTACTACAGATGTTTTCTTTTACAGACAAGTCTGCCCTTCAAAGGTTTTCACCAAGGGGAAACCTTTTTCTGGGCCTGGCCATTATTGTAGAATAAATAGCAGGATTTAGACTGTAGTTGAGTTGAACTTTCCAAAATATATATGAACCTCTTAAAAAGAACATTATTTCTATTTGATGAAATTTTGTATTTGTGGTTACTTTCCTTAAAACGTTAACCAATGAGGTAATCAAACTGGATTCATTTTTTCCTATGTAATATGCATTTTGCATATTACATTCTGACCTCTGAGGACACTGCATGCACATGGTGCACAGACAAACAGACAAAACACCCATAAAACCCACATAAAAATGAAAAAAGTAACAAAACAAGAAAAAAGTGTATAAGGCTTGAAGAAAAACACCCCTCTGGGCTCCATTTTGTGATGAATTATTTACACTAGACTTAAATTTCTGAAGACGATTCGACTGGGAGACAGCAGATGTGAACCTGGGTAACCCTGGTAGTGACTTTGATCTGTGCCATCAGGAGTTGGAATTGTGCAGGGATGAAGGGAGACAAACTCCAGCTCTACTATCTACTGGTGGTAGGAATTATTAAGGTATCAAGATTTTATATGTGTGCATACTCGTGTGTGTGTGTGTTACTTTTTTCATTTTTTATGTGGGTTTTATGGGTGTTTTGTCTGTTTGTCTATCTATGCACCATGTGCATGCAGTGTCCTCAGAGGTCTGAAGATGTCATATCTTTTAGAACTAGAATTACAGATGATTCTTAGCTTCCATGTAGGTTCTGGGAGTCAATGCCAGGTTCTCTTGAAGGGCAGCCAGTGCTCTTAACCACTGAGCCATCTCTCCTGACCATTGTTTTGTTACTTCTATGATGTGTTCTTCATTGGCTTGGAGATCACCAAGTAGGCTAGGTTGGCTGGACAATGAGCGTCCCAGGGTACTACCCATACTGTCTCTGCCTCTGAAGTGCTGTGATTCCAAGGTCACTGCACTCAGCTTTTAAACTTTTTATTATTCTATTCAATTGGTACTGGGCAGCAAGCATAGGTCCAGGGGCTTGCTGCATTTCACTGCATCTCGTGTTTCTAAGTATAGCCCATATTTGTGCTTCACTATCCTCATCTGAACATCAGGGATGGGGATGATAAAATATGTAAAATAGACTTGTGGAATTAACCAAGTTAGTATATTTCTCTGTGCCAGACACTGCCTGGCATGAGGCTTACGCTCATCCGTGCTTGTCACAGCAGCAGGGGCTGTGACCATTCCAAGAGGCAAAAGAGTGGTACACCAGGGTTCCACTGTTTCTTCCTGGTCATTTTCAGAGAGAAACTTCTTTTGGGAGAGGTGGGTTGGGATTGCCTTGATGCATACACATTTATTCCTTCTTCGTTGTATCAGGAAAGACTTGGAGATGGTTCAAAACCACAGCAAGGTTTTCCATGTGGCCAGAGCCAGATTTCCTAAGCATCTCTGTCTGATACTGAGGGAGCAGCTGTTCTGTTTCAGGAAGAGCAGGCAGTTGATTCTGTCTGGAAGATTCGATAAGTGAAGAATCCGGTCTTGCTTCCTGACTGTGCTTGCAGGCTCTGGTCAGCCTCATCTGCCTTTCACTCACACTCCTCCTGGCAGCTTCTGGGCGACCTCTCTTGATTTCTGGAGGCTTTTGTTGGTGGTTTTTTCAAGTGTGGGGTAAATCTTTAAGCATACACAGGGGAAAATGTATACTATGACGAGTCAAAGCATCAAAAGAGGGTCTTGAATATTGTGACACTGTACATGCATTCATGCCTCTCCCAAAGAATCACCTCTTTCAGAAGCAGCTGCTATTTTGACTCATGTTTTGAATCCATACTTGAATGGAACGCCACAGTATGTCACCTTTGTGCTTGGCATCGTTTAGATACTAGTCTGTGAGATCCTTCTATAAGGTGGACAAAAGGTTTTTTTTTTCTCACTATGATTAATAATGTGTACCTGTTCAGGTTTATGCTGGCTGTTTGGCTAGCTCCTTTTTGTGACAGGCCTGATTACATTATTGCTCAGTTGTTACATTGGACTGTCAAACTTTACCTGGTTTGGAGATATTCTTTATGTATGTTGGATATGAATTCTTTGTTGGATATTCATTCTGAATAACCTTCTCTCAGCATATAAGCTTTTCACTCTTTGAATGGTTTTTATTTTGCTGAACAGGCATTCTTAATTGTGATGAAATTGAGTTTAGCAATTCTTTTAAATAGGAGAATTTTTATTTTATTTTATAAAAATTAATGTGTATGTGTGTGTGTGTGTACCTGTCTGTGGGCTGGTGCATGTAAATGCAGGATTTCCGGGAGCAAGAGTTACAGACAGTTGTGGGCCATCCATCGTGGGTGCTGGGAACCACACTTAGGTCTTCTGCAAGGCCAGTATGCATTAATTTTGGAGCCATCTATTGATTTACCTGTTAGTGGTTTTCTGCCCCATTGAAAGCTCTTCTACTAGCTCAAGATTGTAAGATTACTGTCTTAGTTATGGTTTCTATTGCTGTAATGACACACCATGCCCAAAGTAAGTTGGGGAGGTAGGGGTTTATTTGGCTTACCCTTCCATGGCACTGTTCATCAATGAAGAGAATCAGGACAGGAACTCAATCAAGCAGAGCTAGAACCTGGAGGCAGGTGCCAATGCATCGGCCATGGAAGGGTGATACTTACTGGCTTGCTCCTCAGGACTTGCTTAGCCTGCTTTCTTATGGAACCCATGACCACCTGCCCAGGGATGGCACCACCTACAATGGGCTGGGCCTTCACCCATCAATCACTAATTAAGAAAATACCAAACAGGCTTGCCTACAGGTGGATCTTAGGGAGGTATTTTCTCACCTAAGTCTCTCTCCTCTCCAATGACCCTAGCTTGTGTCAAGTTGATGTAACACTAGCCAACACAATTACTCTCCTGCATATCATGGTGGACACTTCATTTGTTTTGCTCTCCACCTTTAGGGGAACAATAATACTGGTGTTGGCTTTTGTGCATAGCACCAGGTGGACTTCACAGCTCATTTTTCTCTATATGAATATCTGATTGACCCCAAAACATTCATTGAGAAGGTCTTTTTATCTTTTGCTATTGTTGCATATGGACACACATCTAAAGGTCTGTTTCTATTTCTAGTTTTCTGTTCTGTTTTTCTATTTCTCTATACATTCACAACAAACAGCACTGTCTTAAGTACTGTAGTCTTTACAATAGCAATTCTCTAGCTCTGTCCTCCTCCAAGACTCTTGCCTCTTTTTGTAGACTTGTACTTCTGTGTACTTTAAAGTTTTCTAAAATTATTTTTATTATTTATGTCTACATGTTATGTGCACATGTGCAGTGCCAGCAAAGTCCAGAAGAGGGTGTCAGATTCCCCTAGAACTCAAAGCTAGGTGTGGTGGTTCATTTCTGCAATCCTTGCACTTGAGAGGATGAGGCAGGAGGATTGCTATAAGCTGGAAGCCAGCCTGGGCTACATAGTAAGTTTCAAGCCAGTGGTTGACAACAAAGTGACAAACAAACAAACAAAGGCAGCTAGATGATGATAGATAGATGGATAGATATATAGATAGATTATTGCTATTGTATCGAAACCAAACCTATTGAAATGTAACTATACATTTTACTCCTTTCTTATCCCAACTCATACTGTGCTGCATTTTGCTGAAAGATGATATCTTTTAATTAACTCTTATCTCTTTCAGTGATGAAGGCTGATCAGTAAAGTGTGTTGTTAATCAGACATGGCTGTACTAATGCCCCCTAAGAATTAACCTATGGTCCTGTGACTGATCAAGGACAAGCATATATTTTCTTTGCTTATGGGTCTGTGGGTCAGTTGAAATCTGGTTGCTTCTGGTTAGGCTTGGCTCCAACTGTTAGTCAGATTTGGGTCTGTTCCAAGGGTCTAGTTCTGTGAGCAGCAGGACCTTGGAGCAAATGCTTTTTTGTTTGTTTGTTTGTTTTCGAAGACAGGGTTTCTCTGTGTAGCCCTGGCTGTCCTGGAACTCACTCTGTAGACCAGGCTGGCCTCGAACTCAGAAATCTGCCTGCCTCTGCCTCCCAAGTGCTGGGATTAAAGGCGTGCGCCACCACTGCCCATCGGAGCAAATGCTTTTTATAGCAAATCATGGGAGCTGGAGAGGCTGAGCCAAACTGTGCAACCCCCCGCTCCTGCAGACTGTTGATGACTTAGTGATGGATGACGGAGGTCACATCACCAATCCAGGAGGCACTGGTCGGTGCCACAGAACAGGGAAGGGCTGGGAACAGGAATCCAGTTTACTATGACGTAACTGGAAATGCCTTTTCATTTTCCAGCATTGTCTCTGCATTGACTGCATTCCTCATGGGTCTCTGTGTAGACTGTCACCCTCTGCAAAAACAAGCTTCCCTGGTCTAGGCTGAGAGCAGCACTAGTTTATGGAAATAAGCACCCCTATTTAGAAGGCTATTATATTAACATGTCCATTTGGCAATGCATCGGTAGTAAATGCTCCCCTATGGCTTTGGGCCTGGCCAGAGATAAGCTTTTGACTAGATTTGCAGCACCACCCTCCCATGATGCGGGCCTCAGACAGAACCAGAAGTGGTTGGTTACCCCCTGAAAAGCCATGCCGCTATTGTATCAGTGGGTATGTGTTGCCTGACTGGTCAGTATTATAGCACACAGTGTTTAAGACTTTTACAGTTGTTTAAGACTGTTAGCACCTCTGATCAACTCCAGCTTGACTCTTCAGAGTCCTGTACATAAAGTGTATGATGACTTTAGCAATCAGGTCTTACTGTCTAGTTCTCTGGTGGATAACCCAAAACAGTGACAATAGGCTGTATTGTTCTGACAGCCTCTGGGAGTTCCCTGGCCAGATCTAGGCTTGCCTCTGCCTCCTGAGTGCTGGGATTAAAGATGTGTACCACTACGTCCACTGGGATATTTCCACCTTCCCTTCTCTTTTCTTCCCTCTCCCGCCTCTTCTCTCCCCTCCTCTTGGAAATATTATTTTACTTATTTATTTTGTGAGACAGATTCTCCATCTTTTTAGAGCACTCTAGATAGAACTTGCTATGTAGATGGAGCTGGCCTTGAAGTCAAGACAATCTTTTTGTCTCATCCTTTCCCAAGTGCTGGGATGACTTCAAGAGCTTTCCCATTTGTCTTCCTGGACAGTTCTACTTGTGCTTCATATTAACTTGTAATTTCTGGAGGGACTTTTAACTTGAAAATTGCTGTGTGTAAGAACGTGTCCCGATGGCTTGTATCCAATTAATCACAACTGGTTTTATGTTTTCTTGTGAATACTTTCCCTGGACCACTGATTTTCCATGTATGAGTTTGATGCTTTTCCCCTGAGGATTATTTTCTTTAAATACTTGTGTGTTTGTGGGTGTGTTAACAGTTTTGCACTAGAGGTTACTTGGTGCTGTTTGCTGCTTTCCGGTCTGGTGACTGGTGAGGCTTGTGGTCAGCATCTGTCAGTGGATGTGGCTGTGCGTTACCTCATGGAGTCCCGCAGCTCTGGCCCCTGTGAGCGCCCCCTTCTGGTTATCCAGCGTAAGGGTTTTTAACCTCCACAGGCTTACTTTATTGCCCTCTAGACATGGAGGACAAGAGGTCAGTGGTCGCGGGTGGTGGTGGCGCACGCCTTTAATCCCAGCACTTGGGAGGCAGAGGCAGGCAGATTTCTGAGTTCGAGGCCAGCCTGGCCTCACTCAGTCTACAGAGTGAGTTCCAGGACAGCCAGGGCTATACAGAGAAACCCTGTCTCGAAAAAACAAAAAACAAAACAAAACAAAAAAAAAGAGGTCAGTGGTCATAACGCTCTGGCTAGCCCTTTGGGGATACATTTTAAAAGAGAAGTGAGAGCCAGGCCCAGGAGACAGGGAAGAGGGATTAAAAAGAGACTTAGACTCCTAAAATCATCATGTCCTTTCTTGTAGCATCGGCCTGGTTCAGGCAGAGTTTCAGGTGATCTTTACCTTCTCTCTTTTCTCCACAGTGCTCCTGTGTTGGGCCAGGCCAAAAGCCAAAGCTGAGAGCAGCTCCCACCTCTTCCCTCTGCTCTTCACCGATGCTAAGCACCCTTTTTGTGGCTGACAGCACACCAGTGTGTTCTTTAGAGGACCCAGCAGGCTTCTCACTACCCATTTCCTTGACGTGAATGACCCCCTTGTAATGCTCAGTAAAGTATCCTTTCTCTGAAGGAAGAAACAGAGATCTGTCAGCTGATATGTCAAACATTCACTGAGTGCTGTTACTGCTGGGTACTTAGAGGGGAAAGCCAAATACCCATAAATATGGTCACATTTCTGATTTTTGGAGGCTCGCCATCTGTTAACAGAGACTTTCACCTGGGTATTACAGTACTTATGAATTTAGATGGTAGGTGTGGTGTCACCGCTGGCAGGTACTTGCTAAGATGAGGAGGTGGATGAACTAGCTACTAAGAAAGATTTTACAGAGAAAATGAGTCTGAGTTGGAAAACTAGCAGTAGCATGCATGCAAAAATTAATTAATAGTTACTATATAATTAATTATGAATTAACAGTAAACTATAAACTGAAATTTTATAATTCCAATCAATAAATATAATCCACTCTCCTTTAAGTAGCTTTAGTCAGGGTACTTTATCACATCAGTAGGTAAGGATGACACTGATAATGACACTGGTAGTTCTTCTGGCTTCCCATTGGCTTCTGGCACCCTCGTGCTTGCACATGCTCACCCAAGCACTTTTTCATAGAAGTTACTTTAGGATCTCTGTCAGCTAATTCTGATCCCACTGTCCTACCGCCTCTGCTATCTCCTGATACTTCTCCTTCCGAAAGGGGCATACATGACTCACTCTTTCTCTTCACTTGAAAAGCTAGGGGAGGGGGTGGGCACTGATCTTGTCACCGCTGGGCTCTGGTGAAGGTCTCCACTTCCCACTCACCCTATCACTATGAATTGTCGTGGTGATCCACACTTCCCACAAGGTTTCCAGTGGCACCTTGCAAGGGCAAAGGGGCTTCATGCTGCTTGGAATATGGAAGTTCAAGCTCCCAATTCAGTGTCCAACCACAGAGGATTAAGGCGACTCCTGGTAGCCCATGAGTCTGGGCTCCCCACTCAGAGCCTTTGGTGGTGTGGGTAGCAACTAGACCACAACTTTTGTATGGCATTTGGCTGAAGTGGTGTGACTGTGGTTAGTCTGTCTTTCTAGGCTGTCTTCTCCTAGTCCTGTGGCTGTGGGGAGCAGGTTTTCGTGAACTATCTTTGTGTTCTAGTTTCATTTCTGTGGCTGTCATAAAATACCCTGACACTTCCCCACACCCTAACACCCACCCCCCAATAACTTAAGTGAGAGTTTATTTGGCTTAAAATCCCAACTAACAGTCCAGTCTATCACTGTAGAGAAATCAAGGTAGGAACTCAAGGCAGCTGGTCTTGTCATATCTAGGAGCAGAGAGAAAATAAATGCATGCCTGCTTAATTGCTTTCTTGTGCTCAGGTTGATTTATCCATTCTTATACAGTTTAGGACCCCCTGTCTAGGGAATGACACTACCCACAGTGGGCTGGGTCTTCCCACATCAATTAGCTTAAGACAGTCCTTCACTGGCAAGCCCACAAGTAAAGGTAATGCAGACAATCCTTTTGTTGAACTCTCACCCAAATTGTAGGTTGTGTCAAGTTTGGCAGTTAAGCTAACCACTCTAGTGTCCATTGGTGCCAACAGGTTGCTGATTTCTTCAGCTCCAAATCTGGGTCATACGAGGTGAAAAGTGAACTCAGAACTTCTTATTGTTCTGTGACTTGGGTATTAAGTGTTGTGTGTTTTTCTACTACTGTGACAGATTCCACCCAGGTACACTATGAATTTTACAAACATAACAAAGATCCGACACCAATAAAACCATCACTGAAGAGGTTGTGTACTACATACCAGCCACCAGTTATAGCAGTTTTACAACTGACTGGCTCCTGTGAGATAATCTGGCCTTCGGAACTCCCATTATAATGAGATTAGCATCTGAACCTGTTACTCAACATAGTTACTATTTCCACACCAACTGATTTCTACCAGGAAATCTCCTCTTGAGAGTTATTAAAAGAGCACACCCAGTGAATTCAGAAAGGACATAATTGCCACATTTGAGTCACAGGAAGGTGGGTGGGGTCAGGGGGAGTGATTCTGTAAAAACGTCTGGAATAGGTGGGAGAAGGTAGGGGTTGCTGAAAAGGTGAAAGATAAGAACTGTCAAATCTAAGAATTCCCTCCCTACTGGGGGAAGATGGTTTGAGTAACGGTTTCAAGGTGGTGGGACACAGGGGAACAAGGACATGAGGATACTATGGAAGGCTAGAAAAGTGTGATAGAGACTTGAGAGGTAGCATCTCAGCTGATTGTGGGGGACTGTGGGGTGGAGGGACCAGCATGCACTGACACCAATGCTGCCGGAGAAGAAGACATGCACAGTGCCTACCAGAAGACTCAGCTGGACATACAGATGGATAAAATATTTGATGTCATTGAGAGTTCTTTGAAGACAAAAGGATTCCCCCACCCCACCCCCCATTTTTTGAGTGAAAAATGCTTTTTAAGTTTTGTTCTGTAAAATGAAAGGGCAGGACTAGGAGATTTAAAAACAACATGGAAACACATCTCTGGGTGTCTCTGGGAAGGAGTTTTCAGAAAGATTTAACTGAGGAAGGAACATCCATCCTGAGTGTGGGTGTCACCATCCCGTGGCCTGGGATAAATAGAATAGAAAGGAGACAGGGAGCTGAGCACAGCGCTCATTTCTTCTCTCCTTGACTGCAGAATGTGACCAGCTGCATAATGCTCCCCTCCCCCATCGTCATGCCTCCCACACCACTCCACACCATGAGCTAACTACGTTCCTTCTTAGACTGTGAATGAAAGCAAACCCTCCCTTCCTTAACTTGCCTCTGACAGCTATTTTCTCACAGTGATGAGGAGAGAGCTGATGTAGAGTGTGTGCTTGAGATTTCCACATGGGTCAGCATGGGAGCGCCCCAGTCCATCATCATCCACTCAGGGGAAACTGAAAAGTGTGGTCCTGTTATTTTATTTTTATATACATCTTTCCAGGGTGTGGGGCTCTTAGGGAAACCCTGCTCACCCTCACACAGTTGGAGTGATTGATTCAGAAATGTCTTTCAGAGATCTGCCATGGATTCAGCTGAGTAGATGGGTTCTGTATAGGCATCCAGAGTGGCCGATATGTAGCCTGTACTGCCGCAGATCAAACTAATGCCAAACAGGGATTACTCAGTACAGAGCCAGTCCGTTCCATTGTGGATTCAGTGTGTTCAGAGCTAGGATGGAACTCACCTTCCATGGGGAAGGGGCAGAGATGGAGCAGCCTCTGTCTATTTCTTTTCCTCTTTTCTCCTATGCTGGAGATTGATTAAATATAGACAGCAATGAAAATGATATCGAGTGTCCAGATACTGACAGCATTTTAGATAATCATGCACGCACATTCTCTTTGATAACCCTAACAATAAGGTGTGTTATACACACTTGAGGGGTGGGTAAACTGAGACCCAGAAAGGTAAAAAAAAACTTGCCTAAATTTCCCAAATCATGAGCTGAGCACTGGAATCCATCTCTCTCTGTGCTCTGACTACAGAGGTGGCAGAGAATGTGACCAGAAGCTCCATGTCCCAACTGCCATGCTCTCCCTCCCACAGTGAGCTGCACCCCTGTGAAGCCTCCTGGACTAGTTGCCCACAGTAGTTCCAGAAAACTTCCTCGCATGGACATGGTGCACATTTTTGAAACAAAAATATTTTTAATCATGTGTACGCTTATGTGTGGGTGTGGGTTGGTGTACAAATATAATGCTTGCAGAGGCCAGATGTGAGCCCAGGGAGGGCTGAGCTCCATCCACAGCTGGCCGCAAGGGACATGGGCTAGATTTGCTTATAGGAACTGCAGGGTTTTTCCTCGGGAGCCTTCAGGGCATTTCATAAATGAACAGATACTGGGGTTGACTTTGGCTTGTAGAAGATAGAAAAGCAATCTGTGCTGCCTCTGTGGAAGAGATCTGCTGCCCTCCCTCAGATGTGAGCTGTGGATGCGAGCCGCCCAGTCTGGATGCTGGGAACTGAACCCTAGCCCGTGGAAGGTCTGGGAGGAAAGAGGGAAAGCAACATGCACTCTTTACCAGTGAGCCACACCCTTATCCCCATGATCCTTATTTTTGTCCCAGAGCCACATTCCTGCTTTTAAATAGATCATTACAGACCTGACATCTTCCACAGACCTTTTCTGGAGAGACACCCCATCTCCAGGTGAGTGTAAAAAGAAGCCCAGAGGAAAAAAACTAATAAAATATCACTGAGTTACCATGTGTGTGAAGACGTTTTTGCAGGATGTAGGGGAAGAGATGAATTAGCCATGGAAGGGAGGCTGGGCCCTCTCTGTGCTTGACAAGTTGAGGTGAAGCCTCGGCGTGGTAGGGAAGCCCCATTGCCTGGAGAATCCTCAGAGGACTGTTTACACCCATCCTGAGCATCTCCTGGAGGGAGGGCCGCAGACCTCCTCCACAAGGCAGCACAGATTGATCTTTTGTTCTTCTATAAGCCAAAGATACCTGCAGTACCCGCTCAACTAATGAAATGTCCTGAATGCTCCCAAGGAAAAACCCTGCAGTTCCCTATAAGCAAATCTAGCCCATGTTCCTTGTGGTCAGCTGTAGACATCAGCACTCCCTAGCAGATCCACAGTTGTTTTCTCTGGCTCCTCCTCAGTACTCCAACTCCAGGGTTTGGGGCCTCCTTGTGAAAGCTGTAGTTTGCTATAACCTCTTAGAGGTACTCCATGAGTCTCAGGGGCCAAGACCACATTCAGATCTCTGTATCTTGGCTCTTAGTCTGAGAGTCATGTTACAGGAGCCTCTCTTGGGCTTTTAGAGGCCAGTCTAGGGAAGAGGCAGCCTGGGATGCCAAGGGATTGAGAAAGACATGCTCTTGGAACTGTCAGGACTCCGTTTTGAATCCTGATCTTGGATGACGCTGGTGGGTCATTTCAGGAAAGCCAAGCTCCAAGGTACCAGAAAACCTGCATGGTACTCCAGAAGCTTCTGACCTGAGAATTTCAACCGGGTTCCCAGGGCTGACTGTGGAAGAGCTACCAATAATAGTGGCCATGATAAGACCAAGCTAAGGTTTGAACCAGTGGTGGTCTGGTCAACTTCTGTTTCACACTGGAATGCCACAGTTGGGGTACATATGAGCTTCTCACAGGGCTGATAGCTCTGTCTGTGGTGGAGGTGAGGCAGGGAGAGAGCCACCTTCCTGTTCTCAGAGGCAGCATGGGCTCATGACATGGCCTGCTTACTTAATCATTGTTTGTAGTTAGGACATTGAGATTGCTTCCAGTTGTTTGCGATCATAAGCAGGGCTGCAAAACACATTGATATCACAGCCGTTTCTAAGTTGATGCCTCCTTGAAAGATATAGCCAAAACCCAAGTTACTGGGTTACATGGTATATGCTCATATTCTCATATATATTCTCTCTCTCTCTCTCTCTCTCTCTCTCTCTCTCTCTCTCTCTCTCTGTGTGTGTGTGTGTGTGTGCGCGCGCGCGCGCGCACGCACACCTGGAGACTGGAGTTTGATATTGGATGTCTTCCTCGATCATTCTTCACCTTATTTGTGAGACAGGGTCTCATGCTGAACCTGGAGATAACCAATTTGTCTAGACTACTGGCCAGCAAGCTTCAGGAACTCTGTCCCTATCTCCCCAGCACTGAGATTACAAGTGTGTGCTTCACTCCTTTCCCATGCCCAGGGGTTCTGAGACTCAAACACAAGTCCCCTTGCTTGTCTAGATATGAATTTACCAACAGAGCCATCTCCGCTATTCAGCTTTCCATGTAATACCTGCTGCTCAGCTGCTCCTACAGGGGCTCTGGAGGCTTCCCATCCTCCTGCGGACGTTTCTCCATAATTGCTGGCCATCCTTTCAGAGGTAAGTTTTCAGTTGTAAGATATGACCTTTTAATCATTGATTTGTGCTTCCCAAATATTCCCAATACTATTTCTTCTGTTGCCCTGGTCTATAATTTGAATTCTTGAGAATATAGGGAGATGTACACAGGATATAAAGAAACTTTGAAATGTGAGGAAAGAAGAAAAGGCCAAACAGGATGGTGAGAGTTTGAGAGCAGTGGGATATAACTGTAGTCCCATTACTCAGGAGGCTGAGGCAGGAGGATTACAAGCTTGAGTCTGAGGGTAAATAGTGTGTTTGAGACCAGTTTGGGCTATATAGCAATCTGGGAGAGGGTTAGGGAAGAAAGGAGAAAGATGAGGGCAGTGGAAGGGGAGAGGTAGGAGGAGAGAGAGGGGAAAGGAGGAAGGAGGGAGAGGGAAAGAGAGAAAGAAAGAGAGAAGGGGAGGGGGACAGGGAGAGACTTTACAACAAAAAATGAGAGGCTTATAATATAGTGGTTGTACCTACCCACCATAGAGTTGAACCTCTAAGACTGAGTCTTTTGTAAAAACCTTTTGTCTTTACAAGTTGATTGGGTCATATATTTTGTTATAGTGTCAGAAAGTTGACTACAGAGGGGTCTTTCAGGCCTATCACTGCCTGCTCAGATTCACAGATGAGGCCTCAGATTATGAAACTAGGCCCTGAAATTTTAGGCATATGCATCATAACGAACCCTAGATCACAGGGTGTCAGGATGACCCACAAATATTGTATTTTCTGGCTATGAAAATCCCAGTCCTTGTGTTTTTAGTTGTTAATTGGAACTGGCAGTGCCAGGCTAGTAGGATATGTAAATGTCACTTCCTCAACTGCCTTTAAAAGGAAGGCAAGCTGCCCACGGGAAGGCGGGAAGGCGACTTTCCCAAAGCCGCTAAAGCCAACTGGTTGAGTAAGGAATGTGGCTTTTTGCATAATAAAGTAGAGGAAGTAGAGCAGAATGTCTGGGCAGGCTGGCCTACACAGGCAGATGCAGAGAGAGACTGGGAAGGAGGCTGTGAGAACCATGTGGAGAGACGCAATGGCAGAGAAGTTGGGATAAGTTGGAGGCCATCTGAGAGACTGCCCCAGCAAAAGACCAACAGCCTGAAACTATACAGAGGTCTTGATGTGTTTATTAAGCCTCAGTTGGGATCTCAAGAATGCTCCTCAATGACAACGTCTAGTTTAGTCAACAGCAGTGATAACAGCAGAGACGTGTATGAAGGGCAGCAAGTGAGTGGGTTCTAATCAGTGTCCTGGCCTGCCTCTACTGTCGGAAACACCAGGCAGAGCGCTGCAGCTCCCAGGGTCCTGGGACAATGCCCTGAAATGCAGTGGGTCTCAGGATAGGTTACCCCCAATAGGGCAACTTAGCATCTGGGACCTGTCATTTCTTAATATCTTGGCTCCCCTTCTGCCTAGAGTGTCTTAATCTCGTCATGGTCATAAATGTCTCCTCTAAAATCCTCATTAAATTGCCACCCTTCCTCCAGGTACTGGCCCCACACAGTGTCCTGCCATTTCCCTGGCAGCCTTCCTCCTTCTTGGAGTAGGGCAGATAGCTCTGTCACCTATGCCCTGGTCCCTACCCAAGTCAACCTCCCTGTAGGAGGGAAATGTGGCTTCCTGAGTAGCCTGGCCTCTGTGGTGTTGGGAATCCATGGTTAGCAAAATTCCTTACACCAGAGACTTGTGTGTCTTACGTGTTGACAAGCACAGTAACAGAATTGAACGCTGCCACTCCCAAGTTCCCGGAGCAGTAAGCTGCTTAGTATTTAGTGCCAAGCTTTATTGAGTTCTCTAGCCCCAGGGCCAAGATGTAGCCTGGTAGTGGCTGGATTGTGTGCCTCTAGAATGTGCGTTGACTCAACCCTGGTTGTCTTATGATGTCACACAATTGAGAGGGAGAGTCTTCAGTGATAATCGTGTAATGGGGGGGTGGATATGATAAGTACCCTCGTAAAAAGGAGACTTTGGACCATTTTGTGGGGACAAAGCCTGAGATGACAGTGATATATTAATGGGACTAGGAATACCAAGAAGTGCCAGCAGGCAAGACATAGAAGCCCCAGGAGGGAGCACGGCCATCTTGCTCTCATAGCCTCCGGGAGGAATGAACCTTGCTGACACCACAGTCCGAGTAAACAGTTACGCATGTTTTCTGTGCCTTTGGCCTGGGTTTCTCCCTCTGTACCTATCATCCACAGATTTGCTCTTATCATAGAGTCTCAGACATTCCGGATGTTTGTGCCTGGAATTCTTTTACGTTTAACACTTCCTTTGACTGAATTATCCATTTCATCTATCTTGTCTTTAAGACCTGAAATTCCTCCTTCCATGTCTTTCAATCTGTTGCTGATGTTTGTCTCTGAGGTTTTTGTTTGACATCCTTAGTGATTTTCATTTTCAGCTGTATTTCAGTTCAGATTGGGTTGTTTTGTGTTGTTGTTGTTGTTGTTGTTTAGTGATTCTATTTCTTTGTTAAATCCTACCTTTGTGTCTTGAATTGCTTTCATGACTTCATCTAGCTGTGTGTATTTTCATGGTCTTCATTAAGGCATGCCCTCTTTCAAGTCTCTGAACACATAAGTAATTGCTATTTTGAAGTCCTTGTCTTGTGAGTCAACTAAATTGCTTCTCCCAGGGCCTACTTCTGGAGGAGGCACATTGGGTAGACTGCTCATTGTTGTGTTTTAATCCTGGGACCTAGGTATCTGGAGTGATGCTGATGGGATGTTTCCTGGTGCAGATATCTGGTCCCATCTTTGTTGGGTAGGTACCCATCCTTTGGTTGCTCCTGCCCACTCTGGGTCCTAGGCAGATGTGGTAGCTGTGGAGTCTTTGAGTCCGAGCCCAGTGAGACCTCTAGGGATCTCTGTTAGAGAGTGACTCTGCAGGTAGCAAGTGTCACCAAGGAACCTGACTATCTATTAATCTTAGACCTCAATCACAGCAGAGAAGCACGCGTAACTCCCATTGACAAGGGAACTTCTGTTATTCCCACAAGGAAAGGCATAAATCTGGGAGAGCTTGCTTCCTCACTGAGCTTCTGGGGTCCACCATCTTCTCAAGTGGATTTCACTTCCTCTGTCCAGCGAGCTGCAAAAGTACTTAAACTGTAAGGTTTTTTTTTTTCTGACCCCGAAGCTGGAGCCACTCAGCACACTCCCAGTGTGCCCTGAAGCATGCAGAGTTCTGGGTAAAGCGACACATTTAAAAGTTGCCATAAATGCTGGCAGCTGGAGGAGAGGATAAATCTGAGCCATTTCACATGGTCAGTAGGTCCGTAATAAAAGACATGAACTTGAAATATATTTCCTCTTGCCTTTCATGGCTATAAAGATCAATAAATTTTATAAAGTTTCAAGATAAAGTGTGAGACATTTTGGATTTTATGTGAGCAGCTTGCACGGGGACAGTACCCATGTCCTGGCCCTTGGAGCAGGATGTAATTTACTGTTGATGGTTTCTTGGCATACTCAATATGTACTTGGGGGGCAATATTTTAAAATCACCCAGCCCACAGTCTCTGATAAGATGCATACCTTAGGTACTTGAACTTGTTTTATAGGAGTGACAAAGCACGTGCTCCATGTAGTTATGATCTGGGCACGGTGTTCTTCCTCAGAGGAGTTGAAGGGATGGAAACCTGGCTTCTGACTGGGAATCATAAACCGTGCCTGTGAGAAAGGGATGCCGGGCTTGAGCTTGGGGCTGCAGGGCTTCAGAGTTCATGGTTGTCCCAGGTCTCCGTGCATATTTATTTCTGTCTAGGTAGGGGCTACTTCTACTGCTGGGCCAGGGTGTGCAAGGGACCAGTGGGGAGGACTCCCTTCAAGAGAAAGCCCTGTGAGGTATGACTACCACTCTGATGGGCTTCTGTCTTCCCCAGGCACTAGCCAAGCCTGAAGGTTTCCTGTCCACTGCTTCATCTGAGAAGGCCAGGAAGAGAGGGAGACTCGCTTTCATAGCCAGTGTCTGCTCACTGTGGAGACTTGTGTGCCTGTGAACAAGAGTGCCTAGCCAGAGAAAGGGATGGTGATTAGACCCAAGATGGATCACTGCCTACTCAGTTCTTGGAAGCAGCAAACGTGTGGCTCATGCCTCCTACTCTCTCTCTCTCTCTCTCTCTCTCTCTCTCTCTTTCTCTCTCTCTCTCTCTCTCACACATATACACACATACTCACTGACACACCCATGCATGCATGCACATGCCTGCCTTTTCCTTTCAGTAACTTCTCACAGATACTTGGGCTTGATAATCCTGAAGCTTCCAGATGCAGAACATAATAGAGAGAAAGGTCTAGAAACTTCTGTGTCTAAACAATTTCCCCCTCTGTTTCAAGCAGAGTGCCCAGAGTCAGGAGTACCACAGAGTAGGCTCCACCTCTCTTAAGGATAGACAGAGGGAGCTTGAGAGTTGGAAGCAAGGAGACTGCCCACTAGATGGGATGCCTGGCATTTGAGACATGACAGCAGCAGGCCTGTGACAGGCACAGGGAGGAGGACATCCAGGCAGATTTGGCAGCACCCCCGATGACGTTGGTGGCAGGTTGGTATGTGGTGGAGATGCCAGTAGAAGCAGATGGAGGGTGGGGAGACAGAGAGATGTGGCCCAGATCTCTGGAAAGGCAGAGGCTGGACTCAGGAACACTGTCCAGCCAAGGATTTCAGTAGGCCTTTGATCCACACAGAGGATGATGCTTGGAGCCAGTGAGGAGTCCTGGGTGACACAATTGTCATGGGCAGACATCATTACATGTTTGTCTACATCCACAGAATGTGAAGCCAAGTGTATACTGTGAACTTCGGAGATACTCACGCATCTCTTGGTTGATAGCTTCTAACCCTTGCACCATCCTCGTGAATATATCAGTTAGGAAAGGCTGTGGCTGATTAGGCTTGGGGCTAGGTAGACTATGAACCTGAAACTGCTTCCTCCAAAATAGAGTCTTAAAAAAAAAAATACTGAAGTTTGAACCTAAGGCTCCAGATAACTTGCTAAATAGTCGACCTGAGTCATCAGTTTGTTTTGTCTTCGTTTTTTACTATTTATTTTGACACAGTCTTGATAACCTGCATCAGCTGGCCTTGAATTCACCCTGTAATCCAGGTAGGCTGAGACCTTATCCTCCTGCCTCAGTTTTATCTGTCGCCTTGGTTGTTTTGTAAAAGCAAAGGCTATCCTGCCTCTAGGATGGGGAAAAGATTGGAATATTTTTTTGGGCTAAAGCAGCCAGTTGGGTCTTTTGTAGCATACTAGACAGGAGGCCTGGGCTCAGAAGGTATCTTTGAGGGGAGGTGGGCAAATTACAGGTGTCTTTGGTGATGGAGTGAACAGCTTTGTCGGCCCAGATTGAGCAGTGTCTTTTTCATTGTCTTCTTGTGTCTGTCTTGTCTATCACTTCTAATTTGTTCAACATCTGCTCTGGATGAAGGAGAGTCACACCTTACAAGCCCAAATGGAAGGTCTGTGCCCTTCTCTTGCCAATTTAACTGGTGTGACCTCCCCATAGCATAAACCAGTGATTGCTCAAAGAGGATTAAGCCTCTCAGATTCTGGTTTTAGTCAAAGTAAACTCAGTTTAGCTATAGTGACATGTTTAATTAGCATCTCACCAGCTTAAAAAAGCAAAACAAAACATATATACCCTTTTCATTTGTCAGTTTAATTGGATAAAGAAATACTAGAGGCAGGCTGGAGAGATGGGTCAGTGGTTCAGAGTACTGCCTGCTCTTCTAGAGGTCCTGAGTTCAATTCCAAGCAACCACATGGTGACTCATAACCATCTGTAATGGGATCTGATGCCTTCTTCTGGTGTGTCTGAAGACAGCCGCAGTGTACTCACATACATAAAATAAATAAATTTTAAAAAGAAGGAATGAAAGAAAGACAGACAGACTAGAGGCAAACACATCTCTAAATGTGTCTGTGAGGATGGTTCTGGAAATAATTGACCATAAGGGGTTGGAGCTGATCAATGATCTTTGGTGTGGGAAGGCACTCTGCAAGCTACCAAAAAAGAAACACCAACTCAGCCACAAAACCTCTGACCTATAACCTGTCCTGCCTGAGAAATATGGCAGTGCACTGGTGGCACAGAACTTGTAGGCATGGCCAACCAATGTCTGATTTGACTTAGGCCTTCTCCACGAGAAGGAATCCATACCTAGCACTGCTTAGGTAACTAAGAACCAAAGACAAGATACCCAGAAATCTAGAGTAAAACCAAACATGACTGGTCTTTAAAAAAAAAAACATAACAATAAAATGATTCCTAGCGATATTCTGCTATTCTCATAGATCAGAGAGGCTTCCTCCAGCAGCAAATGGGAGCAAATGCAGAGACCCACAGCCAGACATCCTGTGTAGAGAATCTAAATCCCTCCCCGAAGATCTCAGGGAACCCTGCTGAAGAACAGGCAGAATGTAAGAGCCAGAGGGGATGGAGGACCCCAGGAGAACGAAGCCCTCTGAATCAGCCAAGCCGAGCTCATAAGAGCTCATAGAGATGGAAGCAGCAAGCACAGGGTCTGCTTGGGTCTGCACCAGGCCCTCTGCGTATGTATCGAAGCTATCAGCTTAGAGTTTTTATGGAAATCCTGGCAGTGAGAATGTTTTGGTCTCTGACTCTTTGCCTGCTCTTGGGACTCTTTTCCTCTTGTTGGATTGCTATGTTGGGTTGATATGATAGTTTTTGCTTCATCTTATCGTATTTTATCTTGTCTTGTTTGGTTGTTATCTCTTAGAAGCCTATTCATTTCTAATGAGAGACAGAAAGGGAGTGGATCTGGAGGAGAGGGGCAGGGAGGGGAGAAGGAAGTGGGAGGGGCAGAGGAAGGAGAAACTATAATCACTATAATCAGGATATATTGTAGGAGAAAATAATCTATTTTCAATAAAAGAAAAAAATCAAGAAAAAAATTATCATAGGATAGCAGGAGAGCGAAATAAGGAATCTTCTGATTAATGTATTTGATGAAGATAGTGACTATATTATTTGTAAATAGAACTCAGTAAATTCAAGTATACTTCTCATCTGTGTGCTGGTAATTCTCCTGACTCCACCCAGATTAGCTCAGGTGCATCTACCCTGTTAGTTGAGTCCTGGGTAGGGTACAACTTAGGAGAACTCTACGTTAGAATTAAAGTCCACTTTAACCAACTTGTCATCTTATGGATCTATAACTTTAAGTACTGTATGGTTTTAAGTGTCCTTGTCAAATTTTCATTGTTTTACATAAGATGTTTGAAATGGAATCTAATCCTATCCCTTCTAGAAGCATATTTCATATGTAAAAGTTAATACTACGGAATCTAGACTCTATTCTTCTTTAACTGACTTTGGCATGAAATTAGCATCTTGTTAGGAACTAATGGTTATATTCATTATACAGAAAACTAACATTTTATAATGATAGTTCTGAGAATGTATCTAATATCTTAGAAGGTGGGAAGAATCATTTTCCATGTGTTTTTGCTCTTATACCAGTGACAGTAGAAACCTGACATTTTCCTGGGAGAGAGAGGGAGAGGGGG
>NW_021604587.1:19553693-19615862 GCF_004785775.1 Grammomys surdaster
GGGAGAGGGAGAGAGGAGAGGGAGAGGGAGAGGGAGAGGGAGAGGGAGAGGGAGAGGGAGAGGGAGAGGGAGAGGGAGAGGGAGAGGGAGAGGGAGAGAGGGAGTGTTTGTGTGCCTCTACGTCCTTGGTGAGAGGTTCTGCTGGCCTCCCCCACCACTTCTAAGCTGAACATGTCTGTGTGGGCTACAGCTTTCCCCATAGGCACCATCCAGCACCATGCAGCCCTCAAACCCTCCTGGTAGCCCTGGCTTTCCAGGCAAGTGTCCTTCCTCCTGATCTTCCTCCCTTCTCCAGTGCAGCCCCTCGTGGGGTGGCACTTTCAAAAGCATTCTGCAGTAAGTACATCATCCCCAGGTCACCTATGGAATCAGGAAACTGGCTTTCATTATACCAGCCCACCCTTCAGAGTCTTTTATGCAAACACACAAACACAAACATGCAGAAATACTTTCCGTTTCCCCACTTTCAGACAAGAAGAAGCAAACCATCTGTGCCTTGCTTTTCTAACATATTCTCTGCCTCTGACAGATTCCCCTATCTACACTGAAAGCACGCTCACATTTCCTTATAGCTAGCTGCATGGCCCTCTATGACAACTCCTGGCTAACACACCCTGCAGCTATGAACCTTGCAGGATGGCTCAGATGGAGCCTTATCTCCCACACAGGCAGACACGTGTGACAGATTCTCTGGAGAGAAACTGCTGGACAAGCAGCAAAATTAGAATTCTAGCACACGTTACCAAATTACATTCCGTAGAGTTCTGCTGGTTGCTGGGCAGTATCATGAGCGTGAAATCAGAAGACCTGCCTCTTCCAGCTTTCCCAACAGTCTATCTTAGTGACATTTGGGTTTTCTGCAGTGATGTTCTGGTAAGTGTCAAACAACCACTTCTCAATACAGCCCTGATTTATTATGTCTGATGATTTTCACGGTGTAAATACATTATTTCTTCCCAACCCAATTTTAACATCAAATATGCCCATGCCTGCCCCCTGCATATGAGGTTGAGATGAACATCAGCAGTCATTGTATAGTGTTGCCTAACACATGGAGGCAAGAGCAGCAGGAGAGTAACAGGATAATAACGATGAATCTAAGAGTCTTCTTTATCAGTAGGCTTTATGTAATTAATGTCTATATAGTTAACATTTTAGTAACGATGGACTTTAACAGTCAACTTGTACAACCAGCTCCTGAAAAGCTTTCGATTGCTCCTTGTGAGCTGGCAAGAGCCACATCAGGTAGCAGTGCAGCCTGGATGAGCTGAAGGCAACAAGGCTCACAGCACCCATCTTTATTCTGGTTGCCTTTTGTCTTAGGACCATTGTATTTGCTGTGCTGCAAAGCCCAAGCTCATCCTTTGCACAGATAACTCCTATGCATCCTCAGGAGCTCTTTATTGATCTTGGGTCTGTGCCATTGGCTGTAATCTTTTATTTTAGCTCAGTATTTATCTTTGGTACTTACCAATGGTATTTTTTTTTTTGCTACGAAGTTGTTTTATTATTGTTTTTTAAAACATAATTTATTTTATTTTAAATTATGTGTGTGTATATGTGTCTGTGTATGTGTATATATGAGTGTAGATACTTAGGAGGCCAGAAGAGGGCACCCATAGAGGTAGTTTCAGATGGTTGTGAGCCATCAGATGTGAGTGCTGGGAATCAAATCAGGGGTACAATTATGTGATTAATATGTAAATAAATACATACAAGAGTAGTATGTATTGTGAACCACTGAGCCATCTTTCTAGCCTGATTATTGCTGGGTTTTTTTTTTTTGTCTGTTTTTGGGTTTGGTTTTATTTATTTATTTATTTTTTTAGTTGCATTTTCCACTTTTGACAGCTTCCAAATGTTGAATAATAATTAAAAACCACAGGACCACATAATAAAAGATGCCCTAGTCTTAATTACATCTCATATTTAAATTTTGAGTTCCTTTTACTTTGAGCAATCTGACAATTCCTGCCTCCCCTTGGAGTTCGGTGTATGTTGGAATTTTTCCCTTTTTTTGTTCTAACTGAGGTCATTCTTTAAAACCTGTGGCATTTGGTGATACTACAAGAATGGATAAGATGTTTTTTCACATAACGGGAAGTGCACAAGGGACCATCAAACATTTATCAAGTGTTAGATCATTAGACCACTAGTTAAATAGGACTTAGATCCACCTCTTAGGACTTGCATGCAGTATTGTTCACATGGGGAATTTATGTAATTTTCTTCTCACATGCTTAGATACTGGCTTAAAGGCAAATTTCATTTTCCTTTAACTATTCCAGAGCCCAAGGCTCTGAGCATTGTCCTGGGTGTCACTGAGACACTCGCTTCAAAGATATGCCTCCCTCAGCATGTTTTCACGTGCCTTCCCATCTTGTAACATTTAGTTGGTAGCCACCTAGTTGTAGGGCCTGCCACGTGTGTGGTCTTTATAGTGTGATCTCAGAATCCAGTCACATGGACTGTCCTAGTGCAGAGCATCTGAGACTCTCATAATTCACAGCAAACTCTTTATTTTTGGCATCTCATTTTCTGTCTCAACTTTAGAAAACAGGAAACAGAACCTCAATGATTTGCCCAAAGTCACTCTGTAGCCATTCTGGCTTCTGCCTAGCACATCTGGCATAGCAAATCCTTAAATAAAATGAAGAACATTTGGACCAGGATGGTTTTTCCAACTCCCAGTTCAGGGGCCATGTCACTGTCCCGCACCAGGCATGGCCTTGAACAGGGTCACTGTGGGGCAGTGCTCTAGGTACGGGGGGCTTATGCCAAAGCTCTGTGCCTGTGATGGCACAGCAAGTGACAGATGTGGAGGGCGTTTATATAGGTGACACACTGTGTGTCCTGACCTAGCCTTGTGTGATGTGACTAATGTGATGAGAACTAGGCACAAAGAGGTCCCGCCACTACTCTATATGACAGAGGCCATGGTCGCTCCAGGTGGCAGTTTAGGTCCATCTCTAGACTGAGTAGCATAGCACCTCAGATGGGGAAGGTTTGTCCTGCCTCGTCCTTCTGAGGGTCCAAGATACAAGGACCTCTCCTGGTGATAGCATCTGGCTGGTGGTATGATACAGGCCATATGACATGAGATGGCCAGCTCCAGCTTGTGTGTGTGCTTTCTGATCTCCTCTTCTTCTCTGGAAGCCACCAGGGTTTGATCATGGGCCCTACTCTGATACTCTTATCTGACCTAGTCACCTCCCAGGACCCTACCTGCCAACTCTACAATCACATTGTTCCCGCCCTTCTCACACTATGAGGGCTGGATTCTAAGGTTTCAGAGGAGGCAAACCATATGGAACCCCAACAGTTTGTAATGTCTTTAATGACATCAAAATGCAGAGTTTCCAGCGCATCTCAGTTTCCACAGTCTTCAGACACAAGAGACTGCACTTGACTCTAAGGAAGAGAGTGACAGGAAGACACTTGATGTCCTGTGGTGTCCTCTGCATGCATGCAGGCATACAGGCATGCAGGCATACAGGCATGCAGGCATGCCTACCTGTACTCTTACCTGCACACATCATTTTGCATACACCTAAAACAAACAAACAAGCAAAGCTCCACATACTACAGAATACGACCTGCCAGTCATTATCATATTTTGTACATTAGACCTTAGGGCCATGACACTGGCTATTCTTTACAGTGCTGAAGATTGGACTCCAGCCCTGTCACATGCTAGGCAAGCACTGCACCATGGAGCACCAGTCCCAGTCCTTATTATACTTCTGTTTAGGACAGGATCTCACTAAATTGTTCAGGCTGACCTTGAGCTTGTTCTGTAGCCTTGACAGGCCTTGAATTTGTAATCCATCTGCCTTAGGCTCCTGAGGAATGGAGACTACAGGCTGTGGTTTGAATGAGGAATGTCCCCTACAGCCTTAATATTTAAAAACTTGGTCTCCAGTTGGTGGTGTTCAAGGTAGATTTAGGAGGTGTGGCCTTGCTGGAGGAAGTATGTCATTGGGGATGCCTTTAAGAATTTATAGCCTCACCCTACTTCCAGTTTTCGCTCTCTGCTTCCTGCTTGCTGTCTAAGATGCACTCTCTCAGCTTCCTGCTTGGGCTACTGGTTGTTCTGACTTCTCTACCATTATGGACTCTAATGCTTCTGGAGCCATAAGCCCACAGTAAAATATTCTTTCCATGAGTAGCCCTTGGTCATCATATTTTATCACAGTAACAGGTGAGTGCCACCAAGTTTGTCACTTTTTATTAATGAGCCATTTGTACTTAACTTGAAAACCAGGTCATTGATATGGTATATAATACCCTTTGGTCCAATTTCTCCCTATCTCAAACATGTATCTCTTTATTTCCCTTCCTTTTGCTTGCTTGAGCTCAAATGAGCATGCTTCTTTTTCTGTCTGTTAGAGTTTCTGGTGGTAGAATGTTGTCACCCCTTTCTGTACAAGGGCTATCATGGCTAGAAGAGTAAACCATATACACTTCCTGGTCTGTCTTTTGGCTTTTTGTAAGACCACCTTCAAGTCTAGCTAGAAAAGCAGAGCGTATACTGTTCCTTGGAAGTCTATGTCATTACTAACGATACTGCCATCATCCCTATCACACGTCTGAAAGTTTCTCTCAGTTTTCTCCTGAACTTGGTCTTCTTTCTTTTGAGCATCCTATCCTTGGTTTCATCCTTTTGTCTGTTATAGACTAATCTGGGATGTGGGCATGCTCCAGACTTTACAAGGGAGATAAGTCACAATTTCCCCCAAATCAACAGAACCGTTCCTGGATGTTGGAGACCTGTACCTTTTGTCTCTGAGCCTTACCTTTACAAACTCTCTCACAGGATTTACCAGCTCTCCTCTGTGTCCTGGGCTCATTAGTTCCTGTCCTTGTTGCCGCAGCCAACTTCTTGAGAAGAAGTAACTTAAGGTAGAAAGGGTTTGTTCTGCTTTCATAGGTTAAAGGACACTCTGTAACATGACTGAGGAGGTGGGGAGGCAGGCCGGTGAGTGGCTGGTTACATTGTTAGCTACAGTCAGCAGGAGGGAGGTAAATGCTGGTACTCGCTCACTTCCTCCTTTATGTTTAGTCTAGAACCTCAGTTTACAGATGAGCCCACTCACATTCAGGGTGGGTTTTCCTACTCAGTTAGACTTTTCTGTAAATACTCTCACAGACACACCCAGAGCTATGTTTTCATGGCCATTCTAAATCCAGGCAAGTGGACAGAGAAAGAAGCTGAGCCATCACCCTGGGGTTCACAGTGCAGGTCTGTCCAGTGGACTGGCCATGTGCTTTAAATAGTGAAAGGCTTGTCTTAAAATCTACTTTGAGCACACAAACATAAAGGGAATGATCAGTCGGTGTGTGTGTGTGCGCGTGTGTGTGCGCGAGCCCATGCACATGTGCATATATGTGCAGCTGCCCAGGAAGGCCAAAAAAGGAGGCCACTGGATCTGCTAGAGCTAGAGTTATGTTACCTCTGTGAGCCGCCCAATATGGATGCTTGAGCTGCCCAATATGGATGCTTGGATCTGATCTCAGGTTTTCTGGAAGAACAACAAGTACTTTCAATCACTGAGCCATTTTTCCAGCCTCACACAGATCATTTTTGGTGTTTATTTCAGAAGATATGCTACATTTCAAAAGTTCAATTTTAAAATTCTGTTTATTTACTTGTTTATTTATTTCAAGTGGAAACATCTGGTTTGTTTGGAAAGTCAGTAATGCCAAATGATGGTTTGCTGGGGCACACAGGTGAAAGGATGTCTTGCTAAAGCAGACACATGAAGGAATGTTTTCCTGAAGCAGACACAGGTGAAAGGATGTTTTGCTGGAGCAGACATAGGTGAAAAGACTAATGATGAAGGACTAGAAATACGACCCCATAGACAGTGGGAGTGGTGGTCTGCTTTGTTCCACTTCACTATTCTTTGCTAATGACACGCATGTATTGGTTCACCTTACATAGTGTTGTTGAGCTCCACTTGTGGTAATGCTGCCACAGAAACTCGCCAAACAGCTTCCTGAGAGGTGTCTACAGCTTCTTGCCACTTCTACAGTGGCCTAGCCTCAGGCCGGTTGGAGAGCCTTGTGGTTTCTTTAGGATTGAACTACAGCTGCTGGTTCTTGAGTGATGTCTGCCTGCCTAGAGGACTGGACTGTAGCTGCTGATTCATATTTGATGTTTGCTGTGGGACTGAGCTCACCCCCAAAGGACTATTGCTAAACAGGTCCACTCCCCCCATATACTAATAAAGCAAGAGAAGAGGTTCAACGTTTTTAAAAGTAGGTTGAAAAATATTTATTATATATATATGTTTTTTTTTTTTTGAGACAAGGCCTCCTTTGTAGCCCTGGCTGTCCTGGAACTCCTTACATACACCAGGCTGCTGCAGAACTCACAGAGATCCACCTGCCTCTATCTTCCAAGTGAGATATTAAAGGCATGTGTCACTACACCCAACTCAAAAATATTTTTTTAAGTATATGAATCCAAGCCAGGAATAGTGGTACACACCTTTAATCCCAGCACTTAGGAGGCAGATGCAGACATATCTCCGTGAGTTCAAGGCCAGCCTGGTCTACATAGTGAGTTCCAGGACAGCTGAAGCTACATAGTGAGACCCTGTCTTGAAACAAACAAACAAACAAACAAACAAACTCCAAAACATAATAAATAAAACCAAAACATGCTCACAAAACAATACTTTTCTATTAAAATCTGTTAAGCTCTCCACGGTCCTGTTGCAGGTGCGCAGGGTGCAGGCTGTACCCCTTACTGCTGCCTTTTCACCTGGGCTGTTCTAATTTAAAACCATTCCAGACAGGGCGACGGCAGGGCAGGTTGAGGCTGGGAACCAAGAAAGGAGCTGCCGTGGGATCATGGGACTCCTGTTGGATCTGCACGCTTGCTGCATGGTCCATTGTTTGACACGTCCACCTGGGGATGCTGCCCCAGCCGTACCACATGCAGCCGCATCACTTTGGAAATGACAACTACCCTGCTGAAGTCTCTATTTTACAAAAACCGATGAACCGAGTGACAAGTCTCTAAGCCCTTCCTTACACGGTGGCCATGAGAGAGAAAGAGAGAAACAGAGACAAAGACAGGTGGAGAGAAACAGAGACCCCTGCACTGAACTTTGTGCTCTCAGCTCAAGGCAGGCCACCTGGATGTTGCTCCACAGCTGGATCCTTCCATTTATCCTCCCAACAACCCTGCACTGCTTGGTCTCTCTTACAGTAGCCCTGTACTGTGTTCCCAGGTCTCTCAGGTTTGTTCCTCTTTGCAACCTCCAGTTCAAATCCTGTCTTTGCACCTAAGGTAAGAACAGATTGTTCTCAACCCTTTAATGGCCCCTGGCAGGCGCCTGCTCATCCTAGGATTGCTCTTATGCTGTTGTAAGTCATCTGAAATCCATGGGTTAGACAGCAACCCAGAGCCACGCTTTCCAAACCTGTAATCCAACAGCTGTGTGTTTCTGCTAACGACTCCTGAAGCCTAAAGTCCCACCTTTTAGTAGCTTGAATTCCCCTTGAAATCGACTCAACTGGATTTGACATGATTCATTTCAACAGTGTTTACACAGTGCTTATTTCTTTGGGCATTGTTACAGGCTCATGGCCAAAGGAAAAATGGTCAAGGGTCCTGGCTTGACAGAACTAAAAATTTAACCAGGAGCAGAGATGCTGGACACCAAGCCAATAAACACATGAGGTTAAAAAAACATTAAGAGCGAACACTGTGGGAAAGTTGATTTCCTTCAGGTGATTCTGTCAGGGATATCCGAAAAACCTCAAAAAAAAAAAAAGCGTTAAAGATCCAAAAAGAGAGCTGAAACATTCCTCATATAAATAGAGCTCTCTTGTTTCAAATAAAAGAAGCAAAATAGGCCCAAGCCAAGTCCAGAAGCAGCAGGAGCTTCAGAGGACGCTGCATTCGTCCCATTGACACTGGCATTGCTGGAAACTTCAGACTCAACGTGTGCGCCAGCAGAGGAAACTACACTGCAGAAAGTTCTCCAGGCCGGGAACCACACGCTGTTTGCACAAAGGCAATAACCCCAAGGGATGAGACTGACCCAAGACAAACACTGCAAATGCTGCAGGACCAGCTGATGGGGGATGGGCCAACATCAGAGACCAAGCGCTTGCTTGCCTGTGCTTGTGGTTATAGAGACCAGAGATCAGCTTTGTATGTCTTCCTCTGTCCCTCTGTCCCTCCCCACTTTATTTTTTGAGGCAAGGTCTCACTGAACCTAATAACTTCTTCCAAACAGTGTAAAAAGCAAAGTGAGACAGGAAAGAAAGCTGGCCAAGGCTGCCATGGCCCGGTTACTAAGGTCAAGACCAACTGATTGATCATGATCACATCTCGTAACCTGGACAGGATCTGACCAACATGGTTTATTGGTGTTCATTCCAATACGAGGCACCTCAGTTAGATCATGGGAAACGACTCAGATATGTTTTAATAAAGAGGCGTCTTGACAAGGCTGCCACAAAACTAGTTAAGTCTAAAGAAAGCAAAGAAAGTTAGAGACAGTATCACAACCAAGAGAGGCCTAAGGAGGGTGATGACGAAATGTGCTGAGCTGAGTGGGATCCCAGAGCAACACTCAGCAAATCTGAATAAAATGTTGACCTTGTCAGTAATAATACACTGTTAACCGGGACGGTGGACTGTGTTAATACAAGACGTTAGAATAAGGAGGGTTTGGGCAGGAGGCTGTATGGGAACTCCACCCGAATGCCCTGCTTTAGTCATGGTTTCAGCTCCTTGTGATCAACTGTGGTTCAAAAACATTAAACAGATCATTCAAAAAAGAAGATTCATTGATTTTTAAATTGGAAGCCATTCTGAGGAGTTTCTAGGACGGGAGTCGTTTTTCTCTCTCTGGAATATCCATTCAATGACAGCAGAATACACATCTTCCCCCAGGGACTCCTGAGATAGCCATCATGACAGGGCACATTCTGGCTCACAAAAGAAATGTCAACAAATCTGAAAAGATTGAAAGCATACAGGTGTGTTCTTGGACCCCAATAAATTAGGTAGAAATCAATAACAGAGGTGAGTAAGCCAGCTCCCCAAAGACTTGACAGTTCACTGGTCAAAGAGGCAGTGTCAAGAGAAATTGAAAAAGAAAAACTGCTTTTAAATAAAAACGAAAAGACACAGATATCAGAATGTGGGGGGATGGGACTCACAGAACTCTGAGAGGGAAATTTATGGCAGTAAATATGTGCATTAGAAGAGAAGGGGGACTTCAAATAAATAATCTCTGTTCCAAGACTCCACAGAAAAAGAAAGCAAAGATTCTCAGTGAGCTGAAAGGAGGAAAAAGGGTAGAAAGTGGGGAAATAGAAAACAGGGGGAAATAGACGCAAATCAATGAAACAAAAGCTAGGTTCTTGGAAAGGTCAATACATTTGTTAGGGAGAGGGAGCAGTTAGGGAAAGGAGAGACAGGAGGTGGATTCATCTTAACTAAGGGGGTATGAAAAAGTGTTAGGAGTCCCTACTAGTTTGTAAGCTAATTAAAGATACGTTTCTTCACAAAGGAGTTTAAGCAGAGGTACCAAAAATAAATGAGCTATTTTGTTCCAAAAAGACACAGGTTCTACCATGGACATCAAGTTACCACCTTCCTGTGAGTGATGGACCACGGAGGTTCAAATACAGGCCTCCCAAAGAGTATAGGCGGGTGGCACGGCTCTTGGTTCCCCACTATAACTAAATAACAAGACGCTATTGCTGAAGACAATGTTTACTTTGATTATAGGATACAAAGAAATTGATATTACATTGACCAGGCAATGCTTCCCCTGATTAGTGTCATAGTTCTGGAAAGCATTGTGTAGGCTGCTGGGGAGAGGATCAATGTTCTTATCGTGCTGGACCCTGATTGTTATAATATTGACCTACCAGGTAGTACATGTCTAGTGGTACAATAGTGGCAAGACTGTTTATGAGGGTAACAGATGCTCTCTTGATTGGCTTTGAAGCCTGCTTCACATAAGTTTTACCTGGTAGTTTAAAAAGTCAAACCCAAGGCTGGAGATGTCATTAGCCCAAGGGGAGACTCTACTGGTGTTGTTCTAGTTGGTGGTTAATATAGAGACTCCTGGTTATTCCAAACGCTGAGACTAAGCTACTGAGTACTCAGCCACAGATGGGACATGCACATCAACTCTCCCTCTCTAAAGGTCAGGGAACAGTGTGGACAAGTGTGTGGAAAAATGTCTTAAATCTGCTTTCCCAGATTACAGTGCTAACTAGCCTCACATTAATTTTTTGGTTATTAACTATGCAGTTTTTGTCCTCATTCAGCACCATGTACTTTCTGAAATTCAAATGTAACTCAGCAGCCTGTGTTTTGCTTGGCAGCCTACCTGCATCTCAGGGCTTTGCATTGGCTTGTCCCAGCTCTACTGACATCCCTCTGCTGGTTGTGAAAGCCTGAGACTTGAAGATTCTTAGAAGTAACAACTTCCCTCCCACCATGTCAGGGTCTCCCAGGAGCCCGTGGGCAGGTGACCCACTGGCTTGTCTGCCCTGCTTCTTTCCAGCTCCTGAAGCATCTTGCTGTCAGTCCTCTTCTCATTGTTATTGCCTAGGATCTCATAGCTTATGAGCTGAGCTTGTCAGGAGAAAGAAAAAATATCTACTCAAAGGACAAGCAGTTTGCAGGACCCTGGGCCACATGCTCAAGTGCTCAGAGCGCCTGATCCACAAAGGGGTGTGAGTGTGTGTGTGTGTGTGTGTGTGTGTGTATGAGGATGGGAAGTGAGAGTCTAAGGCTGGCCACCTTTCTTCATCTCTCTCTTTCCACACCTCCCTGCCTAAACCTGTATTTTTATCCTTTAGGAATTACAATTAAGACCTTTGTTTAAGTCTGGGAATCCAGGTTGTAGGGAGTCTTTTTAGTCACTGCCTCTTTCTAGGCCTTTTCAGTAGGTTCTATTTCTCCCCAACCCCCTCTGCCATGCCCTTGGCTGTGGTTCTTTTAGCACATTCCCACACTCTGATTCTTCTGTGGCCTGCTGTTGGAATATGTCTGAAATTCCCATAGGGCTTCTGCTCGGCCAGCGCCCTTCCCTTTCTGAAGTATACATGGGATCAACAGCACACATGTTTTCCCAGACTCTCTCAGGCCGGCTTCCTGTTGGGAGCCCTGGAACTCTGAGCCACATCGTACCATGTGACTTCAGTACTGGGTGTGGCATCTCCTGGGTGAAAGCCATATCCTCTCCCTCTTCAGCAGACACCTAGGTACAGAGGCCTGAATCTGTCACTACTGGCTTGCCAATCTGGTCTACGGCTTCCAGACTGTTGTAAAGCCAGTTTAAGCCACAGCCATTGTCAAAAGTTCTATAATCCTCTAAGGATACAGACATATCAGTTTCTCGTTACTATCAGTAATAACAGAAGGGAAGAGGCTTTGTTTTGGCTTACAGTTTGAGGGTGCAGTTCACGTGAAGAAAAAAAAATTATAGCAGGGACAGCAACTGTGGTATGTACCACTCTGAAGTCCCCCAATCCCTTCCACATGCAGGTCCCATGGGGTCCTGATGCCTCTATGACATAGCAGTAGCAAGGGATAAGGCTATTATTCATGTTGGAGGATAGATACCCCACCCCCACTACCTATTACAGTTGGCTTTAGTGTCAACTCCCCATAAACTAGAATCCCCTGAGCTTCCTGAATTGAAGAGGTGTCCTGGTTTGTGTGAGTAGCTTGGGGAAGACCCTCTCCGACTGACTTGCCCTTACTTACTTGGCTTCCTTCTTGCTGCAGCAATGATTTCCCCTGTGCCTGCTGATTCCTTTGCTGACAGTAGAACCAGCATTCCCAGGCTCTGACTGATGATGATGGTCCAGGAATCTGCCAGATTTTCAGCAGGGCCAGGTTGGCACTGCTGAGGCACACAACCTTGTGGATGGAGTGATTCCCAGGTGCTGGCCTCTCCAGTGGGAGACAGCTACTGTGGGACTATGATGAGCATCCAGCCTCAAAACCAAATGATTCTGTGTTCCCATCCCCTCAGATATGATTTTGTTGTTGTTGCTATCTGTTCACACAAGCTGACTTAGTACATCCCTTAATACACATATATGTATGTGTATATGTACACATATATATATGAATATTATAAACACATGTGTGTTATAACTATATATTAAATATGTATTACAAATGCACACATATATGCTTTAACCTAGCTTCATAATTCTGTGCCTCAGTTTCCTCATCTGAAAAATGGGAATAATATTAGTTCTTATCGTCTTCTCCAAAGTATGAAGGATGAGCTTTACTCTGAAGCTGTCTACTGAACAGGTTTCAGTGAGCTAAAACACACTAAGATCTTAGAATAAAGCCCAACATATGCATAAACACACACACACACATGTGTGTGTGTCAACTACGTCACATCTACTAAGAGTCCCATAAACCACCCACAAGGCAGCGGCACCCGCTAGGAAGCAGGCGTTTAAACATAGGAGTCAGCGGAGGACGTTTCACTGGATCCATGGCAGTGCCCAGTTTGCAGCGCTTCTTTTCACTCATTCATTGGTGCTGAAAGATCTTTTCAGAGGTGTAAACGTGATCATATGGAAGACAGGGGTGGCTGCCAGTTTTGGGGGGGGGGAGAAGAGGCTGGCAGAGGCCAGTGTATGTTTGTGTATCACACCCTCCTCCCACTCCGACGATGCTGACACCTTGGTGGCGACCACTGAGACAATGTCATGAGGTTAAAGCTCCAGTGACCTGGATGAAAGGGAACACTTGCCTGGGGCTTTGTCTTTCCGGCCCCATCTCCAGGCTTGGATGGCTATGATAGATTGCATTGCCCAGACTCAGACCTAGCCAAGGGCTCACCAGAGTCACATAAATCCCCCCAACTGTGGGGTGACTTTGCCCTCCTGGTCTCTCCCTGTCAGCTATTTCCTGGACACCTGCTAGCTGGAGCTCTCTGTGCTTTCTTCAGAGACCCCTTCAGCCTCTGCCTTGCCCTCTGCCCTGCACTCCCCCCACCCCCACTTATGCTTTCTTGCCTCCATCACTTACCCTGCCTCCTCGGAACCACCACTGCCTCAACTTGACCCCAGGCTCCTGCACTCTAAACCCCTCTGGCAGTCCCCTGTAGCTGTCTGCCCAGAGCTACAGAAGGTATAGGCAGGAGAAGACAACAGCTGACTGGAGCTTGCACCCGTGTCTCACACGAGACATGGCACCCCAGTGAAGCTCTCTGGTGCCCATTTACTCAGCCAGGCTCTGCGTCTGGCAGCCTGGCCTGGTTAGGCAGATGCCTTTTGGACTCCAGAGTTTCTCATGGTTCATGGAGGTTTGCAAATGAAGTTGAGGATTAAACATGGGTGGAAGCACATTTTAGGGAAAGCAAGAAACCTCTAGGCTTAGACTATGTTATGGGAGAGCCATGATGAGGTACAGGGCACTGGTCATCCAGGCAGAGCCCCTGCCTTAACTCCTGCCACACCCGTAGAAGATGAGGCCTCAGAAGGTTGCTGGCACCATCTTGGGCACTATGTTACTGCCCAGGGTGGAAGAAGGAGATCTCTGCACTAAATGTGGTAGTTACACTTAGATCTGGCTTGTGCATCTACAATGAGCAACATGCCTGGTATGTTAGCAGGGAATAGGACGAACGGAGGTGGGGTGGACCCAGTATGGATGGCCAAGCAGGCTCAGTTTGTAGACACGTGGAGGGAGGCCTGGCCACTGAGGAAGCCTTTAGGGATTGGCCAGCAGGACCACAAGAGGGACCCTTGCTCCCTGGTGTTGGGGGAGATGGGATCTTTGCAATGACAGAGAAAGGAGTACAGGCCTCCCTAACTACTGTGGATTTTATACGACTTTGAAAAATTGGGATTTGAAGCTTTTAAAATCATGCAACATTTTCTTAGTTGCAAAACAACAAAAATTACATAATTTCAAAGCTGTGCAAGAGGATGAGGCAAAAGCATGAATCATTTCCCATGCTACAGAGTGAGCAATTGAGCAAATGTTAACTGGCCGCATCCAGCTGCTGGGATACGATGTTTATGTTTCTAGGTTTGTATGCTGTGGGTATGGGGAGGTCGTCTTAACCTCTTCTGTGTTCTAGTCCTCAAGACAGAATGGTATATTCTACAGCAAGACAAAGATGACACCCAGAACTAGAAACTTCAGCGTGAAGGTTAGCTGAGAAGATGCAAAGACACGAGGAAAGAGCCTGCTGAGATGAAAACTAAAAAATTAAATTTACAATAAAATAACCCCAAAGATCCACAACCAGCTCCAGCCTTCTTTAATTTGCAGTTGATTTCAGGTAAAAATCACTTGAGGAATTTAGGACCCAGTTCTTGGCTAGAATGTACTACATCTACCACCTTAGAGCAAAAGATCCCAGGTTGGCTTGCTCTTGGTGAGACTGGTAAATGCCATATCTGATAGTACTGTCAGAGAAGGAAGTGTACCATGTAAGCTCCCTGAACAGAGGGTTGTTGGGTCTATCCCAGGCCCCTTTATCCTTGTCCTACCCATAGTTGCATCTGTTCAATGTACAGCCCCAGAGAACAACCAGGGCTGAAGGAGAAAGGTGGAGAGGGGGTGGGATTTGGCTTCCCACACTGCTCTAAGAAATCCCTAAGAGGAAGTTAGTTTTACCTCCCTATGGAGCTCAAATTGCCCCAGGGATGGGGGCTCTCAAGACCACCCTCATAGGGATCCTCTGCTTGGGAAGTGGCCATCTGTGGAGGCTGAGGGATGGAGCACTTTGGGGCCTTTGTGTCCTTGTTCCAGGTAAGCCCAAAGAGAAAGTGGGTATTAAGGTTATCATATTACAATGTAGCTTGGCTAAGGAAGTTAGTTTTCTACTGAGATTGAGAATGGCAGTGGGGGAGAGGGGCATAACTCATGAAAGGGCTAGTGGAATCTAGACTCTTTCCCATCATATCAGAGGCTCATGAGTGCTGTATTGTAGGAAATGGACTAAGGAGGATGTCCCAGAGCTACTTAGCACACAATTCCACCTAGGTGGGCACGGGGAGGGGAATTACCTCAAGTCTAGCACAGTTGCTGTCTCCCTGGGATACCCTGTGTTGTCACACCTGATATCTTATCCCAGCTCTGCTGGCAGCTGTCCTCTAGACATTATGCTGCCTCGGTGACATGTTCGAGATTGAGTGTGCAAACCAAGGACAGAGAATACAAGGTTGATGCTTCTCCACCCCGGGGGATACAAACAGCTGCATCCCCTTCTCTGAATGCGGTTTTGTCTGTGGAATTAAGCTTCCTAGAGCAATGCCAAGGAATTGTGCCTCATCTTTAAACTTCCAGCTGCCTCGATTCTGAGATGGGCACTTCTGCCACAGAAATATTTCCACACAGAATAGAACTGGCAGGCTATATAGTATGCACATTCCTACTTTGGGTCCTTAGCCATTTAAAAAAAGACTTAGTGTATGTGTATGACACGTGTGAGCATAGCATGTAGAGATCAGAGGCTGACGTCAGGCGATTGCCTCAGCCACTCTCCACCCTGTTTTGGAGAGTATGTTTCCCGATGAACCAGGAGAATAGTGATTGGCTAAACTGGTTGGCCAGGGGGCTCTGAAAACCCACTTCCTAGGACTCAGACTGTTAGTGGTTGGCTTCATTCATTCATTCATTCATTCACTTATTGTTGGGGATATTACAAAACACAGCTCCAGTCTGGAAACAGGAGAGTGGTTCAAGGTTAGCAGGCTGTGACAAGTTTAGCTTTTGTCAGTGGGCAGCCCTGCAGCACCACCTCCTCCCCTCCACATTCATTTATGAAGAAGCCTCCTACACGGTGCTATTAAAATCAAGTCTTACTCATCTGCTTAGTCAATGCTGAGCCGATTTCTTTCATAGGTTCCCTGTGAATGAAATCTGAACTAACCCGTCTAGAAAACGAAACTACTCAAAAAGAATATGAAAATGATTTGGGAAGGGGGTCAGAAAAGACTTTGGGCGGCTGTGCATATGCTCTGGGGCGGAGGAGACATCACCCCACCAGGGTTTTAGGACCCTCTAGATTATAACAGGAAATAAACAGCCTGGAGTTAATGTGGGTCTAAATGACCTAGTTCCAAAATAGACTTCTCATTATGGACAGACACCATGGGGTCTGCTTCAAGGTGAAGTCACTCTACACACATGGCTTCAAGGCTGCCAGCTGGTACGTGGGTGTGATCGAGGCTCCTGCTCTGCTTCTGCCTCTCCTCTTACTAGTGGGGTGCCCTGAGGCAAGTACCCTAACCAGACTGGGCCCTAGTTCCATTCCTGAAGCACGCAGATGACAAGGACTGTTTGTCCCAGAGATGGAAGGAGGAAAGATTCCCCCATCCCATCCCCAGTTCACAGAATTTAAGAATCATATTAATCGCAACCCTTGATTATTAAACTTTCCACCATCAGTCTATAAGACATCTAGTCCTTTTGTCATTTACTTAGTGATATAGTTAGTTATTTCTGGTAGTGTCATGAATACCCATGAGCCCTTATATTATCTAGTTCCTAAGATCACACTAGCTCCTCTCTCTCTGAGGTCACCTCTGTCTTAAGATCAGTGTCTCTAATACTTTTATATTGATGTATATAACCCTAGAAAGTACTTAGATTTTTATGCTTTGTAAAAATAACATGCTACATGCAACTTCTGGGGACTTCCTTTTTGTTACTTAAAGCTACGCTGCAAGAGCCATCCATGGTATCATGTGTCACTGTGGCCGTTCCTTCTGAGTGCTCTGACGTATGATCTCCTTTCAAAGCCCATAGATGGGAGAAACTCCACACCGATACAAGCACAAATGCAATGTGCCAGCAGGATTCTTAAAATGGTCTTCTAACCAGAAAGTGTGGTCCCTCCTTTCTAAAGACCCCTTCAGAGCAGGGGTTGCTCTCTGCACTTCCATGTTCTCACACATTATTTTTTGAGTCAGTACACTTCATTGAGTTTTGAGATTCACGGATTCAGTAGATTGGTCAGTAAGCTCCAGGGACCCTCCCGTCTCCACCTTTCTAGTGGTGGGATTATAGGTTTGTGCTACCGTGCTCGGCTTCTTCATATGTGTCCTGGGGATTCAGACTCTGGTCACCAAACTGAACCACATATCATCATGGCTCTGACTTAGTTTCCTCATGAATCTATTCAACAGCCAAGTTTCCTCTTCTGGGAAATACCTGCTGGTGGTTTTCACCCATTGTTATGCCGGGCTGCTTGTTTTGTTAAAATCAATTTGAGCGGTTCTATACAGTCTTGGTCGTAGGCCTCTGTGGTTGACATTATGAATGTCTTGTTTCAATTTCCACCTTGTCTTTTCACTTAAAATTTTTGTGTGGTGGGCCTGGAGAGATGGCGCATCGTTTATGAGCACTTGATTTTGTAGAGGACCCAGGTTTGACTCTCAACGCTCACATAGCAGCTCATAGCCATCTGTAACTCCAGTTCCAGGGGATCTAACCCCCTCTGTGTCCACAGAGCAATGTACATGCAGGCAAAACACCCATACACATAAAATAAAATATGAAGTAAAGTAAAATAAAAATCCTTAAAAGAAGCTTTTTTGTTTTGTTTTCTGGAGTCAAGATCTTCTTACGTTGCCAAGGCTGACTTCAACTCACAAAGCCCCCTGCCTCAGAGACTTGAATGCTGGGTTTACAGGGGTGCACAGCTATGCCTGGATATCTTTTATTTGGTAGACACATCTCTTGGTGAACCAAAAGTTCTTGGTTTTGATATTGCTAACCATATCATTTTATTGTCAATACTTTATATGCTCAGTTAAGAAAATACTCATGTGTCCTGTGTATAAAAGATATTATTTATTATGAAATCTCAAGTGCTGGGAAACCTTTAATCTTTTCATTTATCCAGGTTTATTTGCCAGATATAACGTGAGGGAGACTCCCAGTCCTTTTTCCTCCCTCACAGGAATAGCTCCTTTCACAGCTCTGTTTAGTCATCAACTGTTCTCTTCACCACTAACCTTCTTTATTCTCCCTTACACTGATACTCCTTATATGCATAGGTCTTTCTTTGAGGCCTCGCCATATGCTATGATCATTTGTTTTCTGTCTGTGCACCAGCACTGCTAGGTCCACCACCCCAGTTCCAGAATTGTCCAGATGCATCATGCAAGTTGCTGCTCAGTGGTGTTTCATGTTGGCTGCTTTGATCCTTCAACTCTTTTGTGCAAATTTCAAATTATTCTCTTCATGTTCTATCTTTAAAAGTGGGGCTGGGAAGCTGGAGAGATGGCTCAGTGGTTAAGAGCACTGACTGCTCTTCCAGAAGTCCTAAGTTCAATGCCCAGCAACCACATGGTAGCTTA
The DNA here is from genome assembly GCF_004785775.1 of Grammomys surdaster. Lineage (NCBI taxonomy): Eukaryota > Metazoa > Chordata > Mammalia > Rodentia > Muridae > Grammomys > Grammomys surdaster. Next base: position 19,572,033 of record NW_021604587.1, read on the forward strand.
CAACCATCTGTAATAGGATCTGATGCCCTCTACTGGTGTGTCTGAAGACAGAGACAGTGTACTCACATAAAACAAATAAATAAATCTTAAAAAGAAAGTTTATGTACAAATCTTAAGAAGTGGGGCTGGGATGTGTCGGTCACTGGCAGAACGCTTTCATAGCAGGCAAGTAGCCTCAGGACTGAAAAAAAAGGTATGGGGTGTGTTAGAAAAAAATTACAATGTTTAATCAGATTATTTATGGCTATACTGCACCTCCCACTTAACAGGGCCCTATTTAATATGTCTTAATAAAATTGTATACTATTCCTTTTCAAGATTTATATTTTAAATTTATGTACATGCATTATGTTTATGTACCATGTGTATGCAGTACTAACAGAAGCCAGTAGAGGGCATCAAATCCCCCCCAGAACTGGAGTTACAAACTCTTGATTGGAAACCAAACCTAGGTCCTCTGGAAAAGTTAAGAGTAATCTCAATTATTGAGCCCATCTCCTTACCCCCTGTTCCTTTTAAAGATCTTGAATACCTATTAGATTTTTTTCAGAGAACTGACATTTTTCAGTGCTATTTTAAATAGTAAGATCTTTTTAGTTAAACTTTCTAATTCACAGGGGGGATTTATGTTAATCAGATTTCTGTTACTCTAACAAGTACCTGGATTATCAATTTACCAAGAGGAAACATGCTTACAATTTGAGATCGCCTTGCTTTTAGGGAGACAGCACATCACGGTGAAAAGACTATGGCAGAGTAACTTAACTTCATCTCTCAATCAGGGTTGGTAAGGAAAATAGATAAAGGAGAAGATTGAAATCCCATAGTGCCCTTTGAGGACACATCCACAGTGACTTGAGGCCACCCCTTCACGTTCCACTGCATCTCAGTTGCTACACGACAGGATCCAACCCTTATCCAAGATCCAAATCCAAAATTTAGCAAAATTTTATATCTCACTATCTTTTTGGTTTCATTAGAACTTTGGGGATTTTTCTATAAGTTAGACTATAGATTTAAGGTATTTTTCTATAAACAGTCTTATCATATGCAGATGGTGACAATCCATATGATTATGTTACATAATTACTCCATATAATTATGTTAAAAATGATTGAGGGATATGCAACTAAAGCCAGTGGCAGAGATTGCTAGTTACTAAATACTCGATAGATGCTTTTGATCATCCACACTACCGTTGTCCTGGTTAATAGATGATGCTTTTAAAACTGTGTGAGAAATCCCTTCACGTAAAAAAGGAAGCAAGTGCTCTGTCTACCACCCACCCAGGTTCCACAGCCTTTCTGGGGCATGGCTAGGCTGGAGATCTTGGGTTTCTGGGCCACAAAGTCCAGTGTCCTTTCCTTATTTTCATTACATTTTTATTTCTACTGAGAGTATGTGCACACATGTGCACATGCATGACAGGGTGGGTAGAGATGCAGAGTCATCATATCTACAGGTATGTGCCCCTGGGTAGCTTCTCTCCCCCACATCGGATCCCTAAGGGCAGCCCTCAAGTGCTTAGTACCTCCTTGTCCTCCCCAACAACAGATGCTACAAGATCCAAGGGTTCTCCTTTGAATAGCACCGGAAGGAAAACTATCTAAACCTTAGCTGATGATTTAAGAGAAGAATACACTGGCTTGCCAGCCTCCTCACCACGACAACACTGCTTTCCTGCTGTCCTGACATCAGAGCCCCATGATGGTGACAACACACTCAGAGTCAGCACTGGCCTTAGTGTTCTTGGCCCTGCACTGGCCCAAGTGTACCTCTGATATTTCATCAATGTGATAGCTTTCTCCTGATCATAGAGACACCTTGGGGCCAGCCAGACCTCAGCTTGCAGAAAACCCATGAATCATCCTTGGTGCTCCCAGGAGCACTCTTGGACCAGGTCCAGGACTCAACTTGTCCAGCCTCCTAGAAATGGAGGGAGGGATATCAGGGTAATAAGTCTCAGTCACATAGCATAAAGCACAATTTTATTCACCCAGGAATTGAACACACACGATGCATCGAGTAAACAGACTAACAAGATGGCAGGGAAGACGCTAGATCGAGAAGAAAACTCCACCTTTAAGGTTCGCATTCCACTTCAGATGCTCACCAGTGACCTCAGAAGGTTCCCAACATGCTGAGGGGACAGAGTGGCTCTGCAGCTGGAGAGCTTTCTGGGTAGAGAAGAGGCACCCCCATGTCCCAGCACTTGAGGCTCCTCTGTGGGAAGTAGCCAGGTAAGGTTTCTGGCGGAAGCAGCTATAGGGTGTTCCCCCCCACCACCACCCTGTCCCTCAGATGGAGCATAGCCAGCCCCTTCCACTGTGGTGATCATTGAAGTCCTACAGCAGTCACATAAGCAGATTCTCTGAACCTCTCCTTGTTTTACACATGGGGAAACTGAGGCATAGAGCAGTTAGATAACTTACTGAGGTCTCGAGGCTGACTCACAATTCACATTAGACTTGGTTTTAATTATATTTGCTCCTGGCATTCAGAAGAGGGGTATCTGCATGATGTGGATTTCCCAGACTCAGGCACTGAGCATTGCAGAGAGCAAGAGTCCAACCTAGAGGCCATTCTACCAAACATTCGTTGTGGCCTCTGGCTTGCTTTGCTTCCATAACCAGGGTTATAAATCTTTGCCCTCATTTTGCACCCAGCTGCCCTCTCCCATCACATGGATTTAGCTGGGATGTCTCCTGTCCCGCCTACCTTTGCAGTTGTGTACCCAGGGCTAGCATTGCCAAGTGGTATCTATCTTTGTCTTAGAAAATGGCAATAGTTTTTTTTTTCCTTCAGAGTTTGATTTTTCAAGGATGTTTTGGTTTGGGGGTTTATTGAGTCAGTTATGAATGCTTCTTCACTGGGTCTGTTTGAGATAGGGAGGGCCTGTGGCCTCTGGGAGGATTCAGGGAGGTGGGGATGTTCTATAAGGAGTCAACTCTGTCACTGCTGTGGCTCACTCAGTTGGCTTCTGCCCACATTCAGAGCATCTACTGGGTTAAGATCCATTCAATCTAACCCTGAAGATAGAGAGCTGGGACATGCAGCAAGAGGACACAGGTGTACCTGGGACTTCTCTGTGTCCCCCAGCAGTATCACGGATTTTGTTTGTTTGGTTTTTTCTCATCGAAGAATATGAAAATATCTTGTAGCTCTGTCAATAGTCAAGTTTTGTAATTGTACTTTTAAGTGGTATTTACAGAAGCCACGATCTGGCTGTTCCATGTGGTAACATGACTTCAGACCCACTGAAGCCTCCTCAGCCAGTGCACAGGGAGGAGCTGGCTGAGTGGAGGTGACATTGTACTGTCTCTGTAGTGCATCTTTCATACCAGGGATTTGCTGTGTGGTCCTCACTCAGAACTCTTGAGTAGAGAAAGCAAAAGAGAAGGGGAGGGGAGGGGAACAGAAGGGGAGGGGAGAGGAGAGAAAGAGAGAAAGCTAGTGTTTAATGATGTGGTTTCTTTTTTTTACAAGACAAAACTCACATAATTTAGATAAATGCAAACAAATCTTAAGTGTTAAAGAAAACCGAGTTTCAAATTAGATCATGGTTCCCAAGAAAGACATTCTTGTCTTGTAATATTTAATTTTAATTTTTCATCAAAGACCATCTCAAAACATAATCAGATAGAATATTATAATCCCTGGGCCTCGAGAGCCACTTATGTTAACTGTGTCTTATCTGTAACTTTCCCCTTGCTGCTCTGTGGATGATCTTTAAAAAGCAAGTCCTATGTATTGCATGATTTTGTTTGTAAAAATTTAATGTACACCTCAAAAGTATAAGAACTCTTTTTTTTTTTAGTTATAACTACAATGATTCCTCTCTCTCTCTCTCCCTCCCCCTCTCTCTCTCCCTCCCCTGTCTCTTCCTCTCTCTCCATGTCTCTGTCCTTCTCTCCATCCCCCTTTGAGGCACAGTCTCTCAGTGTGGTCTAGGCTAGCCTGACCTTATGATCTTCTTGCTTCTGCCTCTGGAGTGCTAGAGATCATTATTTCATGGAAAATAAAATTCAGTTAATGAGGTTTAAGTTTTTCCTTTATCCATAACTTTCTTGTCACTTTAGGCCTTAAATTACTCAATGTTGCTTAAAGCCTGATTTTCAGTCCTACTCTGGTCCTTCCAGAAGCCTCTCTGAGAACACTTAGAGGTGCTAGACCCCAGGTCCAGAGGCTCACTCCTATAATTCCAGTGCTGTGAGGCCTAAGGCCGAAGGATGCTGAGTTCAAGACCATAGACCAAGGAGTGGGAGCTCATCTAAAACAATGACTAACATAAACAAAAGGAAGTCAGAAGTGTGACCTGAGATTGAGCCTAGACCAGCTTCTGGAAGGAGCTGAGTCCCCCAGATCTGCAACAACTGACCATGATATCGTAAATGTGCCAGCACTCTTTCTAGGTTTCCGTCCTTGTGTGAGTCGTCTTTACACGTGAGTCGTCCTTACACGTGAGTTGTCCTTATCCATAGCTGTAGATATGAGCAACAGCAAGGGTAACGGGACTGGAAACACAGCAGCAAGCAGAGGGACAAGGTGTCTGTCAGCAAGATCTATCTGAAAGAGAAAAGGAAGGGCCATAGATCTAGAAGCTGTGTCTGACATCCCAAGAGGACAACCGTGGCTTCCCAGACAGCACTCAGCAGGAAAGGCTCAAGGTCATTGATAGGAAGCTCAAGTCATTTGTATCTAAGGCAGTTTCTAAGTTGGAAGTTGGCTAACTCCCTGCTAGCTATGAGCAAGCTTAGAGCTAGCTTGTTTTTGTTTTTGCTTTGTTTTGTTTTCAACATGGGGAATTGGATGCAGGATGCTATTACCCTATTCTCCAAGAGACATGGAGAACGTGGTGTGAGCTATCTTCACATGAGTCCTGAGAGGTTGTTGGGAGGTGTAGAGGTAACATCCTGGGCATCTGGCTGGCTTCTAGCTTATTGGATCTGGTGTTTTTAAGACTCTTTTTCTTTGAGGTTTAAGGTCAAGCGAGGTGAGATTTTTCATGAGACTGGAGGACACCCCTTCATCACTACCCTTATAGGAAGGGGCATTCTGCCAGCCTAGTCCCATTGGCTGCACTACAATCAGTGAGTGTTTTGCTCAAGTGCCGGCATCTTAGAGAAGTCATTTTCTTTCTGAGGGAGTGCTATCGGTTTCATGACTCCACGCTCTGTGTTTCATTAGCATTCTTCTAGCAAAACAGGACTCTGAGTCATTTCTGAAATATCTGTTCTCGCCTGAGAGCTGTTTCTCAGTTTTTACAAAAAGGTCTTTTCTACTTACCGGCAGAAAAGTTTGATACCACACAACCTAAAATGGGTATACTGAGAGAGAGAGAGAGAGAGAGAGAGAGAGAGAGAGAGAGAGAGAGAGAGAGAGAGAGAGGCAGAGACAGACAGAGAGAACACCTATAGGCCGTGACTATGGAGTGGTTCCTTCTCTGGTCCTCAGATTGACGCCATGGGTGCCAGAGAATGGAGCTAAGAGTGGGTGTGACAACTGAGGGTAGAGTTTCATGATGGTGACATTGGACATGGTTGCTTTCTCAGATTTAAAGCCTACCAAGGTTAAGAGCTTGCCAAAGGACATTAGTGAACAGGAGAGAGAAACTGGAACCAATGTTTAAGGAGCTGGTCAGTTCTGGCCTCACTGCAGTCAAACATCACTTAGTTATATTCAACTCAGAGAGGCTGTGGCCTAGCCTGTCCCCAGTCCCCTGTCCCTTGGGGATACTTCCTCTAGGATGAACCAGATACAATGTTTCCCCTTGTACTAGATATTAATGTGTCTTCTTCAGCCACGGCATCCATGTCTTTCTGTCTAGATATTGCTTCCCATTTAGAAGTCAACCAAAATGAAGGACCAGTGGTATTGTCTGCTGTGCCCACCAGCCCCATCCACAGTCCTTGTGAAGGTCAGTCTTCATTCCCTGTGAGGTCCAGCTGTTCTGCAGAGTGTGTGCCTTTGAGTTGGAAGTTTTCTTCCACCTTTTCAGGTAGGGCTTTAACAAACTCAGCATACTGCATATTCAAAAAAGGTCTCCAAGAGCTTCTAGAACCTTCTTGTTCACAGAGCTCAGCAGAATGGAGTAAAAAGGAGTTACTTTGCTTGGCTCTTCCCTTGATGGTGGGTCAGCTTCCCTAGGTAACAATCAGAGGCAGGATCTAAAGAATGGTTTTCATGATCATCTCAAACTCTCTTTAGTCAAGCTGTGGCTGTGGCTCATTCAAGTATCCTGGGTTGGCCCTCCTGACCTTATGTCATCTCACACTCTACCTCTGGGGGATTCAGAGGAGTCACTGAGGTTAGGGGAGCCCAGAAAAGAAACCCTTTGTTGTCATTCTGTGGAACCAAGGATGATCTAGAAATCAGGCACTGCATTAGAGAACACACATGGCTCCAGAAAACTTCAGCTCAAGAGGCAGACTCTAGCCCCTTTTATCTCCCTGAAGCAATTGCAGCCAAGAGACCTCTCACCTGAGGAACAGTACCTCTCTGTTAGCATGGCTCCCAGCCACCCACACTCATGTCTTCAAGAGAAGGGCCTAGAACTTCTCTGGTCAACCAAGCTTGGATCAAGTCAGCACCAAGATGAGGCCACAGCCTACACCAACATTACAGCAGGACAAACCCCACTCTAGGAGGACCTCAGTGCCTCCAGAAGGCCTTTGGAGGCCAATTAGATGACCCAGGTTAGAGACTTCCAGCCCTGCTCACTAATTCATAAGATCTGAAACGAATTCTACCATTGACACATTTCAACAATGCTTTTTTTCTTTGACATTTATTATAGTGACAGTGTATATATAGCACTATTGGGCAGCATGATTTGAGAAAAGACACCTTCCCTCCACCTGAAGAATATGGATGACTCAAAACACATATAAGGACCTGCCCCAGTGGTAGTTGACAGGGGATATTTGGATATTTGGATTCGTGCCTAAGACCTGCCATGCCTGACATCCATGAACAGAGACAATAGGGTAGTCACCTGGGACAAGCACTTAGAGACCAAAGGGCGGCATAGCGACACCTTGAGAATCTAACTGCTTCATGCTCCTCAAACAATTATTTCCAAGGTACAAATGTATAATTATTCTGCCTCATGTTTCTTGAGCATGGTCAGTCGTTTGGGGCCTCAGTTTCCCAGCTTTTCAAGCAGGTCCCTCTTCTCTGCGATTTTGAGAAAGGACTTGACTCTCCTGTTTTTCAAGTTCAAAGCAAATAGACGTGTTGCAGTTGTTCGAGTTGGTCTGGAGTAGATGGACGGCAGACGTCGGTGCAGGGATGGTTTCTAATCGAGTGTGACTTTCTTTGTTAATACCTGTCCTTGCCCGCAGCAGCGAACTGACAAGCAGCACTTGCCCGTGTGTGCTGACATGGTGTAGGTGATAGCCAATGGCTTGGATTAATTTTTCTTGATGATCTCACCGTACTTTTAATGAGATCGCTGGCACACATGCCATTTCTGGGGCAAATTAATTTGTCCTTGAGAAATAGAGCATCAGCAGTTTTTCTTCCCTCTGTGTCGAATGCATAATGGCATGTGTTTTCGGAGGCGATTGATACAAACCTAGGATTTCTGGCCATATTGCAGGGAGGATGCGGTTTTGCCAACAGCAATAAAATGTGAACCGCAGCCCTAGCAGCTGATGTGTATTTGGAAAATGGGGTGCTGGTGTTTTGATCTTCGCTTTCCCTGCTGACGTGGCTTGATATACTCAAAAAGCCAAGAAGATGAACAAGGTATGCAGACAAATGCTCTCAGCCTCTGTGTGGCCACAGGGAAGCAAAGTGAACATGAAATGTGGCCATGTCTCTTTTAAAGATGGTCACACACATTGTGGTCAGAAACCAGGTGCTCACACTGATGGCACAGCCCTGGGCTATGACCTGTATTTCTGCCATCTGCATATCTGAAGCCATAGGAGGACGAAACCTGGATTATTATCTAAAGGAAACATGGTATTCAGCTCTTCCATCCTCTCATTTCTGAAATGCTGGTACCTCATTCAAAGGAATCAGATCAGTTCTGTATCATTGTGGGAAAGACTTTGGCCACAGTGCGAGACTCTGTGGCTATCTTCAATTTTTTTTTTTTTACATTGCCTCCTTTAATCAAAGGTTAAGATGACAATTTTGAACTGGGCAAGTCATGGAATCCCTTCAAAAGTGAATCATTTCTTTTTGAAGCTAGACGGAAAGATTTTGCAGGTAAAATTCATGAGCACAGCTTTTAATTGTAACACCTTTAGAATTTTAACTAGGGTAGATTCCATTTTGAAAGGGTTTCACTGTAGAAGAGAAAGTTATGCTCACATCTTCCATTCCCTACAGGGTCCCGGGGGAGAGGAAGAAGTCCCCCACAGCCGCTGCATGGAGAGTAAATAGACTGAGTAGATGTCGTTTATAATCGGTTTCATTTCTTCAAGATGTCAATTAAGAACAAAGGAGGCAGGGACTGGAGAGATGACTCAGTGGTTAGGGCTGGAGAGGTGGCTCAGAGGTTCTGTCTGGAGAGATGGCTCAGTGGTTAGGGCTTGAGAGATGGCTCAGTGGTTAGGTCTGGAGAGATGGCTCAGAGGTTAGGGCTGGAGAGATGGCTCAGAGGTTAGGGCTGGAGAGATGGCTCATAGGTTAGGTCTGGAGAGATGGTTCAGAGGTCAGGTCTGGAGAGATGGCTCAGAGGTTAGGGCTGGAGAGATGGCTCAGTGGTTAGGGCTGGAGACATGGCTCAGAGGTTAAGAGCACTTGCTGCCCTTGCAGAAGACCCAGGTTGGGTTACCAGCATCCACATGGCAGTTCATGACTGTCTGTAACTCCATCTCCAGGGGATTTCATGCTGTTTTCCAACCTCTGTGGGTACCAGGCACACATATATACATGCAGAAAAACACTCATACATATATAATTCAAATAAATCTTAAAGTAAAAAGAACAGAGAGAGTGTCCCAGCACTTCCTACAATGTTGTCTATGGGTGAAGGAATGATTGGGAACCGTGTGACCCTGGCATGGACCAACTCTTGCTTTTTCTTTTCACAGTGATTGACAGCTCAGAGCATCCAGTAGACATGCACAGGACAGGCAGGCACCATCCCTCTAACCAAAGACTTTTCTCTTATTCCTAACTTGAAGTAAAAGACACAACTCATATGGGTAAATGATTATCAGACAGAGAAGCTTAGAATCCTTTATGCTTAAGCAAAGGGTGGCTATAATGGACATCTGGGCAGCAGAACTAAACAGCACCTGTATCTCTACATGGATTTGCCTCTGTGCTGAGTCAAATAGTCAGTTTGCCCCACAGTGACATTCCTGTGCAAGTGATACAGAAGGTTAAGAATTTCGACTCTGAAGAGCCTTCTAATTCCAGTTAATACTATCCAGGATCAATGGGAGAGCTGAGACAGATCATGAGTTCAAGGCCTATCTGAGCTGCATAGTGAGTTCAAGGGTAATGTCTCCAGACCCTGCCTGAAAGAGCAAAGACAGGAAAAGAATGGATCTCTCAGTTGCCCTCCAGGCCACAAGAAGATGACTTCAAGAAGACCCAAGAGCTCTTCCTGTGTTGAGATTTCCAAGCTGGAGTTCTGACTCAGCAGAATCGCAGCTCAAAGCTCCTTAGCCTAAACAACGGGCCTCCTTCTTTGTAATACAGAAACCCCAATTTTTTACTTGGGCTTAGGCTCAGGCAGGGTGGTTTTGGCTTGAGCAGGAGTGTTTCGGGATCTGCATGATGAAAGTATTCATTGTTTGATTTGAGAAGTGATTTGTGGAGCTAGCTAGGATGCTCTGTGGATGAAGGTCCTTCATCAAGCCTTAAGACCGGAGTTCAATCCCTGGGGTTTAATGGTGGATGGAGAAAACCAGCTCCCACAAGCTGTCTTATGACCTCTGCATGTACATCCCTACACTTACACACACACACACACACACACAGAGAGAGAGAGAGAGAGAGAGAGAGAGGGAGAGGGAGAGAGAGAGAGAGAGAGAGAGAGAGAGAGAGAGAGAGAGAGAGAGGGAGAGAGAGAGAGATTGATTTGTGGTTCTCTTTTTTATTAAGATTTATTCATTTTTACGTGCATTGGTGTTCTGCCCGCATGTATGTCTGTGTGAGGGTGTCAGATCCCCTGGAACTGGAGTTACAGACAGATGTGAGCTGCCATGTGGGTGCTGAGAACTGAACCTGAATCTCCTGGAAGAACAGCTTAACCTCTGAGCCCTCTCTCCTGCCCCAATAATTGTATTTTTAAGAAAACAACTGACTTGTGGTATTGTACCTAGGACAGATACAATTTTGCCCTTGTCCAGATACAATTTTGCCTTGCCCTTGTCTCAAGTCACTTTACAGTGCCACCTGTCTTCATATTAAGGAGGAAGTGGAGACCTGGAGGTATCAGAGGCCCAGAAGGCCTGGGTTTGATTCTCAGCACCCACATAGCAGCTTACAACTGTCTGTTTTAAAAGGAAAAGAAGAATAAACTCCTTTTCCTCTTTAGCAGCTAGACCCCCCAGAAAAAAAGGCAGACTCTGAAGTCAATTCCCAGCAAGAGAAATTATGCTCTGTCACATACAGTATATCTAAATCAGTCTTGGTGTTCCGGTTCTGACTCAGGATGTGGCTACGGGTGCACCACATATGCCAGCCCATTTCAAGCTACATGAACAAGTCACCTCTGTGACCCAAAAGACCCTGCTTGGAAACAATCATGAGGCTCAGGCAAAAGTCATAATGCATGATAGTGAACACCAGCAATATGGTCAGACCTGCTCTCAAATGTCTTCATTCAGTGGTTACGCTGAGTGGTTTTGGAAGTTTCCCAATTTCACCCATGCGAACCACTTCACTGCACATAGTATACTCAATATAAGAAATACCAACAAGTGCTTAAACATGCTCAGATAAATACAATGAGTGTTAACTAGCAAGTATGGGTTTTATAAAAGGCTTTTGTGATAGATATTTATAGACAAATAAGAATACACTGTTCAAAGAGATCTGGAAGTTTAGGGAGTTTTGGGGGGATGATGTTGGGAATTGAACACACCGACACACCTTGTACATTTTAGATAAGCTTTATGTTACCTAACTCTACTTCATGATCTGAGTCCTTCTAACCACCAGCTTAACTGTCTTAAGCGCCTCAGTGATTTGATCAACTCACACAAGCATTCTCTCCGTATTTATAACGAATGCTAATGGAAAATTGACTTTTTAAATTTAGCTTCACAAAATGGAAAAGATTGTTTTGTGGCTTTTAGACTATCCTTGAGTTAAGGTAGCACAATATCATACTTTTAGGGTATATTGATTTTCCATTTTCTAAATTTCTGGTTCATTATTATAAACAAAAGCCCCACAACCTATGGGGGCTATTACTGAATTAATACTCAAACACCAAATCACTGTATAAAGTAATGTTGCTGAAACCCTCTTCAAAGGGATGGCTAACTTAGACGGGAAAAGTGGGACACTTGAACCTTTAGGACAGTGGTTCTCAATCTTCCTAATGCTGTGTGACCTTTTAATACACTTCCTCATGTTGTGGTGACCCCCAATCACAAAATTATTTTTATTGTTACTTTATAATTGTCATTTTGCTACTGTTAAGGCCTGTCATTAAAATATACGATATCTTAGGTACAACCCCCAGATGAGAACCACTGCTTTAGGAGAAAACAGTAGAATAACTTCTGTAATCCTGACCCTTAATTTAGACTCAGTAAATAAGGGAAAAGTCACTGAGGATATTAGATCAATATTAATCCAACCATGTTTGTATAAGAAAGCTCACAGGGAGAACTCAGGCGTGTAGAGAGTGGCATTTTGAAGACTCTGTAAAGTAAGGCAGTCCATGACAGTGGTGGCTACGACGGTCATCCATTATCACAGAGGGAAGGACTCACAAGTAAAACCTTTCTCTACAGTATCGTATTTCACCTGGGTGGCAAGCCCAGGAAATAATACAAGGAACCATAGGAACCTCTAACTGAACAACATGCCAAAACCAAACACCTCTCTACCATTGGTTACATCAACAATAGGGCGAGCCCTAGAGTGCTGGGGCTGGCATTCTCTGTGTAAACCTATGTCACTGTCAAGAGATTTCCAAGCTCATTGCCCAGAGAATCCCAAGCTCAGCGTGAACTTCTGTCTGTATCTTTCCTGTATTTTCTGGGCCAGGCCTTCTGTTTGACCACATGTTCTACTTTGTTCATATTTGGATCGAGGCTTAATAGGAAAATCAGAAAATGATTTAAATTCAAAACAAAGTACATGCGTAACAAACCCACACTGTAGACTTCTCTTCTTTTTCAGCTATATTCCCAAATGCAGATCTATTTCATTTAAAGGTCATGTGATAACACCCGAGGCTAGAGAACAAGGAGAGAAGACCTTCTACTTTGTAAGTTTAAAGTAATTTAAGGTGCCAGTTAACTATTCAGTGGTCAGGTGTCTCGGGACTTAGCTCTGACCTGACAACCTTAAGTCTCCTTTCTGTGGTGTCTGATATGTTCTGTGTTGCTGGCAGTCAGCGCAGTTGTCAGTCTGGAAAGGAATCGAGCCAGACTGTCACAGTCATTTTGGAGCTTCGGTCACTGACACCTGAACGTGTTAATATCAATTAAGGACCCCATCCATCAGCTGAGGTTAGGGGCATTAAAAGAGTCAGGCAGACAGGACTGGTTATCAGACAGTGTTTCAGGCCTTTGCTTTTTAAAGTTGCCCCTGAGACTGAGACTCAAAAAGAAACTTCCAGAATGAATGCTCAAACTTCCAGGCTGAATGTGTTACTCACATGATGTAGGGTGAGGAGAAAAAGCTGTAGCACGTTTTTTTTAATTGACAGATAATGATTGTGCATATTTACAGGGCACAGTGTGGCTTTTCAACACATTATACATTTCAATATAAATGGTCATATCAGGATAATTGGCATATCTATCACTTCAAGTATTTGTCATTTGTCATTTATTTCTACATCTTCTCTACCTGTGATTTTAAAACACACAGTTAAATGCTGTCAACCACAACAACTGTACTGTAACACTAGAAGTCACTCACTGTATGCAATCAAATCCTGAGATCAAGCCCCTACCTCCATCCCTCCACCCTTCCTGGTAACTTTAGGTACTTTACTCTCAATCTCTATGAGATTGGTGTTTTAGCTTTCATATGTGAGGGAGGTTCTTTGTCTTTCTGTGCAATGTAGTGATAGCAGCATGGCATAGATTCCCTCAGGTGTGAATACACACATCTGGGTGATTAGACCTTGACAGCCTCAGGAATCTGAGCAGGGTGTCTCTGACGTCACAGTTTCTCTGTCTGCCCTAGGCTTGGATCAGAGGCTGAACATGCTAACTTCCTTATTTCCAAATAAATTGACCTAAATACTAGCTTCAAACCTTGAACCAGCAGCGGTGGTACCCTCAGGAGGCTTCTGAAACATGAAAATCCCAGGGCATGGCACAGACCAACCGAATCAGATCATGTGTTTAGCTGTGATATGGGAAGGTTTGAAGGTCACCAGCATTTGGGAAGCTGAGGGCTCTTGTCTTAGGCCACCCAAGTAGAAGGGTCTATTTACCAGATGCTTTAGAATAGTGATTCTCAACCTGTGGGTCACAATCCCTGAGAAGGGGTCACCTAAGACCATCCGAAAACACAGATATTTACAGTACAGTTATAAAGTAGCAACAAAAATAATTTTATGGCTTGGAGTCACTGCAACATGAGGAGCTGCACTGAAGGGTCACAGCATTAGGAAGGTTGAGAAGCACTGGTTTAGAGCTGGTTGCCATGAGAACTACTAGTTTAGAGCTGGTTGCCATGGTTCTTCACAGCCTCACCTTGATGACTTAGAGAACTGACTATTTGTTACTTTTTTTTCTCACTGTCTATTCTTTTTTTTTAAATAAAGTTTTTATTGATTTGTTGTGAGTTTTATAGCATGTACCCCAGTCCTACTCATCTCCCTGTCCCCTCATATCTGCCCTTTACCCTTGCAACCTCCCCCTCAAAATCAACACAGTATACAAACAACCAACAACAATAACAAAAAGCATAGAGAACATCTCCTTGTGAAAGCTATAGTGTGTCGCAGTGTGACCCACAGTGTATCCCTCTCTCCCTGCATCTTCACTTGGAAATGTTCATTGCAATGAGTCATTGGTCTGGTTCAAGATCTTTGGCTCCTGTGACACCATCAATATTGGATCCTCACTGGACCTCTTCCTGGTTATTCTATTGTTGCCCTGTGTCATAGAGATTTGAATCAGCAGGACTGGCCCCTTCATGTGTTCCAACCATTCGCAGATGATGTAGATTTTGGGGTAGGCCAACTCAGAGTTCTGAATCTGGGCCTGGTGTAGTAGGACACTGAACTGGTCAGCCCACCATCTCTTTTATCCACACCACTAGGGTAAGGTCTTCAGCACTGCTCGGGCTAGGCTACCCAACGCGGCCATCAGCAGGAGGCAGGGTCAGCATTTCTACTCCCGTGTTCTTGTGCTGGCTCACCTGCACCTATGCCTGCAGGGCCAGCTGCACTGTGTTGCCCAGTCAAGGCACAGAGACCACTCCCCAAGTACTGCAAGAGGCTGGACCAGCTCTCCTGCTCTCACACTCTTGGGGCTGGCTCGCCTGTGCCTTCTCCATGCAGGTCAGATTCAATGCGTTGCCCAGTCAATATGTAGGACTACAGCCAGCGAGGGGGCAAAGATAGCTCTTCCACTCTCATGCCCTTGGTGCTAACTCAGGTGGTAAGGGGTGATCTGAGTGCATCACCCCTGCACCCTCACCACCTCAGGGCAGACAAATAAAGGGCCAGCTCTGCTCTCACCCTCTGGCTCATCTCCATCCCCTCCACCAGGACCAGCTTTACCGTGTTGCCCAAGGGAGGTTCAGAGCCTGCTTTCATAAGTGCTGCAGCTGGTCAAGGGCAGGGCCAGCTCACCCACCTTCATGACCCCAGGGCCAGTTCTCCTGACCACCACAAGTGGCGAGGGATTAATTTTGATTTGTTTTTACATTAGTTTGGCATGGTATCTACAATTGGTAGGTTCATGACGAGTTGGATGCTTCATCATTCTGTCTACCAAGCTCTTCTCTGGAGAGAATCACAAACTACGTGCATCTCAGTAGCTTGAAGATCAGGGGAAGCTTCCAGGGTCTATCCATATGTGTGACTGAGCCCATAGGTCTGTGAAGGATTCTCTGTGAGCAAGATGGCCCTGTCCAGCCTGTCCATGGGCCAAACAGGGTGTGCCTTAGCAGAATATTTGGAGCTGAGATACAACTTGCACTCAATTCCAGTATTTGCCTGCACTTGCAACCATGACATTTTGTAAGAGGAGCAGCTGCCTTCGCCCAAAATATATATGGGTAATATATTTTAAAAGCATGTCCTGATACTGTGACCTTTATGTAACTGACTAATGGCTTAAAAGGCTATTATTGCTTTAAGAACTATTTTATTTCTTGTCTCAGCTTGATCCTTTGGGGCTTTCTTTTATTCCCTTTCAATTTTTTTTCCTTTGGGTTTGTTGGGACAGGATCTCCTTTTACCATGTAGCTCAGGCCGTCCTTGAGCTCAATAGACAGACCAAGCTCTGGTCACTGAGATCTGCCTTACTCTGCCTCCCAAGTGTGTGCATCTCTGCATCCTATTGGGGTTTTCTTAATTTTTTTCCCTGACAGTGTAGTGTGGTTGCACAGTAAATTACATTCTTAGTCTCCTTCCCCCACCCCCTTCCTATACTTTCCTCATGGATAGACCTACTGACATCTCTCACACAGGTTTTACCCCCTCTTCTTCTAGCCTTTGATTTCCAGCCTTTGCGTCTATGGCTGATGTTAAGTCCATTTACTCACGTCTGGGAAAGGGGCCCCGTGCACTGAAGGTAAGCCATCAGAACCAGGAAAAAGATTATTCTGTGATACAACAAGACTGAGACCTGGTCGAGCATCCTGAGAGACCATCTTGACACAGGTTTGATCTCCCTCATGTGCAGGAGGTGAGTGGCCATTGAAACACAGTGGCTGCTAATCTGCTGGTCTGTATCAGTCTCCAGGGGTGAGGAGAGAGGTTAGGGAAGTTTCTAGTAAATCAGCCTGTGCTGTTTAAATGATCAAGGAGCTGGGTGTTCAGTGAGGTTCAGGCTTTTTCTAAGCAAAGAATAACTACCTTTGTGATTGACAAGCACATTCTTCCCAAATGTTCCTCACATTCTTTGTCTCAAGCTCGAAAAGAAAAAGCTGAGAACCTCAGCTCACATTTTCCAAAAAAAAAGGCTGAATTCATTCAACTCGAAACTGCTTTGTGGATTTTATGTCTCCTATGGAGGAGCGCTCTGCTCTGGGGCACCATGAGAGAAATCTTCATGATGCTACAGATCATATTGAGAAGAAACAAGATTCAAGGGGACATCTGTCCCAGCCTTGTCTGCTTGGAGGCCTCCAGTGACTCTAGACTGACAAGGGTCTTCTCTATCTCCTGGATCAGGAGAAGAAGAGAGCCAAGAATAAGAAATAAGACACTCAACCTGCCTCTCTTAGTGCTGCAAGTGCATATGACCCGTGGGATTGAAGGCAGGTTACTGATCGATTCCCAATGTTCACTAAGACGCTCTGTTTGGGCCAAGGGACCAAGGACAGAACAGACAGGACCATCTGGTAGACCTGGCTGCCTGTTCATGATGTTGTCGGCAACTGTTTAAAAATTATTTTTTTAAAAAATAGAACAATGCATTTATCACAGGAGCTGGGCTCTATCTTTGTAACAGAACCCTGCAGCAGAACCTCTTTGTACAATGAGGAGCCATCTTTCCTAAAAAGACAGTTACCCTGATAGAAATGCATATGTATCATTTCTATATAAACAAACACATCACCCAGAGAGACATTCACATCCATACAAGTACACCTCGGCTTAGTAGTGGATTCATGCTTGTAGAACAATCCAGCAACGTTGCCCTAGGCTGCCCTTGCAGAAATTCTGGTTCCTCTTATCTTAACCTCTCTTGAGGCCTCTACTTTCAGCAAGGAAGCAGAAGAAGAGTTGGGTAATCTGGCCTGTTTCTCTGGAGCCTCTCATCGCCAGCAAGTGGACCTGAGGCCATAGCAGGCTATGGGGTGGGGGTGGGGCACTGGGCTGCAAAATTTTGACTGTAATTCCTTGTCACGAAGATGGTGTGCTACATTTTGGCCAACAGGTCTCTCTCTCTCCCCCATCATGTGTTCTTCTGCACGGATTTGAAAGCAAATCTCTGCTAAGATGTCTGAACTAATGTGTAGAAGTTCAAGTGACTGATTCTATCTTCGGCTTAGAGAATGAATGGGGGGGCTGTGGGGGCTGTGGAAATTCATTCACATTTTACCAGGTGTGGGAAGAAGAAATGAAAGTCCTCGGGGGCTTCCTGTGCTGGGCACAGTGGGCTTGATTTTACTCTTAGAAAACCAAGCCAGAAAGGCATTAAGTTCACAGAAGCAGCTTTGTGGCCTGTTATCCAGAGAGACAGGATCAGGTCAAAGCTAGCATGGCCTCCACCTCTCCACCATCTATCTGGCCAGTACCGGAATCTGTGGGTTCCAAAGCTTTTACAGATCTGAGCTGAGGCTTGGACTGCCTGAGCATTTTGTAATTTCCCTCGATTTCACAACTTCCCTGGTAAGTGTTTCTTCTCCAAACTCAGATATACCAAGTTCTTAGAAAATGAAAAATAAATGACTGAGCCTAACCCACCACGTTTGTCCTGGGTGCAGTCGCCATGTTCAAAGGCTTGAGGGGCCTGTCGTGGAAGCAAGAACTCAGCCCTGAAGTCCCACAAACTGGGCATCTTTTCCCAGATCCTTCCGACATAGCTTCTGAACTTGAACAAGTATTACAAGCCCACCTATAAAATGGAGCAGCGCATTGCCAAGCTGCTGTGTGGGCTTCAGATCCAGGCCGAGGGCTTTTCTCACGGGTGGCCAGCGATGGCTGCCAGGAGCTCACTGTGAGGAGCTCTCTCCTCCCTGCTACATCTCCCGGGATCCCTCCTTACAGCGTTGGCCACTTTCTGTAAACTGTTCCAGTTCAAATCCAGGTCTGGATCTTTAACCCCAGACCCTCCGTTCTGCTTGGCTCTCTTGTCTTCCCTGTGTGACATTTGCTCTCCTTGGCTTCTCTGGTCCTATAAACACAAGTTGCAAACATCAATCTGGTCTTTTATTCCCCTGTGGCTCCTCTTCCTGCATCTTCCATTCCCATTATCTTTCTAGATTTCTCAGGTGCCAGGGTGACAACTGTGTTGTAAGCTCTGCTCCTGCCTACCCCTATATCTGCTCCAGAACCTTCTACAGCTCCAAGCAATCTTCTATATCCAGCTTACACGTTTTCTCACAATTCTCCTTCTCTTCCTGCCAGCCGAGTCTCTCGGGAGGTCAGACCCTCCTAAGAACCACCAGCTAGAGTGGAAACTTAAGGGTTCTTTGCAGAGTCGGTTGGATGATATTTTGCTGGGGCAAACACACGAAAGAACTTTTCATTAAAGTGGACAGAGGTGTGAAAGGCTAAGAGACTCGTGAAGGAACGTTTTACTGAAGCAGACACAGGAGGGAGGATGTCCTGCTAAAGCAAGCACGTGAAAGGACATGTGATGAAGGATTCTTTGCTAATGACGCATATGTATTGGTCCACCTTACATTGTATAGTTGAGCTCCTCTTGTAGGGACTCCGAAGACTTAGACTGATTGGATGCAGGAGCCTAGGTAAGACCCATAGCTGAAGTAAGACCCGTGCTGAGGCAAGGTACATGGAGGACGCGTGACGTTCGGAGGGTATAAATAGGAGTTCCCAGAGTGACTGAGATAGAGCTTGGATTGCTGGTACAGCTCGCTGTGTAACGCTGTGTGTCTCTTGTCTTCACTGATTTTCCCTTTCCTGAGAGAGGTACATTCTCTTGGTCTACGCTCTCCAGGTCCCTCCTACTGACTTGAGCAGAGGCTGAGGCCTGACTGTCTCTGCTGGGTCATGCTACCGAGGTTGCTAACCCAACTCTAACGAACTGGTCTGCTTAGTGTATCCACAAAGTGTTTGAGAGTGGATCGAGCTAACCTGTGAACTGAACTGCCGATGTCCACACAACACAGACAGAAGTTGCTCCAAAGAACATTTAACAGCTCCACTCCTCCCCCCACCCTTTTTCAGCTACCTCTGGTGGGTAGTAGGCTAAAAGGTGGTTAAAGCATTTAAGAACCATCATTAAAATTAATGTTAGAAAAAGTTAAAGTGATAACCAGTTCTAAATGTTTTGAGTCTGACCTCTTGAACATGATGGCCAAGGTCCTGCCGTCTCATTTTAAAGCCCTTTTCTGGGGCCCTTGAGATACCCGCTGCTTAAGCATTACTTTTCTGACTCTCCTCCTCTGCTGAGCTCATCTAGTGGCTGACGACTCTGCAAGCCTCACACTAGAACCGCACCTCCTCCTGTAAACTGCCAAACCTCTTTTACTGCAGACGTTAAATAGAAGCCACTCTGTTCTTTATTTTGTTTTGTCACATCAGTGTCAAATCTTTGAAAGCTTTAAAGGCCTGGACAGGATTCTGGGATCTGCCTCTGGGTTCACACACAGAAATTCTGCCAAGGCCAAGGATCTTGGCAGGAAGGAACCCCCTCTTCTCTGGGCTTGTTTATGATCGATTATGTATGCTGTGGCCTTGCTTTGTCACGTCTTACATGCCTTTGAGGCCTCAGTGGGTCCTTCATGAACTAACCCCCTTACCCCCACTGCAACACACAATAACTCACAGTTAGAGGGTCCAGACGGGGGGAGCGGCATGCTGGGGACCATGAAGAACATTATTGACAGGACAGAAACTGGTGCCCCACACCAGCTGGTCCCACTTGGAATCTTTTTTCCACTCTGGTGTAGCTACTCACATAAAACTAATGGATTTGCTCTTAGCCCCAAGTTCTCTAGGTGGGTTTTCGCTGCAGAGATGGAAATTTATGTTCCCCAAGGGATAGAAACTGTAAGATTGTAAAATGTCATTGCAGTGTTGGTTCCTGGGGTCAACTGTGTTCATTCACTACAGTCGTGGGAAAATTCTCACTTCTTTCTTCTTTGCAGCTCAGCGAGGCTGTAAAAGTGGCCTGAGATGTTGTGACTGATGTCTGGGTGGCTGAGGGCTGTCAACAGTCAGGTCAGATGTTATATAGTTTGCATTTTTGATAGAAAAGGGAACTCAAAAGGAATCATGGGATGCTACAGCGGTATCTCCTGAATCTACAAAGACCTTCCTTGCAAATGAATTCTGAAAGGAGAAGAAACCAGTCTTTTTGCAAGCCTGAAGAACTGGAGTCATAATTCTGCAGATGGTCTCAATTGTGGGCACATTCCCTGTGCATTTGTCTTCAAGTGAAGTTTGGATCTTTAATGTCCCCCATGTTAAACTCTTGGTCACTAGCTATTAGGAGGTGGCAGACCCAGTAGAAGGAAGTTACATCACTGGAGCTGTGTCCCTAAAGAGGACATTGGCTCCCCTGTCTTTTTTTCTGTTTCCTAGCCACATGGAGTGAGCAGCTTTGATTCACCCTGGAACCTCCCCCCCCACCATGCGGTTCTGCCTCAGCACGGGCACCAAAATAGCAGAGCTAAATGGGTATGGAGGGAAATTCTGAGACAGAACAAAGTTCTCCTCCTTATATGTTGCTTTTTTCCCCCCAGGTATTTTGTCACAGTGATGGAAATGCTGGTTAACCTCCCCACAGTACCCACATCACAAATGCAATTGGAACTGGCTCTAGAGAAAGCACTGGTGCAAAGGAAAGTCAGTTTCCAGGAAAGTGTGTCTGCCTCTGGGGCATGTGGTATGGTGGGAGGAAATGGAAGGGACTGGTATTGTGAAGGCCAAAAAGAGGCATGAGTAGAAAAGAGAGACTCTTTGATCCTTTGAGGAAAGAGACCCAGCCCCTGCCTGGGGCGCAGCTTCCCTGTGGATACCAGGGAGTAGATGGTGTGTCTTCTGACCACAAAACTAAAAAGCCTCTACTTTGGGAGCAGGAGTGTGATTTTAACTATTTCAAATTAATAGTGGGATTGAAACTTCATTCTAAGTCGTTGACTGCCCCACTTCCAAGTAGCTTGAAGGAAATATATTTTTAGTTCTAGAATTCCGCTTCTATGCCTAGGGATGCCACATTTCAAAGTTCCCTTGTGGAATGCATTTGATCACACATAGTTCAGATGTAAGGAAGATCTGGCTGGCTGGCATTCAGAAACTGGGATAATTTTGATTGATTGATTGATTGATTGATGATTGATTGATGATTGATGATTGATTGATTGATTGATGACTGACTGAAGATGACCTTGAACTCCTGATTTTCCTACCTCCACCTACTAGTTGCTGGTCAAGACATGAGCCACTATGTCTGGCCCAAGAAATTCTAACAGAGTTGAAGTCCCAAGTTTGAGGCCAATTATGGGCTCTATTTAGAATGTGATTTTATTTTTTGAAGGCTGAAGATGTACACTGATTTTTTTAAATCTCTCTCTTTTCTTCCTCCCTGATCCCCATGTGTGCGTGTGCGTGTGTGTGTGTTTGGTTTCTGGTAATTTTTCTGGCTGGTTCTTGCATAAGCTTTCCCTGGTCTCTCTCTATGCACAGGGAATAGCTGTTTGCCCAGATATAGCGTCTTGACTTGGAAACTCTGGGAGAACATATGAATGAATGCCCTCTAAAGGAGGTGTTTAGCTTCTCTGTTGGATGGGTCCTGGTGCACAGGAGCATAGAAAGTTTCTTTTTCAGCTTCTGTAAATGGAGCTATGAATATGAGGAAAATAACAGCTCTTCCAGCTGCTAGGTCCTCTCTGCTAATGGATCCAGAGCCCCTTGATGGAAATGTATGCAATGCTCCTTGGGACTGGCCACTTAGATGCCTGCTGACAAGGCTCATGAATGAATCATCAGAGAATATGGAACTTGCCTCTCCTGAAGATTTCTAAACACCATCTCTGAGTAATTATGTAGACTGCCCTTCTTTGACAGTGGCAACAGAATCCAATCTAGGAATGCTGCTATTTAGGATAAAATCTTGAGAAACAAAGGAGATGTTGCTGTCACATAACTAGAACCCCATTCTAGAGACCTATAAAGATCTGTCCTGGGAGACGTGGGGAATGCAGACATGGAGGGAAGGAGACGGGAGCTGAGGGGTTGGAGGGAATGGTACTAGTGCCAAAATAAATTCCAGATAATGCTCCCAGGCCCCAGGGTAAAATTTCCTTTGAGCTTTCCACAAGGCCCTGGTGACAACCATTCATCTGTCTGATACATGGAAACAAATCATACAGAAAGCCCAGACTCATTTTTTTCTGGGTTTAAAACAGACTTAAAGAAAAGATGAAAAAGTATTGTCCCTGTCATGTCAATAACTTTTGGGGAATTGTGGCCCCAGTTTGTGCAAATGCTGGGTTCCTTAATCATAAACCTTTAGTGAGTCTTCATGGGTCTCAGAGGGAGATAGTCCAACAACATCACAAGATCTCCTCTGTGACCCAATGCAGACAATATAATTTCATTCTGTATTCTGCAAAATCTTTCCTCCAACCCCTTCCATATACAACTGGAATTAAGCAAACAGTCACTTGTTGGAAAAAAAAAAAGCTTTTAAATAGATTACTACTCTAAATTAAGGCACAATGTGAGTCTTCTAGCTTGCCTCGGGCTACCAGTTAAAGGCCTTGAATAATGAATTGGAAAGCTAGGTGGACTACATAAGGGTCCTGCCTGCATTTGACAGTGAAGAATGAGCCTCACAGCCTCTCAGCAGCTGCCATCATTGTTCCCACAGCCCTTGAAGCTGATTCTGAAATGAGCTCCGATTTCTGCACGAATCCATAAATTACGAGAGGAGCCGTGAGTTTTCCCTATTAATGTCAGGCTGCTCGGTTGACTTGTAGCTTCTGGCCTTCACACATCGTATTAATGTGTTATTTATTGGAATATTGTAATAAATAAAGATTTGTTTACTTTTATACTCCATGATGAATGTTGGGTGCTATGAAATATTATTCTTAGCCAGGCCTGCCAGGAAAAATTCTCCCTCAGTGTGTTGCTGAGCTGAGAGTAGAAGTAGCAGCTTAAGGATTACCAGTCATCCAATACTACATTGTCCTCTCATCTGTACCAACACCTGTGCTTTATTCACTGTATTTTGAGACTATGGATGCCGTGGCACAGCTGAAAAAGCCATAGGCCCTTCCATTCCTTTCTTCTCTGTGTTAAGGATACTTTAAGGAGGAGGGCACGACTTAAGATACACAATGGAAGATTTAGAGAACATACACTTAGCCTTTATAAAGGACACAGAAGAAGCGAGCTTGCTCTCTTTGCCTGCTTACTCTCACTCTCACTGTCAAGTCTGTTCCTTTCCTGGCATTAGTGCCTACGTCTCCTGTATTCTGGTCTTGTGTACTCAACAACTACTGGATTCTTGGACTTTCCATTGGTAGATAGCCATTGTTGGATTAGCTGGGCCACACAGCTTGTCAGCCATTCTAATAAATCTGCTCCTATCTATCTGTCTATCTATCTATCTATCTATCTATCTATCTATCTATCTATCTATCATCTATCTATCTATCCATCCATCTATCTGGATCTGAATCTACACATATATAGATATAGACTCACACATATAGATAAAAATACAGGTATAAAGTTGCCTTGGTTATGGTGTCTGTATTAGTCAAGATTCTCTAGAGGAACACAACTGATTGAATGAATGAATGAATGAATGACTATGTGTATATATATATATATATATATATATATATATATATATATGTGTATATATATATATAAAGAGAGAGAGATGTATATAGAAATATAGATTGATTGATTCATTCATTCTATCAGTTGTGATTCTCTAGAGAACCTGATTAATCCAGGCACTATGATTAAGACAACTTATAAAATAATGCATTTAGTTAGGGGCTCATAGTTCCTGAGGATTTGACTCCATGACCATCTTGGTAGGGAGCAGGCCAGGCAGGCAAGCAGGCATCGTACTGGGGCATTAGCCGAGATCTTACATCTGATCCACAAGCAGGAGGCAGAGAGAGTTAATTGGGCCTGGCATGGGCTTTTAAAACCTCAAAACTTACCCCAGCGACCCACCTCTTCCACAAAGGCCACACCACCTAATTTTTCCCAAACAGTTGCACTGACTGGGGACCAAGCATTCAAATATATGATCCCAGGACAGTGGTCTGGTGGGGTCCATTCTCATTCGTACCACCACATACCACAGCTGGATGGCTGTGTCTGTTTCAAGCTTACTCACATGGTTGTGTCAGGCCTTAGTCTTTCATGATATGCAATTTTGCTGCCTCCAGGGTGAGCAATCTGAAGGAGAAAGAGAAAATGCCCTGGAGACAGAAGTTTGTCTGTCTTTGGTTATTTAATCTTGGACGTGATACTCCATCATGTCTACTGTATTTATTGTTAGAAGCAAGTCAGACTCAGGCTTAAGAGTCAGATTTCAGAAGAGTGAGTCCCAGGATACAAGGGACCTGGAGTTAGAATTCATTTCTAAAGTTCTGTTTCTGACTTCCCTGCAGTGACTCCTGTACTGCCCAGAGTTCTGTCCATAATAGAAATTTCCTGCCGGGCGGTGGTGGCACACACCTTTAATCCCAGCACTTTGGAGGCAGAGGCAGCCGGATTTCTGAGTTCAAGGCCAGCCTGGTCTACAGAGTGAGTTCCAGGACAGCCAGGACTATACAGAGAAACCCTGTCTCGAAAAAACAAAAAACAAACAAACAAAAAACAAACAAACAAAAAAACCAGAAATTTCCCTTCACTGGTGTCTGAGTATGGGCCCTTGCCTCACCAAAGCTTTCTCTTTTAGGTAAATAGAGGGAAAGCAAAAAGAGATACTTCCTTGTTAACCTATGAGATTCATGCAAAACTGCGTGAGAAGACCAGTGTTGCACAGTGCCTGGGGCATCATGAGATTCAGGTGGCCACATACGTGATAATGAGGATTCTGGTTATGCTGATGTCGACAGTGACTGGTGATGACCTCTACTCAGTTTCCTTCCTATTGAACCTGTGCATTCTAGAATATAACACTGCATGCAGCCTGTTTTTCCTGTTGTAGAGTAGAGCCTTCCATGCTGCAGACAGACTTGAGGCCTCTTTGTCTTCCGGAATGGATAAGAGTTCAGGACAATTCTCCACTGGGTCAGATGTCTATACAGTTCTAAAGAACCATGCCTGACTGACAGGTGTATGTACAGTCTGAAATATTCCTTTATAGCCAAAACTGTCATCTCATCTGTTTTAGAAGGTGAATGATATATACCATGATGGAAACCTCTCCCTGAACATGGGACAGTCTCTCCACAAAGTTGACCTTTAGCACTGATCATATGAACCCAAGGTCTGGGTTTGGAGAACTGTGGGGAGACAAAAGAATCCAAAACAGGGAAGGAGGGGAGGTTTGAGGAAGAAGACTGGGCTGAAGTTTTGAAACAGGGAAATTTATCTATCTCACCCTCTCTGTTCCTCAGTGCAGAATCTATCTGCCTCCACATGTCCTTATATACCCCCCTTTTGAAACTTTGTCCACCTTGTCCACCCCAGGGATCAAGGCCAGAGAAAAAGCAGCCAGCTGAGAAAGAAGAGGATTATTCTATTTTATTATGGACACACACACTCAATGGAAAACATACTTCTAGTTTGAATTTTAACCTTTCCCCTGAGCTAATGAGGTGGTATTTTCTATAGCTGAAGCTCTGTCTGGCTGTGTGCTCACAGAAGAAATTGCTCCTGTGTAGTGTACTGTGTTGCTGAGTTGAGCTGAGGCAGAGGATTGGGGTGGTGTTGCACGCATTAAGGGCTTGCTCAATTTCCCATATCTTCAGTGTGCGACTGCTTTATTGGTACTTCACCCCCATTGTCAGTTGAAGACTCTGTGTAAGCCTGGAGGCATTTTCTCCTTCATGAGAAAATGCTGGTGACGTTGATGGATTTCAGAATGTTGACATTAAGGGGAGCTTATAAACAAAGTCATTAAACTATTCTGAATGCACAATGTGTGCCAAGTAGGTTCTAGGTGTCAGGACACAGCGGTTGACAAATACATATTCCCGGCCTTGTGTCACTGGGTCTCTGCAGAAGAAATGCTGTTTTCAAAGAAGCCTAATGATGCCACAGTGAGAGCCTCTCCAGAGTCTGATCTGACTCCACCCTTCCCTTTCCCTGGGTCCTTACCTTAGACTCCACACAACCTCAGGTATGCTAGAGCGGGGCAGAGGCTATGGGGCAGCCTTTACTGTGCCTGTGAATTAGGATGTTTTGCCTACTGAAAGCCAAACTGGATGTCCCCACCCAGTTTTGCTCATTCTTTGGTGATCTGAGACTGTTTGGGCAGTGTGCCTGCATCTGAAGGTTAAAGCGAGTGTGTGTCTACATGAAAGAACATCTAAATTTGCAGGCTAAGAGCTGGTCCATGGAGCCATTTGGCAGCTGAATGAAGCCTTTTGGTAACAGCTGTAGTTCTGGGTCTTTTTCAGTGGACAAAGAGAGGAATGTTCTTCTGCATCATCTCTGGTTAAATAATTAAGATTGGACATGAGGACCACTGAAGACCGTCTGAACTCCCTCATGTACTGGGCACTAATGAGCTCAACATGCAAACTTAGATGTGGCAAGATTAGTGTTGAACATAACAGTGAAGTAAAGCAAGGTCACTTTTTATACAAGATGAACCTATCTATGTAAACAGAGGAGCAGGAAGAAGAAAAAGTGGCTTGTAAGAATGCTCAGGGGGTAAAGGCAAATGCCATTGAGACTGATGACCTAGCCCACGTAGTGGGAAGGGAGAGCTGATTTTAAAACTGTCCTCTGACTCCACTGCATGCCCTGGCACATGCCCCCTGACCCCAGTAAAATACACCAGATATTAATTTCTTCTTTTGCATACACTAAGAAATACCTTGAAAAAAAAAACCATATGCTTTGCAACCATATTTCAGATATAACTGCACAAAGGGACACAGGAACAGATGTTGTCTTTCTTAACTATCTTGTGGTTATAGAAACTCCTGTGGCCAGGGAACTGTTTAACCAGCTCAGAGATGATCATCTTGCCTGAACTTGGCAAAGTTCTTGCAGTTATCTGTTAAGAAAAGATGGGGTTGTTTTTGCTAGACATTGGTGGTCCCCCTAGCCAGTTCTTCAGGGAATGGGGACTCTGACCAGACACTAAAGGCTGATGAGGTGTAGAGAAGGAAAGAGTTTATTTGGCTTACACTTGTAGGTCATAGCCTATGATTGAAGGAAGTCAGGACTGGAACTCAAGGTTGGAGCCTGTGGAGGAAGGCAGCTTGCAGGATTGCGCTCTGGTTTGCTTATAGGCTCATGCTTAGTTAGCTTTCCTATAACTTATATCTTTATATTTTATATCTTATGTCATCTTATATCTTATATCTTATAGCCCAGGACCACCTGCCTAGGGATTGTGCTGCCCACAGTTGGCAGTCTCCCACAGACATGCCCACAGGTCAATCTGATCTAGGTAATTTCTCAATCAAGGCTTCCCTCTCAGATATCTCTGGGCTGGGTGACTGAGAGTTAATGTTAATGAGGACAGAGTCTACAAAATCAAATGCCTTCTGTGTCCATTACCTTTTATGGAAACTGCAATTACAAGGCTCTGATACAAATAGTTTAACCTTTTGTGCAAAAGAAATCCAGAGATGGGTTGTGGTTGGTCCTCTGGGTAGCTACCTACTCTTACTAATCCAGTTCTTTCCAGTTCATATCCTGGACTTCCTTTCTTGTGACCTCACCCAGCTGCAAGGGAGATAGCTCATGTATGAACTATTCGGAAATAATCATTCTTTATCCAGCAGAAAGTCAAGGGCTTGATCAACAGGGACAAAGTGGAGAGCTGTGGGGTAAGTTGCTGTCATAATTTGGGCTATGCTTGGTAGGCTATCTCTGGCTTCTAGATGGAGCCCAGCATTTGACAGTTAATCACACGTTAAGATCAATTAGTGCCTTCATGCACCCCAGAAACCTGCAGATTGGAGACAAGGTATGAAAGGCACTGCTATTCCAAGTTGAGCAAGGGGGTGCTCAGAGGTGCCCTGTTCTCCCCAAATGCTATTAGAGCAGACAAGGGAATCCTCCCCCTCAAGATTAATCCTCTGTGGAGTCTTTCTGCCCACTGTTCTCTGGGCTCCTAGCTTCTACTCAGAGAGCCCCTTCCCACTGGGCGGCATACTTGACATGATTGGATGTGTTATCTTGGTGAGGGCTGCATAGTTTTCTAGTTCATGTCCTACTTCTGAAAGACCAGGGGACCTCCAGTCTTAGAGGGAAATATTTTTAAAACTTGAAATGAAATTTACACATAAAACCAATGCTACAAATGAACAAGGTAGTAGAACTTAGAACTACACCCCCCCACTCATGTACACAGGCACCTCCGCCCAGTTCAAAAACATCCTCAAAAGGAAACTCCAGGTTCATTAAGCCCCACGCTTTCTGTTTCTGCCTCCTTCCAGCACCATAAAACACCTTCTGTCTGCATCCATGGTCTATTCTGAGTGTCCCATGTAACTGAAGTGATGCAGAGTATGTCCTTTGTGTCTGGCTTCTGTCACCTAGCATGAGGGGTTTCCAGGTTCTCCCATATTGACACAAGTATAGACACATCACTCCTTTTTGTTGTTGAATAATATTCTAGTGTATGGCTGAAGTATTTCAGTTCACCATCTCTTTGACAATTCATTTCTCACAGAATGGAGCCAAATCCTTAGCTGCGTGTTTCCAGTAAGCTCTGCATGGCCACAGTCCCACTTGGTTCTCAAAAGACATGAGCCAAGACTTCCTTTATCCCTTCTGTTCTTTCTCATTGGGAGTTGCCAATACTTGAATCCACAGCCTTGTGCAGGGTAGGCAAGCCTCCTACTGTGGAGTTATACCCTGGCCTTTTGTATATTTTATTTTGCAACAAGGTCTCTTTAAGTTGTCATGATTGGCCTTGGACTCACTCTGTAGCCCAGGCAGGCACTGAACTTGATCCTCCTGTCTCAGCCTCCAACATAGGTGGGACTGTATGCTTATTCACCAAGCCTCACTGTTCCCTCTTTTCTTGCCTCTTATGTTATTGGTGTAGATCTGAGTCCAGAGGGAACCTGCTAAGATTTCCAGGTTCTTGCATCCCAGCACAGAGAACTGAACCACGGACACACAGGCAGTGACTGACTTGCTAGACTATTTTTTAAGACAAGAAAAGACACTCCAGAAAAACAGCAGGCTCCTGCGGCTGGGCTGGGAGGCCAGGGTTGCAAATGCCTTGCTTTCTAGCTGCAGGACCCTTACTAAGGTTACTTATGTGGCACTGTCTTCTCCCACAGTGTGTGGCTTTTCTAGAATATTCTGTTTTGTTACATGTAGCCTTCCACCCATGGAATTTTAAGTCTTGATTCTGTCTTAGTTAGTGTTCTATTGCTGTAAAGAGATACCAGAATCACAACAACCTTTATAAAAGAAATGATTTAACTAGGACTAACATACAGTTTCAGAGGTTAGTCCATTATCATGGTGGGAAG
This sequence comes from Grammomys surdaster, assembly GCF_004785775.1. Lineage (NCBI taxonomy): Eukaryota > Metazoa > Chordata > Mammalia > Rodentia > Muridae > Grammomys > Grammomys surdaster. The sequence continues at coordinate 19,601,655 of NW_021604587.1, forward strand.
CATGGTGACATGCAGACAGACATGTACTGGAGAAGGATCTGAGAGTTCTACATCTGGATCCTCAGTCAGCAAGAAAAAGAGAGAGACATTGGGCCTGGGTCAGGCTTTTTAAATCTCAAACCCCACCCCCAGTGACACACTTCCTCCAACAAGGCCACACCTCTTAGTCTTTTCAAATGGTGCCACTCCCTGGTGAACAAGCATTCAAATCTATGAACCTATGCGGACCACACTTATTCAAACCTACTATGTGCTCTTACAACACATAATCTTGATGCCTCTCTCCACCTCTCTCCAGCCGCTTACCTCTCTCTCTCTCTTAATTTTTTTTTAATAGAACATATGAGGAGACCAGCCCTCTCCCTTCATCTTTAAAAGAAACTGCATATGTGTGTGTCAGGGTGGTGCAAGCTCTGGTACATACAGAGGTCAAAGGACAACTTTAGCAGTCAGTTCTCTCCTTCCACCAGGCTGGTCTTGGGGGGGTGAAGTTCATCAGGTTTAGCTGCAAGCGCCTTTACTCACTGAGCCTTCTTGCCAGCCCTCTCTCCATCTCTTTCTGTGTTGTTTGAGGCCTTGGCTGCTCTGAGGCCAGTCTCATCTCACCTGGGAATGCAGTTGGCTTTTGGCAAGGCTCTGATGTCTACATTCTGTTCCTTCCCTGGTGGTAACAACTGCGCTGGCTTCCAAACAGCACTCACAGCAAAGCAGTGCAGAATTTTTTGCTCCTCCTGGAAAACAAACAAGCTGCCAGTTCAGCGTGTCCCACTCCGTGGCAAAGCGCTGCCATGGAATGAAGGAAAAGAGAGTTTCAGGGTCGGAGAATACTAAGATCACTACCCTTCTGTGAGCCAACAGCATCGAGTGTGGCACAACTGTGTGCCGGGCATCATGAATGACCAGCGGAGGAGAGAGAGAGTTATTACTCAGAGCCGGTGGAGAAGCCCTGGGTCCACACCCAGCAGCCCTGGGTTCATACCCAGCAGCCCTACTCAGAAAGTCCTGTTCGGATTTAGTTTGCATAGAAACCAAATCTCACTCTGCTGCTTTCATTCAGTCATCCAGCCACAAACAAAAGGTCACACGTGGGAGTCTGTGTGGGTGGGATGGGATTTTCCCTCTAAGTCCTCCCGTCTACATGATGGGAGGGGGCGTTGAAGAACTGCAGTTAAAGGAGAAAGCTCATTAAGACCAAGGATCAAATGACTGCAGTAGAGCCTCGGGAATGTCTATAGAGGAAGGAATTTGAGAGTCAGGGCTTTAAGGCAAAACAGAGGTTTCTTGGAGGAAGGAATAGAAGAAACAATGATGGAGGCGGCGTCGGGGCAGTGTCCAGGCAAGGATGGTGCTTTTGAGACCCTCCAAAGGAGGCAGCATGAATGAAGTGGCTGCAGAGAGCAGGAAGGAGCCCCTAATGCATCATCAGTTTAACCTTAGCATACTCATTACAAGCTGCTGTCCTCGTGGGTGTTAGTCAGCACAAATGAGATGCCGTGTAAATGTGTTTGGGTCAAGAGGTGACTAGGTTTCTGCCTAGCCAGAAGCCAGAGCAGCCTCCCTCCTGGCCTCACTCTTTGCCAGGCTGGTGCTGCTGTGCGCTGCTGTGCGCTGCTTTGTTCTGTGTGGTGGGGCTGTGTGCCTTCACCCGTGGTCCGTACGGAACATGGATTACCTCTTTCATAACCTTCTGCAGCAGATCCCATGGAAGGGCACTGACGGCCACCCTGGTTCCCCAGGCCATAGCTAATTCTGCTGGTTAGGAATAGATATAGTTTCTTTCTGTCCTGCTTGCCTGAAAGCCCTATTATATCTCAGCCCAGAGACAAGACTACATTTATCAGCTAGGAGAGACCACAAAATCTACTTCCGTACTTGGAGAAGCTTACCAGGTAGCGACTTCAGCAAAGCTCCATGGCAGTGGGGATAGGAGTGGGTGTTACGTACACTACATATAATTTTTTTGGACCTCCCTCACTTTTCTCCTCTTTCCTAATAGGGAGACTACAGAACCTCACCTCCTCCTACTGTCAAGATGAAGAATATAGATTTGTTGGCTGAAGTTTCAGCAGCCAATTTGGTCTGTGGAGTCATCTGGGGAAAGGCAAGTTCCAGATGGTAGATCAGAAAGACAAGTGCCTGATCTGATCGTATCCTAGTGATAGCCCGGGGCTGCCCCACCACCCACAGGGCCAATGCCAGACTTCTCTCTAACTTCATCACTGCTTTTGTTCAGTCATGGGCAGGCTGACCTAATACTAGGTGGTTTGGAGTAAGAGACACAGGAGGGAGACAGGAAGGGGAGGCACCCAGGAAGAGTGTTATTCAACGAGAATGTTACATATCCACAGTAAAGGCCTACATTTGCTGGTTCTGACTAAGGGACCTCCTTTCCAACCACTAACCTGGGCCCCTTCATTTAATCCAAACGCTGGGTGAGGGCATTCTTGGGAGACTTCACAGTTTACATGTCCTGAGGGCACGAGATCTCAGGACAGGCACTTGTTCAAGGTCACTCTATTGGGAAACCAGTTTAAAATTGTAGTCTCTTGGATTCAAGAATCCTTCTGCCTCCACCCCACCTAGACTCAAGATGCTGTGCAAATGTGAAAGCCAGAGAGTGGTCTCCTCAGAGCTGTGGCTTTGGGTCACTGCAAAAGTGAAAGAAGCCCTTCGGAGAAGGCAGTAGAGCCTGGGTGGGGGTTTGGGGGTAAGCAGGGAGACTGAATGGAGGCTTCAAGGCCTGGAAAGCAGGGCCTGGGTGGGGAAGGGGAGGAGTGACCCTCAGGGCCCACAGTGCTTCCCACAGGAACCTCCTCTCAGGCCTGGAGGCAGAGTGGCCTTGCTTATATAGGCTGAAACTCACAGTTTCCATTCAAAGCTGCCAGAGATTAATATGAATGAATTTGGCAAATTCAGATAAGATGGAATCCAACCATCTGCCAACCACCCTCAGCAAGTGTGATTTCCTCTCAGTCCAGTTAAAATTGACACAGAGTTCTTGAGATAAGTATGTCTTTGAGGTACATTTAAGGGAGTCATTAGGGCCATTATAAACAATGAGTACTGGAAATTAGGCTAATACTGCTATAAACAGAAGGACTCATCTAGAGGTCAAGATGCTGCTGTCTCAGAGAAGAGGTTCCATCCCATCTCACAGCAGTCTGCATTGGACCAAGGAGTTTTTAGATGTTTTAAAAAAAAAATTGTTCTAGCCGGGCAGTGGTGGCACACGCCTTTAATCCCAGCACTTCGGAGGCAGAGGCAGGTGGATTTCTGAGTTCGAGGCCAGCCTGGTCTACAGAGTGAGTTACAGGACAGCAAGGGCTACACAGAGAAACCCTGTCTCGAAAAAAAAATATTGTTTTGACAGATTGGCTTATACAACTTGGTACTTATATCACATCACAGGAAGACATTAAGAGATGTTGGTTATAACTGAAAGAAGCAGTTCACATGCTTATCTGTCAGTCCCAAATAAGAATTGCAATTGCCCTGGCTCTTAGAAACAGTGTTACTTTACATTTTTCCTGTTTCAAAAGTACAGTCTGTCTTCGATGAACCAGAGATGCCTGATCTGAACGGTAACCTCAGACCATAGCTATGGTGTCTGCAGGGCTAAAGAGAAGCATGTAACACTGACTAGTGGATGACACCCTGGATGATAGTGAGCTCCTAACTCTGTACCTCATATCCTGTCCATCCACAGGCCAACACGTCGGCACAGGCAGCCACAACATCCAAATCCAGTGATGGGGGATTTGATTAAGAATCTCACTATGTAGTCTAGCCTGACCTTGAACTCACAATCCTCTGGCCTTTCTGTCTTGAGAACTGGGATTATAGGCATGACTAGCTTCTGCCTTTCAATTGGATGGCATTGTTCCTCAAAGTGCCACGTATCCATTTCCTTGATGCTCTGTTGGAGGGTGTTGCCTGTAGGTGTGGCTCCCTCTCTTGGCTGAGCTCACCCTGTTCCCAGCTACTTACTGCCAAGCTGTGTCTAGGGTCACAGAGGCTGCCAGGACACGTACCTGGTCACCCTGGCCTCCTGTGCCTTGGCCAGCATGCCCTGCCCTGTTTCTGTCTGACGGGAACTCTCTGGCGTCCTAGCCAGTCAGCCTCTTCTGCCGTCCTGAACCCTCCAGCCCTTGGCTGTGAGCCCCAGCTTTCTTGGTTCTCCTCCAGGCTCAATGGCCAAGGGTCCAAACCGCCTCGCTCATCTTTCATCTCTGTGCATCTCTCTCATCCAGGCCAGGCCGTGGGCTTCACCTTTAGATCACTACCTCTGAAATCTTAGATACAAACCTACTCCCAGCATTTAAAACCTATCAACATCTTTATAAGCATCTCCACATGATGTCTGACAGGCAAAGCCAAACGGCAGCTGAAGCACAGCCCGTGTTCTTGATGTCTTCCTCACTTGGACTGTCTCCTCCCTCAACCCCCACATCTTAGCAGGTGGCACTACTCTGCTGTTCAACCCTAAAATCCAATAGTTCTGTTGGATTAATCTGTACCTACCACTGGGCTACCCAACCCATCCCACCCCACTGGCACATATTGCTTGGATTACATCACTATCATCAGACCCAGAGTGGAGCTGACCAGACTCCTGTGTGCTCCGCTTTCAGTAAGTGTTGTCCTTGGAAAATTCCAATCAGATCACTCCACTCTTGTTTAATCCAGCCCGCCCCACGCTTTCTTATTACACTGGGCACAGAATCCCAGCCCCTTCCTTCCCTCCCTCCTCAGCTCCAGGCCTGTCTCAGCAGACCACTCTTCTCACTGCCTTTGCACTTTACTAGCTAGCAATGCTCACACCGTTCACGTCATGACCCCAAGTTCTTCCTGTGTGCTTATTTTCTGTCCTATCCCTTGAGAATATTAGCTTCCTGAGCACAGGGGCCTCCCCACCCCAACCCCTGCTGTTTCCCAAGGCTCAGCCCCAGAGCCTGGCATCTGGAGCACATTTGTTGATTCTCTGTGAATGACTGAACCCCACACTTCCTGTCCTTTGCTCTCAGTACGCTGATGTTGTCTTCCCTGCTGTCTGCATTATTAAATAACGGTTTATGATCATGCATTTTACTCATAGGCTCTGAATTTTAAAAAGAGGTTATCTATTTAGTGTGCAACTCACCTATTTGAGCTGTAGACTTTTGATTGTGGCCCGTGACTCAAATACTATACCCATAGGAAAACTTTCAACAACAAACCACACACATCGGCACCTTTGACCTGCTCAGTGGTGTAAGAGAACAGAGATACTCACTACAGTTGCAGACCCTGGAGTTAGCTTTTCATTTTCATGCAGTCCGAAGAGGACAGAACTATTGTTGCATATCGGTCTTCTAATGGTACATAACCAATTGCCCAGATTGAGTGGTTTGTATTGAAAACCCTTCCTCTCCCACATGTTGCTGTTCTCTGAAAGTCTGGGCAGACTGTATCAGATAGCCTGCTCAAACAGCACGGCGTCCCGGAGGGGCTGGACTGGTGTCTAGAGGCTTTGGAGGACAATGTATTTGCAAGTTGCTGCCAAGGCCACATAGTCCATCTCTTTGGAGCCAGAGGCTCTCAGCCTTCCTAATCCTGCTACTCCTCACACACAGTTCCTCATGTTGCGGGGAGCCCCAACTGTAAGATTATTTCCATTGCTACTCCAGAACAGTAATTTTGCTACTGTTATGAATTGTAATATAAATATCTGTGAGTTCCAACGGTCTCAGTTGTCGCCTGTGAAAGTGTCATTTGACCCTCACAGGAGTCTCGACCTATGAGTGGATGGGTTTCTTCCCCTGCCTCAGTGTCCCCAAATTCCTTCTCCTCCCTGCCTGTACTGTTAGCTTTCCCCTAACCTGTTTAAGAGAGTCTCTGACACATATATCTACTCTTACATACGCTGTTAAGAATTCTCAGATATGCTGGAATGCATGTTTTAAAAGTCTGCCTTTTTTGGGGGGGTGGGGGGGACAGAGCATAGAGATATCAACAATCACCAGAGGCTGCTCAGTGGTACATGGGTTCCGCTTTCTCTGGAGTACTTCTCATAATTTAAAAATGCTTGAAGCTGCGGAAGACAGCCCCGCCCTCTGCATCATTCAAAAGAAAACTCAGACACAGAGGCGGGCTCTTGGTTCTTGCACGGAACCGTTCAATAGCCTTTCAAAGTTAGAGAGCCATAACTTTGTTTTTACTCCTGGGCACTTTTATTCTTGTGATCTAGCCTATCACTGAAGCCTGCAAGACTACGTCACACACACTAACAGTCAGTTCAGAATAGATGATGATTTTAGATCAAAACTCTCTGATGATGATTTTAGATCAAAACTCTGTGCATAACGAAAAGCATGGACTGAAACGGGGGCTCTCAGGGCAAAGCAAACTCAGATGCCTTAAGGAAATAGCAAAAATGGATGCTTCCCTCTTCCGTGGGCTGCCAACGTGTTACAGTGACACTCAAATACATGTGGGGTCTCTGCCTTTTATTCTCGGTTGTCCCTAAGTCTCCTAACCAAAGCATCTCCTCCCTGATGAGGGTGATCGCTGGCTACAAGCCTGGATCACCCTGGATCACCCTGGAGCTCCCAGGGTCTGGGAAGCTGCTCTTTCCGGAAGGGTGGTAGAGACCCTGGGAACCAGACCAGCCGGGCTCACAAGTATGAAGAGAATGTCGGGAGAGGAAGTGGTCGCTCTGAGTCAGCATGAGTCATCTGGTTCCAGTGACAATGAAGACTGAGGTGTGTGCTTTGCGCTTTTTTCTTTTCTTGTCTTTTTTTTTTTTCCTAATCATGTGGACATCTCTGAGAATGAGGGGACTGGGTGACTTTACAGTGGCTGCTTTCTAAGTTTCAAAGTGACTTTCCAGGCAAGCTGCGCATACCTTGGGATCTTCACAGCATAGTGGCTGGGAAGGCGGACCGTCTACCAGCTTCTCCCTGGTGAGTACTTTCTGTCAATGATGTCTTCGTGCGCCTCTGAGCTGTGGCAGCTGCTGTGTCCTGGTGTAGACACTGCTTCTCCCAGACTTTGAAGGTTTTCTGAGGTCAGAAAAGTGGCTCCCTCTGCCTCTAGCCTACCTCTGCTGTGTCTGTGGGTCTCTTGGAGGAAGTTTCTGAGCTGTGCATTGTGGATGGTGGCTGTGTATTATGTTGTCTCAGAGGAGAGCGTGAGACTTGCCTGGGAAGGAAGCCACCTCAGATTCCTAGCTAGAAGCCAAAGTGAAGGTCAGAGATGGAGGTGGGTGAGTTTGTGCTAACTGGGCACTGAGGTTAGACTAGCTTCTGCTCCTGAGAAGCAGAAGGAAGAGCCAGCCCCCTGGGCAGCTTCTTGCCTCTTACTCAGGCAGCTGAGCCTGAGCTGTCCAGCTTCAGAGCAAGAAATATGGCAGAATTTTGGCTTTTCTCTGAACACGTGCAAATGGCTTCAGGACTGTATTTTACATACCTTGCTTCCCCTTAACGCTCCAGGTAGAAGATGTGTTCAAAAGCGAAAAGAAAAGCCGCAGTCTGGGGACCAGGAGGGGCATGGTGGAAGATAAGGGAATGGAGTGGGCTGAGTTACTGCTATTCTTATGAGCATATCTTTACTGTCAAATAAACAATTACAGTCACTGCTATGCTGCTTTCAAAGTAAATCTAAAAAGCGGTCATTTGCTTAAAAAGCACCATCACAGGCTGCAGGGAAGATAGGAGCCTGTTCTGAGCAACTCACTAGGGTGTGTGGGGCTTCCCGCGTTAAGTATGAGTCAGCATCCTAACTGAATGAGCCCTCAGAGCAGCTCCAACCGCCCTGAGCAGAACAGGAGCTCGCTGGCTTGGCCCAGGAGGGAACTTGGTCTTTGCTTGATATCAGCATTGGCTGGCCTCTGTGAAGAGTATAGTCACACATGTTCAGCTTTCTCCTGTCTCCTGTAATGTACCTGAGAGGTCCCTTGGTTGTCCCCTAGTCAGGAATACTGTGTTTGGCTTTCTCAGCATGCTTGAGCTGATGCTAATAGTTTTGGGTCCTGCCACTGACTGAGTTTGTTAAATGAAAACTCTGCAGTGTAGGAAGGACTAGGGTGGTCTAGAGCCACAATGGCACCCCACCCTTTGAAACAGTTCACACCTTGATGATTGGGAGAATCGGGTGAGATATGAACTTTGAAGCTGCCTTCCACAAGAGACAGGCACTACATTGGCTTAAGTAAATCAGAACGCAAGCTTCAGAGATGGAAAGCCTCCAAACACCTGCGAGAGAAATTCCTAGAGCAGTTCTGCATATGGAACCCACGGAGTTGCCAAAGGCTTCGCAGGTCAATACAAGGTTTGAATCTTCCCCCTGCTAGTTCTTCTGCTCTGCCCGAAGATTGTTTATCTGTGTTTTGATAACTGTGGGTGGGTCCCAGCTCTCAGGGGCCACACCCTGAAGCCACAAAACTTGGATAGCAAGATTAAAGGATTAGAAGGGAGGCTCTGAAGCAGGGCCAATGGGCCCTAGGCCCCCTTGACCCACTTCTGGAGACCTTGGACTTCTAGACTCTTGTTTGTCTACCTCAGACTAAAGGTCCCAAGGAGTTAGCACCTGCTGAGAGCTCAGGGAAGGGATGGAGGCAGGACTCCAGCACTATTACTTCTATGTGGTCCACTTTATTTCCAGTACTCTGAAGGCACATAGTTGGCAGGTTTGTAGTTGGCTACAGGACTTTTGCAGAAAGTGATTGACATTCGAGCCAGAGAGCAGTCGTCCTAAGGTCCTAAGGCTAAGAATAATAGTGGTAGCTCAGGGACATCCAAAGGAGAGACAGTCTACCACTCCTGGTTGGTCTGGCGTTCTTGGTGAGTAAGCTCTTCAAGTAACCAGAAAAATGCCACGTCATGGGCTCAAGAATGGTGACACAGTATGCCTGTGGGCCGAGCACACTTACATGGGTTTCCATGTCACACGTACGCAGGTCACAGCTATGACCTTATCTCTGGGTTCTGTGTCTTCAACCTCATGTGAGCATTGCTGGGGATTGTGGCTTGGTGGCGCTGTGTTTTGTTTTAGGCATTGATTTTGATCTGTCATGTAGAGAGAGGTCAGGCAGTCTTGTGGATTCTGACAGCTAATGGCCTCTCACCATGAGAAACAGCAGGGATGGACTGACAGGTCTCTTTAGTAATCAGGTGAGAGTTGTTGAACAAGACAGAAAAAAAGACTAAGGACAAGTGTAAAAACAAATCTCCCAAACTGTGATTTGTGCACAGAGTGGGTGGCTCAGTGGTAAGTAAAGGGCTTGCTGTGCAGGCAGCAGGACCTGAGTTCAGACTACCAGGTCCCAGGTAAAGCTGGACCCAGTTGCCTTTGTTTGTACTCCTAGTGCTTATGACAAGTGGGGAAGCTGAGCCTGGCGTGCAAGACATCCCATCTCAAGGTGAAGGGTGTTAGCTAGCACCCAAGGTTGTCGTCTGACCTCTATATGCATGGACCATGGACCATGGCATGTGCGGGTCTGTATTCACACATATGAAATCACACACACACACACACACACACACACACACACACCATGGTTTGTGACTTTGTTGTGGCTTCTACTTGCCTTGCTGAGCTGAGCTGAGTGTAGCTGCAGGCAGGAATCAGAGGAGCTCGTTCCATGGCAGGAATGGAGACCATGTTTGGAAGGGATGTCTAACTACAAACAGAAAGTGCTCCAGACTTGATGACAGTGGAAGTTACCCAGAATCCTGCTGTCATGGTGTGCTCGGCCTGGGACTAACTTGTGGATTGTGGCCTTGTCTCCTCTGGTCTTCTTCGTTGTAAGATATCTGCCCTACGACATTTTGTGTTCCCAGAGCACAGACTCTGTCTACTTCTTGAAGCTCCTGGTGTCTTGCCTTTCTCACTGTGAAGGAAGGATGAGATTCATGGCTGTGAGCCTTGGGAAGATTCTGGGGTATATACCAGTTGCCAGGAGATACTGTCACCAGGACAGGCATGTTCTCAGAGCTATGACCAGCCTCTCGCATCTGTCCCAGGCTCCCTTGCCCTGTGGTAGTCCACCAAGAACAAATCCTGTCCTTGAAACAAGGTCTCTCATGAGGTCTCAGTTCATGGCAGACTCTGCATTCAGCAGGGTCTTGCTTATTAGGCAAATGGAGACTACTTCTTGGTCCTCTCAGGAAACCTTGGGTTTTACCTGTCATGCTCACCTCCATTGTTATCACTATAACCTTCCTCCTCCTCCTCCTCCTTCTCCTCCTCCTCCTCCCCACCCCCTCCTCATCTACGTTATGGTCAGCATCGTTGTTATCACTGTAACCTTCCTCCTCCCCTTCCTCCTCCCCTTCCTCCTCACCCTTATTATCTACATCATTACAAAAGTACAGTTCCCATTTTATTCAGCCCAACCACACTCAGTGGGCCCTCCATTTAACTCCACAACAACCCCCAGGACCACAGGAAGGGAACAGTCACTTGCCTTCCTCACTGTCTCAGTGAAGATATACAGGTGCCAAAGAACCACTAGCCCATTCATTCAGCACAAGAAAATGGGCAAAAGCAGGCGGCCAATAGGGCTTCCTGTGTAATACACAGGGCTATCTGGGCCAAAGGTCAGGAAACCCAGGCCCCCTCAGCATGGACCGACCAGAGGTGGCACAGCTTGATTTGGTGCTGGTGTTCCCCAGCTGAAACCAGTGACAATTGTCCCTTAGCTCATCTAGATTCTTGCTACTTGAAAATGATTGCAAATGGGAGACACATCATACTGAAAACATGAAATAGGCCCCCAAAGACCTGAACGGAGCACAGTGTGGCATTTCCTTACAAATGCCAAAGATTTGTCTGTCTCAAAAGCCAGCCACATTCTCATGCCCAACCTTGGGGGTCCAGAATTGGCTTGGGTGATTTTTCTCTTTTGAGCTCTGTCTGTCCTGTGTGCAGTGTTTAAGCTCCGGGACCTGAGACTGGCCTGGCTGTGTTAGAGCATTGTGAATGTAATGTTTGTGTCTTAGTTAGGCTTTTACTGCTGTGAGCAGACACCCTGACCAAGGCAACTCTAAGACAACATTTCACTGGGGCTGGCTTACAGGTTCAGAGGTTCAGTCTATTATCATTAAGGCGGGAGGCACGGCAGTGTGCAGGCAGATGGTGCAGGAGAAGCTGAGAGTTCTACATCTTCATCTGAAGGCGGCTAGTAGAATATTGACTTCAGGGACCTAGGATGAGGGTCTTAAAGCCCACACCCACAGTGACACATCTACTTCAACAAAGCTACACCTACTCCAGCAGGTCCACACCCTCTAATAGTGCCACTTCCTGGGCTGGGCATATACAAACTATCACAATGTGGGTGGCACGGTCATGAGTCCCCAAAGCTACTCTAATGGCAAGAACCTGAGGGCCCTTCTCTGTCTCTGGCACCATAGCTAAAATTAGGGGCTGGGTCAAGGGCAGGGATCCTCCTAGGATCTGTTTGGATCCTAGTGCTCAAAGAAGAGACAGCAAGTTTGAAGGAAGCTGGTTCACAGGAAGGAGAGGGAAGCCAATGGTCAGCTAGTCTCATAGGATTCATTCTGATGAAAAGCTGGTAGTCGTTAGTACACCCTGAGAAGTGAGAACCGAAGTTTATCTAATCTAGCTTGGGTTCCTGGATTATCCTTTGCTTTCCAGGTTGATTACATGCAAACAAGGACTTCTGGGACAGGAGAGGCTGGGCGCCACTCTGTCCGGGAAAATGTATCATTTTAAAAGTAGAGAACTTTTGTTAATGGTGCATATATTCCCACTGCACTAGTAATTTGCAGTGTGTGAGGGCCTCACAGGCTCCTGGCGATTCAGCTGGACATATAGCAACATTTGTTAAATATCAGTGGCTCCCAAAGGATCCAAGCTCACTTGCTCTCAAACAGCTAAAGGGTTCTCTTCTCACAGTTGTGCTGTTCTCAGGCAGGAATCGACTTGTCCTGGGAGAGCCAGCAAGGCAGGCGGTTCATACACTGCTCGGCTCCATCATCCATCCGTAGCACTGGCGTCCTTTCTCCAGTTTGTCTTAGAGTTTGAAGAAGGCTGCTGAAGCTCTGGGCATCGTCATTGCATTGACAGGAGGAAGGAGGTGGGGAGGGGAAAAAGTTAGTCTTATGGATGTCAGCATCCTTTAAGATTTCCCTAAAATCCTCAGCAGACATGCTCAACTGACTTTTATTATCACTGTCTACGAATGCATAGGTAGAAGAAGATGGGGGGGGGATGAGACTCCCCATAGCAGGACTCACAAAAGGAGGATGTGGCTCTGAAGTAGAATCAAGTACAAGGGCTCTTGTCCCACTCATATTGTATTGCCCTCTTTGGCTCCAGAGGTGATAGGGACCCACCCATTTCAGCTCCTCTGGGGTTGATCAGGTAATTTCCAATACATAGAGCCCCTGGCCTTAGGGCCATACCTCTTTTGTTGCTCTAAGCAAAGTCACCTTTGTCTCCATGCTGGGCACCACCTGGCTTCTGAAACCAGTTTCTTGGCTTCCAACCTGGAACCAGGTGCCCTGTCCTGACTCGGGAGCAAGCTTCAGGAGGGAAGGCTGGATCTTCAGGTCAGGAGCAGCTGGGTTCCTGGTGTGTCCTCCTGGAGGAAAGAAGGCCATCTTGGAGGAGTCTGAGCAGCTTTCTTACAGCTGCGTGGAAGTCACTCGGGGAGGATACTTTCTGTCTCTCAGGCTCCTGGGGCGCCTAAAATATGCAACAAGCCCATATTGGTCAGCCACCAAATGAGAAGGGCCTCACCTCCCCTTCTCTCCACTTCCCTGGCTACTGTGCAGACTGTCAGTGGGGACAGGGTTTTTTCCTCCTGTCCTCTGCATCCCTCCTCACTTGATGCTGTGGAACGACAGTAATAGGCTCTGTCACACGGAGTGCTTTGTGAGTCTGAGATTGGGTATACAAAGGACCCAGAACAGAACCAGGCACCAAGCATGTCCCTCATGAACAGAGCAGGGCTTCACTGTGAAGTTTAGGTTGGCTTCAAACTCATGATCCTCCTGCCTCCACCCCAGGTACTGGGAGTAATGGCAGGGGCCACCATGAAGCTCCTTTATTAGTTAAACATCAAGATTTGCTCTTCATATATTCTGCCCGAAAAGCTTCCTGCTGCTTCCTGGGAGAGCCCTGTCCAGGTTCTACAAAGTGGATCCTGGACACGGAGGAGTCAATCGTTTGTCCCTGTGCCCATTCACAGTACAGAGAGGCTATGACATGAATGCAATTGACTTCAGTATTTTTAAATCATGCATAGGGTGCAGTGCCCGTGGAGGCCAGAAGAGGGCGTCAGATCTCCTGAGCTGGAGTTAGAGGTGGTTTGTGAGTTGTCCAGCATGAGTGCTGGGAACCAAACCCCAGGCCTCTACTAGAGCAGTATTTGCCCTTAACCACTGAGCCATCCATCTCCACAGCCCCACACGACTCTTGATAAGTCTCCTGCCTCACATCCTTCCTCTTCTTCCTGTGTTGTCAACAACAGCTTCTTTGTTGTTAGGGACAACAACGTTTCCTGTAAAGACTGTTTCCCAGGCTCCTTTGCAGTTAGAAAAATGAAGTCTAGTAGTGGGCTTGCCAAGGATGCTGGGAAAGCTCTTTAAAGGACGCTGACATCTCCAGCCCTTGACCTTTGCTCTCACACTTTCCTTCTTTGGATTCCCAAGTAGTCCAGGTACTTTGGCCTATCCTTTTGGGTTTTCTCCCTTCTTTCTTTCTGTCAAAATGCAGAGGAGATGGCCTGAGCTCTAGAAACCTTCTTGATCTTAAAAAAAAAAAGTCTGTCTTGGTACAACGATAAACTTCATTCACACTGGATTCATGATAAGGTCCATTGAAAATACATTATTCATGTTTTCCCTCTAATGAAAATATTTTGAGTGGAGCCTGCCGTGGACTCCAAGCACAGTACCCTCTGAGTCTGCTGGAATCATAGAATCTTCCTTGGAAACACTTTGCCTTGGGGAAGGAAACCTGAAGGAGCAGCTTACGAACTGTGGATGACCAGTGGCCATAGCAGCCGCCGCAGTAGACTATGAATGAGTATGACTTGCTTCTGTCTTTGGCAAAGAGATTTGACTGTTAGGGTCTGTGGATGAGCCTCTCTACACAGTCTCTCATGTTATCCTTGGACTCTCAGAGTAGACTTGCCCATTCATTTGCATTTGTGTGTGTGTGTGTGTGTGTGTGTGTGTGTGTGTGTGTGTGTGTGTGTGT
>NW_021604587.1:19615872-19616656 GCF_004785775.1 Grammomys surdaster
TGTGTGTGTGTGTGTGTGTGTGTGTGTGTGTGTGTGTGTGTGTGTGTATGTGTGTGTGTATGTGTTTTCATGTATTTGCAAGTGAACATACCCTTGTGTACAGGAGACAAACTTGGATGTCAATTCTTAGGTGGCGTTTGCTTAGTTTTCTTCTCTTCTTCCTCCTCGTCCTCCCCTCCTCCCTGTCTCCTCTTACTCCTCTTTCCCTACCTCCCTTTTCTCCTTCTCCTTCTCCTTCTCCTTCTCCTCTTCCTCCTCCTCCTCCTCCTCCTCCTCCTCCTTCTTCTTCTTCTTCTCCTTCTTCTTCTCTTCCTTCTTCTTTTTCATCTTCTTCACCTCTTCCTCCCTTCCCTTTTCTCCTCTTCCTCTTCTTCTTTCTCTTCCTTCTTTATACAAGGTCTCTCTGGCCTGGCACTGAAAAACCATTCTGGTCTGGCTGGCAATGAGCCCTAGAGAATCTACCTGTGTACCTCCCTAGTGCTGGGATCCCAAGTGTGCACCACCACATTTGGTTTTTTAAATGTTGATTCTGGGAACTGAACTCAGGTCTTCCCGCTTGCAAGGCAAGCACTTTTCCAACCCAGCTGCCTTCCCAGCCCTGTTTGTATTTCTTCATTTTTCCTGTAGGATCTGTCTGTACTTACTTCATCCAGTTAGTGTGTATACATCCAAGTCTGGGCAACATGTGCTTCTTCTCTAACTCTGAATTCTATTGAATCCATTTCAAGTGCACCCCACTCTTCCCTCCCTCCCTCCCTCCCTCCCTCCCTCCCTCCCTCCCTCC
>NW_021604587.1:19616756-19757140 GCF_004785775.1 Grammomys surdaster
CCCTCCCTCCCTCCCTCCCTCCCTCCCTCCCTCCACCTGATTATTGTGAATTCCTTCATTACTGGACCCTGTGTTCCAGGTGTGGTTAGATAGATAGTTTTGGGTAATATGATGACAGAAATCAGGCCACAGGGCTGAAATGGCTGCCACCCACTGTTGTACTGGAGGCTACTGGAGCCACTCAGGACTGGCCCCATTTGGGATAGGAACAGACTGACATTCTTGATACTGGAGATTCATCTACCCTCTGGCATGGTAGCTCACCTTCCTCTACAGCTATCCTCAATAGGGTCTGACAGGGACAGCCTATGCATTGGCTGCTAATCATGTGGTGGCTTCTGTCTCTGCCTGGCAACAAGAAAACAGCTCTTGGGTGTCTGGTGACATCAGACAGTGTATTCCTGTGGCTTCTTAATCCCTTTGAGGCAGCTTTGTCCAACAAAACCTGCAGCTATGGCCACTCTGTCTGCTCTACCTGATATGGTGACCACACTTGTGGCCACCAGGCAGTGGATGCATGGTCAGTGTAACCGGGGACTGAGCTGCATGATAAATCGCTTAATTACAATGTAAATATTCATAGCCACGTGTGGCTGGAGGCTCCTGGGTTTGCGTATGGACTTTCCCCGATGATTTTCCCCAGCCTCACTTTCATTTTCCTTGGTTTCACTTTCCCACAGACAAATGTCACCCGCTGAGGGTTAACATCCAGAAATACACAATTCCTGGTTTAAATTGCATTTGGGCATGTGGGTGGGAGTGGTGTGAAGAAATCTCTTACAGAACTGCTTCATCCTGCCCAGTACCAATTCAGTCTGCCCAGAGAATCCACACTGTATATTCTACCTGCCTGCTGCTCCTTCAGAGTTGCCATCTCTGCCATTAGATTGCCCAGTAGACGGTGCTTGTGTCTAAGTAACCTTCATTTTACTTAATACTGGCCCCAGTGCACACGAACTGTGATACCTTTATTATACAGTATACTGTTGTAATTGGGAGACTTTATTAATGATCATTTGTCTCTTACTTTGTCTAAGTTATAAGTTCAGCCTTATCACAGATACACACTGGGAAAAAAAAACCCAGATGTTGGATGTTGGATGCTCCCTGAAGCTTCAGGCATGCCCTGAGGTCTTAGAGTATTTCTTCTGAAGATAGGAGGTCTGCTGTGTTCTCATCTGTGTGAATGAAGTCATCCCGCCATCTGACTAAGTTGGTTATAAAGAAGCTCCATGCTCTGATGCTGTCACTGTCCCAGGATCCTCCAAATTGTCCCTGGGGGGCTTTTAGAGAAACAAGTATCCAAGTACATTTAGAAGCAGGAGCTGGGCAGGCCCTGATGAGGTTCTAGGCTGTTTGACGCCATATCACTGCTCCTTCAAGGTCTGGGATTTGTTCTTCTTTGCTTATTGTTCCATTTGGACTGTCTATCCCCCAGGAAGCCACAGAACACAGAGTTGAATCCTCATCTGTGGTTTAGCCTCACTCAGTCAGCTATCTGCTGGACACCCAGGAAGGTGCTCAACACTCAGGCCTCCATTTCATAATCTGTAAAATGGGAATGCTGGGATTGCAGACAGTTCTCTAGAAGATGAAAGGAGTTAAGTGTGAAGGATTCCTAGGAATGTTCCATTGACCAGCTGACACTGTGGGATTTACTGTCCTTTTGTCAGGTCCTCCTGAACACAGGAGTGGTGGATCACCCCTGCAGCAATGCTGTTCTCCTCAATGGCTCCAGGTTAGATACTCATGTTGTCACCTTTGCTTGCAGGGACCTATGGAGCAATGGGAGCCTTCTAAGGAGAGAGCTGTCCCTGGTGGCTCATTCCTCTGCTCACTGTTCACTGAGCCCCAGGAACAGCGTGGTGGTGGGTGAGTGAGTGAGCAAGAGAGAGGTGAGGAGGAAGACAGCACAGGAGCCCTCTGTGCCATCGTAATTCAGTGAGTTAGGGTTGAGTGGATTGGCCTTAGTTCTGTGAGTTGACTTGCTTTCTCTAGGACAGAAGTGGCAGTATGAGGTGGGGACAAAAGGGAGAACCTGGGATACATTTGTTTCCACACAGAGTCAGATACTCCAGCTGAATCATTGCTTCATGATTAGCTGGGTGGCCATGGGCGAGTCACCTTTACCTTTCCATCACATAAAGCTGAGGGGACCCGGAGGGACAGAAGAACCACCTGGCATCACTTAGCACTCATTACTTTGATTTGCAGTTCTAACTCTCTCTCTCTCTCTCTCTCTCTCTCTCTCTCTCTCTCTCTCTCTCTCTCTGTGTGTGTGTGTGTGTGTGTCTGTGTGTGTGTCTGTGTGTATGTGTGTGTATGTGTGTATGTGTGTCTGTGTGTGTGTGTCTGTGTGTGTCTGTGTGTGTTAGGGGGTGCCTGCTACAGAAGCCCCTCTCTGAGCCCCCTAGGCACAGCTGACCCATGCCTGAGTCCCCTTTCCCACTCACCAGACAGTCACCACATCACTGTCTGGTGCCCACTGGGAAATGCTTCTGGAAATAATCCAAAGGCAGCTTTCTGGCCACTTTCAGATGCTGCTGAGTTATACCCTGAGCCTTGGATCTTTACCAAGAGGTCCTCCCAACTTTGGGGTCTGTCCTCACCTTGCATGTGGACTCTTTCATCCTCTCATGGATCCTGGGAAAGTTCCTTCCCTGATATCCAGTTCCCTGAGGCCCCAAAATAGCCTCCTCGATGAGAATTCAGCTGTCTGCCTTTATCTTGAACGCTCCTCTGAGGTTATTGGTGACCTTCTCCATTTGCTGGGCCCACAGGGTTCTCACTGTCTGCTCACACCCTGTGGGAACACATAATCCATGTCCTTACACTGTATCTGAAGTGGTGACTTTTTTCCCCAATGTCTATCATCCCTGGTTCAGTCTAGCCTTGGCTCATGTTTTAGTCTAGCCTTGGCTCATGCTGTAGTTTACTTTTCTATGATGAACACCATGACCAATAGCAACTTAGGGAGGAAAGTGTTTATTTCCTCTCACAGTTCTTCCGATCTTTTCACCGAGGGATCATATCAGCCACCACAGCTCAAATGTTCTATACAAGACACAAATTTGGACAGACGTCCCCCTGACCTCTTTATCAAATGACAATGTGGATCAGCAAAAGTTGGGGACAGAGCTCTTCACTAAGGTCATCTTCAAGTTTGCCAACATCCAGACATTTGCAGATGTCCTTGGGAACACAGAGAGTGCCTTGGTGCATAACTGTTAGTGATGGGACATTACATAATAACATGTGTGACAGTGGTTGTCTAGACGACGACGGGGGCCAGTGGGGGTGGGGAGCAGGTGGAAATGACTCAGCTCAGCCAGCCCTCCCCATGATTACCCTCCCCTCTCGCCTCCATTCTTTTAACTCTCTCTCTTCCAGAACAGGGGCTTTAGCAGTCAGTCACTATGGCAGTTACATTGGCAACTTGACAGAATTGAGAGCCATCCAGGAGGCGAGCCTCTGAGTACATCTTCAAGGGGGTTTCTAGGTTGGGTTTACAGGAGTGGGGAGACCAACCTTGAATGTTGGCAGCAGCGTTCCACCAGCTGGGATCTCAGACTGTAGAAAACAAAGAAAACAATCTGAATACTTGCTTTCATCTCTCTCTGCCTTAGTCACCCGTGTACAGTTTTATCCTTAGAGTTTGTGTGTCAGATGTCTTGGCTTCCCAGCTGGCACTATATACACCTCCATTTTATTTCTTTAGTTTATGTATGTGAGTCTAAATATGTGTGTGTGTGTGTGTGTGTGTGTGTCTGTGTGTGTGCACACTGCATGTGTACATGTGCCTTCAGAAGCCAAAAGGGGGCTTCAGAACCCCTAGGACTGACATTACAGGTGGTTGTGAGCCGTGCAGTGTGCTTCTGGGAACTAGAATCCTTTGCAAGAGCTACAAGTGCTTTTAACCCCAGTTGCCCAGCTTGTGCTACCTGCTGCAGCTGGACTAACAGCTGGGTGGCTCATCTCGTCTCCCCACAAGGCTTGGGGGCGCTCTTTGAACTTCACCCAAAGTGTCTGCTCACAGTTGTGCTGGAGGAGGGGGACAATATGAGGCACAGAGTACAGTGTCACCACCCAGCAGTGTGATAGGCAACCATAGCCATGGACCTTCTGGGCAACATAAAACTCACATGTCCAAAACATATCTGCTGCATGTGCTCAACACAAACCTCACTCTCCCTCTGGGCTCTGGACAGAACATCATGGCCACTTGGAGGAAGGACACATGACCATCTCTCTGAACCCCAATACAGCTAAAGTCAGGCAGTGCTCCCAGGTCCTCTCACCCACCCCTGCCAGTCTCTAGCCTCCAGGATAATGAGACTCTCCCTACACCAATTTACTCCTTCTGGGCCTCAAGTGGAAGTTGGATGTCAGGGGATGGGTGCCTTGCTGAAATAGAATGCTAGAAGGTGTGTGTGTATGCATGTGCATGCATGTGCTCATGCCTGTGTGCGTGTACGTGTGTGTAGGGGGTGGTATTTTAGAAGGCAGAAAGCCTGAGAGTTATCTGAGCCAATGCACTGTAATGTCACTCTTCCTGCCTGTCCTCTCTTGATGGAAGCATGGTGTCCTTGGGGGGGTCTGAGACCTGATTTCATCTCTTGAAGAGAGGAAGAGAGACCAGCCATGATGCCTCAACTGTAGGTGGGGAATCAAATTTCTTTGGAAAAAAACGGAAAGGGCCTCTGGTTATGGAATGATGAGAAACTGGTGTTCCTGAGGCACCCTTAGTGAGTCAACAACATATGGTAAAGGCCCATTCAAACATACTCCAAGCACAAAAGTCACAGCTAATCAAACTGAGGTCCATGAGAAGTGCAAGGCAAGGGGTGGATGCAGAATTCCTGGTCACTTCGAACCTCCAGTGGGCTGTGTATACCCAACCTTGTGGATTCTGTTTTCTAAGACTGTTCCGGAGCACTGTTTCCTGGGAGAGATGGCTGTTGTCCTGGCCTTGGACTGAGGCAATCTTTCTTTGACCTCAGAGAATCTCAGGGAAAACCTTGGGATTTCTCCTAGGCTGTCCTAGGCCACATTTCCATCCAGCTATCCTTCCTGCCTCACCTGGAAAGGGGCCTTCAGAGCTACCGTACTGACTTGCAGCTGGCTTTCCCAGAAGCTCTTGAGCCAAGCAAGAAGTTTCTTTGAACCTGCAAATGAAATGAATGAAGAACTAGAACGTCTAGCTTTAATTCATTTTTTCATATAAGATTAAAAAATGGAACTGTATAAAATGGTATTCAGGCCACCATAGTTAGTTTAGGTGGTCCTGGTGACTGAACCCAGGGCTTTGTGCATGCTAGGAAAGTACTCTCTTCAGTGAGCTATATCCCAATCCCAAGACAAGATGATGAAGTCCCTCCAGGGAAGGTAGGGATTGGATAACAGGCTCTTACACACTGGGAAGGCATTGTGGCCTTTTCCAGTCTCTAGCCCAGTCCCAGGGGGCCATTGTGATAAACTGTGTCAATTAGAGTCAGCAACAGATATGCTCCTGGGGACTGGTGCTGTAGCCCTGAAGGTTATAATCTGATATGAAGCACCATGTGCTTCTTGTGTGACCCAGAGCCTCCAGAGTCCCAGGGGCACCCAGTGCTATTTACAAAGCAGATAGAATCAGGACTATTTCAGTAGCTATTGAGACATGCTCACTGTCTGCCTGCTGGTGTCTGTCCCAACTTACCTCACTGGAATGCAAACAGGGCCCTATGACTTCCTGGAGGTTCCTCAGAGCATCCACAGGTGACATGGGGTTATAGAGAGGCATCCATGTCTAGCTTGCCTGTTGCCTTACAGAGACTAGACCCACAGCAGACTCAGCCAAGGAGGAACAGACTTTATTCAGCAAGAACACTGTGAGTGACTGAAGCTCCTCACTATGAGCAACTTTGATCTTCCTGAGCAGGGACATTGATCCTGAAGAACAGGAAGCAAATGGGTGCTTACTGCAGGGAGTGAGTTGGTGGGAGAGAAGTGAGCGGGAGTCACACACAGGCTGTGAGTCACCAGCTAGGTGCATGTCTGGGATCGACTCTGTCTCTGAAAATGTGTATGCTTCGGGCAAGGGCCTGTGGAGTAGGGTGACCGGTGGCTATAGAAAAAGGAACCTGGGGCTGGAGAGACGGCTCAGCGGTTCAGAGCGATGGCTGCTTTTCCAGATGATCCTGGTTCTATTCCCAGCACTCTCATAGCTCCCAACCATCTGTAACTCCAGTTCCAGGAGATCCAGCACCCATTTTGACCTCCATGAGCTCCAGGCGTTAATGTGGTGCATAGACATATGTGCAGGAAAACACTCATACAAAAAGAAAAACAAAGTAGACGGGTGGACATATGTACCCAAGCCTTGGGAGGCTGGAGACACTGAGAATCAGTCGAGGGGTCACCAGGAAAGGCCCGGAGAAGACCCTTCCCTTGGAAGGCACAAAGCCTGGCTTCAGACCTGAGAGACAGATGTCTGCTGTGCTGCACTCCACAGCCACGGCCCTAGCATATGATCAGAGCATGTAACACACGTATGTGAAAGGGGGGCTCCGAGGTGTCCCAGGTCCACTTTGGTATGGATTAGGTCCTCAAAGGCTGTCTCCTGACAGTGGGTGTGCTGTCAGCCTGTTAGCAAGAAGATTTTTTTGAATGTTTAGGTGAGCCAAATGGTCTTGCTGTGTCTTAATGTTTCTTAAAAGTAACAACGATTAAAGAAAAAGAGGCCGTGATTTTTAAAGAAAGCAAGGGGGCTGGGCACATGGGAGGACAAGGGGGATGGACACATGGGAGGACAAGGGGGATGGGCACATGGGAGGGCAAGGGGGATGGACACATGGGAGGACAAGGGGAATGGGTACATGGGAGGACCTGACAGAAGGAAAGGAAAAGAAGAGATGATGTAATTATATTATAATCTCAAAAAATAAGAATTATTTTTTAAAGTAACTCAATAATGAGAGGTTCAAAAGTAGATTCTGGACTTATATTTGCTAAGAAAAAGGTGGTGGGGGAATGAAAAAGGAAAACTGTGTCTCATCCTTGTGCAGGATGAGGTGTCCTCGGGTGGGCACGGAGGGTTTCACACAGGATCCACTGGGGGCCCTGAGCCCAGGGTTGGTGGCTCAAGGCTGCTAATGTCACACCGAGAGTCTCGCCTGTGCCATCCGAACTTTCACCCACTCTCTGCCGCTCTCCTTTCCCTTTCTCTGAAGTCCCAGTTCCCCAGGGAGCCAGTGATGCCTCTCCCTCCAGGGGATGGTGTACCCAGATCGAGGACCTCTCTCCCAAGGGACAGCAGCAGCAGCAGCAGCAGCAGCACAGTGATGGGGGACTTTTGGCTTGTTGCCTAGTTGTTATACCAGCGGGGTGGCAAACCCTCAGAAACACAGACTCCAACAGCACATTCAGAAAAACAGGAACCATCAATTCATGAGAACTTGAAGAGAAAAATAGTTTAAAGAACCGAGAAGCTGCCACATTATAGTGAAAGAGTGCCGAGTTTTAGAAGCTACAGAGATGAGCGCGACGGCCTCGCAGGCCCCACTGAGGCAGTTACACGAGACGTAACCGCACACAAACAAGGGTGTTTCTTATAATATCACAGCATTTACAGGCAAGGAGCTGCTCTCTGAGCATTTCGTGGAAAGTTATTTTAGTCTCGGGACTAGCCTTCCGTCATAAGTATTTTTCAAGGATGTGAAACTCTGACTTCAAAGTCAGAAGGTAGAGAGCTAAGACTCAAGGCTGGAAGTGGTCTGTACGGTGGGTTCCTGACGGCAAGCTGCCAGCTGGGTGTTCCTTTGCACTGGGGTTTAGGAGTTTAGGTTCCTGTCCTCTTCTTTAGTTAGGGGGGATACTCTTGTGGCTGAACAGAGATTGTTTCCACTGGGGGCCTCCAGAATGTAGCCATTTCCTACATAAATACTTAGTAATTCTTTTGCTGTAAAATGGAAGCTGTATTCTAAAGCACAGTGAAAGCTGTATGTTTGTAAGATTGAATGCCTTGCTGGTATTCTGAGGTAACTGCTGAAGAGATGTCAAAGAATGAGGCAAAAGATGTCCTCACAACAGAAGTGCCCAAGAAGCCACCACTCCAGGATCTGAGGAAAAGTCAAGACAGAAAGCAGGGCAGCAGTGGGCAGCCCAGGAGAGACAGATGGTACCCAGTGCTGGACAGATGCCAGGCCCATGATAGGCAGGATCCTGGGTCACCAGTGGGCACTTGGAGACTCAGATTCAAGTACCTGTGTACTGAAAGGAAGCAAAAAAAAAAAATGGGAGAAAATAGGACTTATTTTTCTGGGTCCCTCAGTAACCTCGCGTAAGAATGCACATACCTATGAAACGGAGACCCACACTGCAGAACATGCAGGATCTGAAGCTGTGGAGTGTGCCAGAGGCTAGAATCTGGGCTCACACTGGAGAGCCATCCTGGGAGCCACCAGCCGAAGAAGTCTTTCCAGAATGTTCTACCTTAGAGTTGCTTCCTTGAGGACCTGCAAGCCGTTAAGCCCTGTACTCTGCAGCTCTGAGCCCTGAGCCCATGACAGATGTAAACTAAGCTGGCCTCTGGAACATATAGTCTGTGTAATTTCAGAAAGGTCTGTACTTGTTTAAATGCTCTCTTTCCTCTGTCTTGAAGCTCTTAATGACTATATGAGGTACACGTATGTGTGCCCATGCACATGTGTGCGGTTGCTTAATTACAGTATCTCCCTCTAGAACTTTGCTTCTCAGCTTTTCTGGCAGTCTCTGACGGAGCCTGGAGCTTACCTTCTCAGCTCGAGCTCAGTGAGATCCCTGGATCTGCCCATCTCCTCCCCACTCCCCAGCACTGAGATTACAGATGCGAGCTGCCACACCTGCCTTTTCATATGGGTTCTGAGGATCCGAACTCAGGCCTTCATGCTGCACAGCAAGCCCCTTCGCCCACTGAGCCATCTCCCAGCCCTGTTTTGAAACTTTTTAAACATGGAGTCTCGCACATTCGATTTTGTTGTTGTTGTTTTGGAGTGTTTATTTTGTTTTTAACCTAGACTTATGCCTAATGTAACCAGGCCATGGCAGGATTTGGTCTTAATTCCTTTCTTGATGACCCCGCATGAAGCTTCTGGTCCTGTATATTGGCTCTAGGGAGCCCCTGCTGAAGGCAGAGCCAGCACAGATGAAACCAGCAGCCTTTGCAACTTCTCACTAGTACATAAAGTAACAACGGCTCCTGCTCATTGACGACATGTGCTGTAAAAGCAATTTACATAGATGAAGAGCGGGGGTAGAGCTTGTGGTAAGGTAACGCCTCCTCCCCCCCCAAGGTCAGGCCTCCAGACCCGTGAGCCAAGGCAGCCAGCAAAAGGCCCATGTGCACCATGGAACCACAGCGTAGTCCTCAAGTATCAAGTATGTCTCCCCACTTAGGACTCCAGGCCCCTGGAAGGTTGGCTATAGGGGACCTCTTTGTCCCCATGTAAAACATGCATCATAGGGGTGGACTGTTGTATATCTCCTTTATCTGTCCATTTCAGACTTCCCCGAGAGTGAGGAAGTGGGTCTCTGTTCTGGATCCTTCTCTTCCCATCACACCCTTCTGCTACTCCTTGCCCATCCCCATACCTCGACACATCACCTTAGGCAATGGGAGCAGAGACAGCACCATTCGAACTCAGGGTCTGTTCCTCCTCATTTAGGAGGCCAGCATGCAAATGAATACCCACTTGAGAGACCATGCTTTACAGTGGCAAAGAAAGCTCCCCAGGCTGTAAAGCTACCCCCTACCCTGCTACACTTTACCAAGTCCACAGCTGCAGGGCTTGGCTCAACTAACATGAAAGCCTATGAGGACACCCACACATCCACCTGCAGGTGCCCTGCTGCTTGCTGTGTTATGTTCAGGCCACCTGTTGGTCAGTTGTTCTACTGCAGTGAGGCCTGCAAAGATGTTATTGGAAGTCAGGGGGCGCTAGTGAGCTATAGATGCAATTCTCCACAAAGACCTACAGTCAGGATGGGACTGGAAAGTCCTGATGAGCCAATAGAAATATATATTTTTTAACTGTAAGGCTTCTTAGGACCTTTGGTCATGGGTCATAAGTATCCAGAAATAGCTAACACGGCAGAGATATGCAGCAGACATTAGCTATGGATAAACCAGAGATCTCCCCCATGAATGAACTATCTGTTTTAAAATTTCATGGGACTGGAGTCTCAAAGAATATAACTTAGGATGAAACATGACTGCTCTAAAAGGCAGGAAGGGATAAGTTGCTAGGAAATAAAGTGACATACGGATTGATGTGTTCAAAATGGGAAAGGGACAGGAAGATGACTCATTGGGAAAAGTGCTTGTCTCCCAAGTGTTAGGACCTGAGTTTAGATGCCTAGTGTCCACATAAAGGTGGGACATACCTGTGACCACAGTGCAAAGGGCTGGGGGCAAAACCAGACAGATCTGCAGAGCTGGGCTAACTGAGTTAGTTTCAGGTTCAGCGAGAGACCTTGTCTCAATGAAAAAGGGTAGAGATTGATTAAAAACAACCGTCAGCCTTATCCTTCACCTGTATAACATGCACACACATATATACACATAACACACACAATTAAAAATTAATAAAGATAAAATGGGGAAGAATCCCACAGAGGAGGAATGGCGTGGTGGCATGCTAGCATGCTGGCATGGTGGCATGGCAGAGGAGAGTGACTGGCACATCTGGGCACCTAGCTCAGGCTGTGGTGATGGAGAGACATCTGTGTAGAGCTTTGATTGCCAGAGCATGGTGTGGGAGTCTCTCACCTACAGGCTGCATGGTTGGGGGCGCTTGCAGGTTATTGGGGAGGGAAGGGGTTGGTGAGCAAATAGCTTTTTAATTAAGATTTTGTGAGCAGAATTATAACGAAGATGAATAGAAACCCTTAGTCCTCTTGGAACTGGCTTTCCGCATGGGACCTTGGTGCGACAGAGACTGTACCTTGAGCTTGAGAGGCAGAAGAATCGATGCATGAGAGCCACAGTCCCAGCAGAAGTGACAGCAGAGACAGGTTGACTTTTGAAACTCCAGGCCACTCTTGTCATGTCAGTATTTCAAGAACCCAGAGCAGATGGTACCACCTGGGCCCCCACCTGTGCGGATGAGGCTGGAGAGGGTACCACGTGTGAGGGCTAGGCTTGGGTGGCACAGTTTCTTTCATGTAAGCATTAAGAGGCTTACAAAGTGGAAGTGTCATAAAATCAGTGAAATACCTCTAGGGGACTACCCCTTGATTCCCCAAGTGTATATTGGCTGAGCAGCCACCAATAACAAGTGGGGACACCTGTGTGCCAGACAGTACCCCAGCCACCCCTTCAGCAAGGCTGTTCTTTTGTGGAACATGGGGACAGTGTAAGAGACCTTTGCCATAGCTCCAGCCTATAGGGGAGACAGAGGCTCACTGTGGTCTTTGGCCAGGATAGGTGTGAAGTCCTTAACTACTGCTGGTTAGCAGCTATAGTCCCAGACCACACTAGGGAAAATAAAGTAAATGAAGAACATTCTAGTTGAACCCAGCTCTTTCCAAACAAAGACTTTTTGCTGTTTAGAAACAGCAAAATTGCCTCCTTGTTGAGTTGTGCATTCTAGAATGTCATCCTGCTGTATACAGAAGCTGTTCAAGGAAGAGTAGGTAGATGAAAAAGTCAAACACGCCCTGTGGTTTCAGAAGTCATGAGTTTCACTCCTGTGTGTTCACACGTGGGACAAAGAACATTCTGGAAGCATTAGTTTTTGGACCAAGGCTCATATTTGAGGTGAATGTATCTTCTCCTATGTGTCTCCCATAGAAATGCCACTAGGCCCATTCCTATGCGTTGCCTCACCTACAGTCTTTGCAATTACACTGATGCCCAAGCACTGTCGGGTGCAATTCTACAAACACATTTGTGTGTGAAACTAGATCCTTTTCAACCATGGCAGTAACCAGGACAGATGGGTGAGGGGCTTTGGGGCAGATGTGGTAGTCAATGGCCATCCTCAAGAACACCAATATCTATTTGCTTTGCTGCTAATATCAATGGCCATCAACACCCGGGATGCATCTGCTCTCATCTGAAATCTGCTAAAATATTCCTGCATGGTGACCAAGGAGTAATGATATTCAAATACTGAAAACACCATACTCCCAGACCTCAGCACACTTGCCAGGGTTCCGCTCACTGGTGGAGTACTTGGCCAGCTTGGGCTAAGCTCTGGCTTCCGTCCCATTACCACCAGAAAACAATTCGTCTCAGTGAGGTGAGTTCTGACAGATATGAGATGAACTAGACAGGAATTCCAGTGAAGATGGCTGATCACTACGGAAAAGAAAGGCCCAAGTAGTGAGTGGCTTAGAGGAGGGAAGATATTTCAGGGGTCTCGGTGTTCAGCAGTGAACAGTGACCCTCCTGTGGATTTGTGCTCAATCAGAAAAGAAGCAGAGTTTGGACCAGGCCTAGAGAGGCAGGTCAAAGTTATGTGCAGAAGTGGCCCAGGAGGGAGCAGTCCTTGAGGGCTATCAAGGCCATGCACCAGGAGGGGGCGCTACAGTCTGTCTGTCTGGGAGTGTTGGAGGGATCAAGACACTGATTTCTGAAACACACCGTGTGGGTCTGAGGAGCTACTCCAAAGGCAGAGCTTGAAGTTCAAACATGACTTCCAAGGCGTGGGGTTTGTTTGAATTATGGTTAGTCCTTTGTGAAGGCCTTCAGTGTGCAAGTCTGTGGGAGTCCAGAAGTGCAGAGCAGTTGCACAGTCAAGTTCACTGGTTCTGATAGTAAGAAAAGTCCAGATGTATCTGGAATGTTCTTTCTTTTGTCTCCTTTGCTGCTTGTTTTTGTCACCTTGGCATACACCTAGATATATCTGGGGAAAGAGATTGGCCTGTAGGCAAACCTGCGAGGTGTTCTCTGGATTGACGGTCTATGTGCGAGCACACATTCCATGAGAGTCAGTGCCCGCCTCGAGCAGGTGATGTTGGGTGTACTAGGAAGGAGACTGAACAAGCCACAAGGAACGCTGTTCCTCAGTGGCCTCCAGATTCCTGCCCTGAGTTTCTCTCTGGACTTCTATAAGCCTATAGATCCTCTCCTTCCCAAGTTACATTTGTGCCTGGTATTTTGACAACAGAAATCCTCAGACTTCCTATTACAGCATTCATACTGCCCAGACCCCCTACTGGGGTCACTCTTTGTGAGCTGGACACTGTTCTGACCCTGCCTCAGTGGTCATGCTTGGGTTCAGTTGTTTCTTTCCATAACTCCCTGTGGTTCACCTGCGTCACTTCTGTTAATAATTGAGATTCTTCCTTCTCTCTTTTTGTTACAAAAGCCCAACCTCCTGTGTAGTTAGGGTCTTGTTAGTTTGCTGAACTTAGGAGCTTGAAATCTGGTATTTCTTTACTAAGTTCTACTTTGGAAGATTTAAGCCATAACTCATCCAGATGGACCTCGTTTCCTGTTTCCTTGTTTAGAATTCATGTCCCACCTGAGGTCAGTCATAAGCAGATATGACGGGTACTACCTATGTTACCAAGTCACTAAACAGGTGGCAGAGGGGACGGGATGGAAGGCAGCAATATGGAGCATGACTTAACAGATGTGGTCTACCTCTGGTGGCGGTTAGAGTTCTGGGGCCAGAGCTAGGCTTGAGGCCAAAGCAGAAGAACATAAGTTCAAGGACAGCCTGGAGAACTTAAGGAGACTCAGTTTAAAAATAGGTTTGTTTGTGTGGCCCCCCCCCCCCCCCCCGCGGGGGCTGTAGTTCAGTGGCAGAGTCTTGCCTGGTGTTTTTGAAGTCTTGAGTTCAATCTCTATTACCAAATAAAATAAAGTAAAGTAAAATAAAGAGCCAGGGATCTTGCTGAGGTCTAACAGTCTCTTACCTAATTTCCTTACTTATCTGGCCTTGATGTTCTGTCATAAGAAAACAGGATGGGCTGTGACTCACTTTACTGGGTTCTGGGACCTGGACTCCTTTTCTGAGGTCTTCTAAAACATGAGTTTTGGCAACCAATTTTAGAATTTAAGTTTTAAACGTGGAGCTGAGAGTGCAGTTCTTGGCTGGAAGTCGCTCAGAGACAGAAGTCATGTCTGCTTCATCATCCTGATACCCTGTCCTCTCTCTACCATATCTGAAGTTCCTCTGCTGCCTGGTCACACTCCCTGTATCTTCTCAGTGCCCCCGTTGTTCTAAAGCTGCAGACTGAAACAGGTCAGAGAAGACACAGCGGGTGTGACCAGGCCCAGACACCTACAGTCCTTGCAGTAGTTAATTGCATGTGCTGACTGCTAGATCATAGTGGCTGGCATTTAGTCTAATGTTGTTCTGTTATAGTGTGTGTGCATGCACGTGTATGTACTTATTCATGTGGGTGTGTGTATGTGTGTGCACACATGTGCACATGCATGTTTGCACACATGAGTGTAGAGGACAAAGCTCAGTATAGGTGTCTTCTTCAGCCACTCTCCACTTTATTAGTTAATTAATTAATTGATTAATTAATTAGTTTGTTTATTTTGAGATAAGGTTTCTTTCTGAGCCTGAAACTTGTGGATTTGGCTAGGCTGGTGAGCCAACGAACTCCAGGGATCCCTCTGTCTCTCTGTCCCTAGAGCTGGGGGTTCTAGACAAGTGCTGCAACACCCAGCTTTCATGTAGGTGCTGAGGCTAACTGAGGTCCTTGTGTTTGAACTGCAGGTCCTGTACCAGCTAAGTCGTTTGCCCAGTCCCCAATGCCCTTAATCACTTTCTTCGTGGTAAATACCTTCTGCTGTTGAGCTATCTCACAACCCCCTCCCCAAATTACAGTATTTATCTGCGTGGGTGTGGTGGGTGCTTCAATACCACAGTGTAAGTATAGCGGTCAGTTTTCTTCTCCTATCACTGTGGGTCCTGAGGATCAAACTCAAATCATTGGGCTTGGCAGCAAATCCCACTGAACCATCTTGCAGGCCCCTCTGCTATGGATGTTTTGCCTGTTTGTATGTAAGGGCACTGGGTATGTATCCATGGAGACTGGAAGAGGACACTGGTTGCCCTGGAACTGGAGTTACAGACAATCCATAAACCTCTATGTAGTTCTGGGACTTGAACCCAGATCCTCCGAAAGAGCAGCAAGTGCTCTTAACTGTTGAGCCATCTCTCCAGCCTCCCCCACCCCTCTGCTAAGTCTTGATATTGCTGTGAGGTAATCTGCAAGATGAGATTATCATTTATATCAGTGAGCCTCACTCAGTCAGTTAGAGGCCTCCGAAGAAAGACTAACCTCCAAGGAAAAAATGTCCCAGAGTCTCAAAGTCCTACTACTGTGTTTTCCTAAACCCCACAGGAATTCTCAGCATTTAAGGCAACACCGCAGGAGGACCTGCTTCTGTATCACCACCTCCTTTATGCTCTCTAGCCTGCTCTGCTCACGTGGACTTGTAGCCCTACCACTGTGTGAACCAGCCCTTTACATCACTGGCTGTGTCTGTTTGTCTATCTCTCTGTCATGCACACATATGCACGCATATCTCCTATGGGTCCTGTCTCTCTGGAGAAGCCTGATGAATGTGGTCATCTTCCCAGTATTAATGCTGTTCCCTGTGACAGAAAGAATATGCATGAGCATAAAACAAGAACAGAGGTGGCCTGTTTCCCTCTGCAACCAAGATCTTTTATTTCTCTCTAGCTTATTTACACGTGTGCTTTCCTGAACATATTCTACTGACTTCCATTTAAAAACATATCCCAAGCACCCACTCAGGATGGCTTTGGTCCCCACAGGCAGGGGACACTTTCTCTATTAGACTGTGTCATCCTACATTTTTTTGTTTCTCTCTGAATCTCTTCACTGATTTTATTCTCTAATGTTTAAAACCCATGGAGTTGATAGCATCCTTAGATTGGTAGCTTGAAGAAACAACATTTATTTACATAAAATTCAACATACAGGCAAATATACTTGTGTGTGTGTGTGTGTGTGTGTAAACGCACTTAAGTTCCTAGAGATTCATTTGAGGGCAGTGTTTTGGACCACTGAGTTTAGGGGAGTTGCTTGTGTGAATGTAGATACAGGGGACTTAGATCATTGCAACTTAATGGCTATAGCACCAAAGAAAATGTCACCTCCTCCCCCGAAAAACCACTAATCACCAACAGCTCCAGAGGAATGAGTGGGGCTTGAGACGACCTCCCTATCTCTTGAGGGGCCAGCCTTGTTCAGGTAACCCCAGTTGCTGAGAGTTCATGAATGCAGTGGCCATACCGTGTTGAAGACAGTGTTTCACAGCCGCCCTCCTCATTGGCTGCCTCTTACATTCCTTCCGCCCTTTCTTCGCCAGCGTTCGTCGAACCTTGGAGACAGTAACACAGATGTCCCATTTAGGGCTGAGTTGTTGACAGTCACTTATTTAATCATTTATGAGCCTTGTCATAAAGCAGGGAGCCGGGGTTTTTTTTTTTTTTTTTTTTATAGATCTCCTAGATTGTGACACTTACTTGTGATGACCAAAAGAGTCAAAGAACACTTCGAAAGCACTAAGTGCAAGCTGTGGCTGATTCAGGGGTCCTCAGTGTACCATGGGAAGTCAGAGAAAGTGACTGTGCAACCCAAAGGTGGTGAGAAGGTGCTGATGGGGCCTCTGTGAAAGCCAGACTGCTCCCCAGCTCTTACCAGGCCACACAGGCAGGAGGGGCTGGGCAGCTACAGGCCTGCTTGCACACATCAGGAAAAGGAAACCAAGACTCAAAGGGGCTCAGAGTATGGGCCAACTGAGAGTATCTGGTGGTTCTGCTTGCCCTGTGGATCTAATCATGTATGAAGATCGTAAGCCATCTCTGAGGGCAAAGTTGCCTGACCTCTGCAAAGCACTGGTTCCAGCATCCTTAACAGAAACAAACCTCATTCGTGTGCGTATGGCCCTCTTTTTTCTGAGATGGTCCAGAGTCTCTGTAGGTTTTGTCCTATAAAGCATGCCCACCTGACTGGATTTCCTTTACACTCAGGCTAAGTTGGAGAGCCATCTGTCTCTCGCCTGCAGCTGTGAGCTACACACAACACTTGAAAATGAAACCGAGTAGTAAGAGGGGCTGAGGAAGAGTGATCATGAGGAGAACAGAGGTTCATTATCCTGAAATGACACTGGAAGCACTGGGGGAAACTTAGGGTGTCTCTTAGCAAGGCACACCGTGCTACTCACAAGGTCATCTGAGCTGACAATCTAATTATTATGGTCTAAAACTCTCGAAAGAAAAATCCCAAGCCAGCATTTAACACAACCACACAGGAACGCCTACTTCTGCGCCCCCATACTCTCAAATCTCGCAAACACTGATTCTGGGCTGCAGATATTTTTTTTCTTTTTGGTCTGAGTGGCTATCACCTCGGATCGCTTGCATTAACTGCAGGTGTGTGGTGCAGACAAAATGACTGCACTCCTCAGTTTCTAAAACGTGCCTTGAATGTGAACTATGGAATTGTTTTCCCAAACCCCACGGGACTGGAGATTTGCAGTGTAGATCTGCATAGCCTGGGGCTGTCTGTCCACTCTCGGGGCCCAGCTCCCCTTGGACTAGTGCCAAGAAGCCTCTGAAATGGAGGGTATCTCCTTCCTTCTGCTGGTCTCCTTCCCAGCACACGCATGTCGACATTCCATTTATGTGAGAAGCTTGGCCTTAGCCACAGTGCTTTGCTCTTGACACTTGGACTAATTCTCCACTTTATATTCGTGATTGCCCTTCTGAAAGGAGAATCTGCTTCCAATGGCACCTGGGCATTTTAAGGTAAATACAATGCAAATACGCTCCGTTAGCCTCCCCAGGCACATTCCTTCAACTTTGGGATGAAGAGTGAGGACAGGAAGGCGGAGGTGAGCTGGAGTGGCCAACTCATTTGCATAATGGTGTTTGAGCTGGGTGAAACTGAAACCCTAGCCTGTGTGGGTGGGGCCTTGTTTCTGGTCACAGCTGCCCCCTCACAGCACGGGCCCTCTCCAGGCTCCCACAGAGGCCTAGGGATGGTGAGGCCCAGAGACTCAGGCCACCAGTGGGAAACCAGATAAAACACCTGGTGCTCCGACTGGCCACAGGCTCTCTGCACTTTGTGAACAAGCATGCAGGGTCCTTTATTTCTGATTCAGATTGTGATCTATTGGTGGGGCCTGGCTTGCGGGACGGTGAGCCTTTGTCAGTAGACCCAAATCATTTTTATCCTCAGTCGAATGCTCTCCCAGATGAGTTATTTTGACACTGTGAGGCCAGGCAAAGATCCACTTCTCTCCTCAACTCAGTCAACTGGTGGCTTCCAAATCCTGGTGACTGAGGGTTCATGGAGGCCCACAGGTTGCGTGGGAACATTTGGCTCTCCAGTGTGATAAATGGCTTTTCCACCTACTTGGTATCTGATAAGTTATCTTCACTCAGAAGTAATGTGAAAGTTGGACAGTTTTACAGTTCCTGTCACCGTCGCCAGATAATGTCTCCTGGTGGCAAAGTGAGTTCTTTTAATATAAGTAAAACCAGCATGTTTTTGATATAGGACTGATTTGTCCTGGGGACAGGGTTTTCCACTGTGAAATCCATCCCCCTGATAGATAGAGTAGAAGCCTTTTGTACCCATCTTTCCTTTGCCCTGTCTTTAGCTTGCTATGGGTTCATGACCTTGTTGGTAGAAAGAGGGGACAACCCCTCTGCTGGAGAAACTTCCACCTGGGGGGAGGTCTCAGCTCCTTTTAGAATATTCTCTGAATATTCTGAAATCGTTGACTTGTCAGCCAATGTGAACACCATGCCAACTTGGAAGAGCATTGCCTCTCTGATGAAAGCCTTCCGAAAGGAGCCTCTAGTGATGGCGTTAGTAATCTTAAATCTGTGCATGGCCACAGTGGCATCCATGTGGGTTTTCCTTAATGGCAAGATAAAGGAGTAACTACAGCCTGTGTGGCCGGGTGGATGCAGGTGGGCTCTGGCTCAGAAGCAGGAGCCACAGTTTCCTGTGTGCCCTGACGCTGGCTGGGAAGGTTCCAAAGACGTGGCAGTTTGTAGG
The DNA here is from genome assembly GCF_004785775.1 of Grammomys surdaster. Classification (NCBI taxonomy): domain Eukaryota; kingdom Metazoa; phylum Chordata; class Mammalia; order Rodentia; family Muridae; genus Grammomys; species Grammomys surdaster. The sequence goes on from NW_021604587.1 coordinate 19,635,783, forward strand.
CAGCAAAGGCCCCAAGAATTTGCAGCTTAAATTCATTTGTACCTGGAGCAAGTGTCATGGGCCTGGTTTTCAATCTTCCAAGGAGAGGCCAGCTTTGGGCTGTCTGCTTTGTTTAAAACTTTGAAGATGTTTTTATTCGAATAATTGGGGGGCGGGGGAGGGCGCTAGTCTGCCCAGGCACAGGAGGTTTGGTTTTCTGTTTGTTTGTGGGTTTTTTTGTTTTTCAGTACTGAGGGTGGAGCCTAGGGCCTTGCTAATGCTGAGAAGTATTCAACCACTGTGCTATATCCCTGCACACCTGCAGTTCCGCCAAACATTGGTGCAGTGTTGGCTTTGAAAACCTATGGATGAAACCGGAAGTCAGAAACAGGGGAATGGCATATTTTATTGCATTCTGAGTTGTGACTGGTTGGTATCATTTTACCTATAACATTTTGAAATGAGGAGAGAATGCTTTTAAAACTAGAATTGAGCTGTCGGGTTTATTTCCTTAAAATTACTTGGGTGGTTATAGTATCCCGGATGACACGCTGACATAAGGATAATGAATGCCCCTGACGATGGCAGCTTCACAGGTTGGAAGATAAATATGGCAACCATACTCAGGTTCCCTGAGGGTCACGTACATGCTCGGCTGTAGGCCAGGTTCAATGTGTGAATCATCTCATTTCACAGTCACAGAATCCACAAGAAGTTTACAGTGTGACTCTATTTTATAGCTAAGAAAGGGAAGCACAGAGAGATTAGGTAACCTTTCCAAGATGACATAGCCTATAGCTGGCGGAGCCTACACATGAAGGTAGGCAGTTGGATCAGATTTCAAAGAGCATGCCCGTAATCACCATTGCAGTGCCCAAATGCAGCGAGTGCAGAGAACTCAGGGCTCTGTCTATGAGTCAAGGCATAAAACTCCAAAGACTTTTCATCACGACACTCAGATAGTTGGAAGGCTTTGTGCTTTGAGCATAGCAAGTGAGACAAAAGATGCCAAGACAGGTGGGGGAGGCACTGGGTCCCCCAGCTGCTCCTCAGCAGCTCTGATCGTTAGGAAGCTCACTGGAAGAGAAGAAACATCTTCCATGGGAATCAAGCCCTTGCTTGGTGCTGGCTGTATCCAGCCTCCCTCGGGCTCTTTGTGCAGCAAGCGAGAGAGCACTGCTGTAGTGGGATGGAGACCCTTTCCCTTTCCTCTCTATAGTCTTCCCCGAGAGGAGAAGCAGCATTGAGAAGATGTACTGGGCTCGGTGTGGGCAGAAGTATAAGTGGTCAGGGACTCCAGGGAGGGAAAGGCAGTAGCTGCGGGGAGAGACTATCCAGGTACCGACAAAGGCTGCAGCCAAGGCTGTGTGACGAACAGGTGGGTAGGGCTGTCCTCTTCTGAGCCGTGGCTATGCTTCAGCCATCTTTGAGTCCTTGCTCCCTTTCTTTTCCTTCTCTGTCTTCTCCAATTCAGGATGTCTTACTGGTGCTAGCCATGGGTCCCTCCCCGAACCTAAGTTTCTGTGGCAAAGTCAGAATCCCAGTGCCTCAGAATGGGGCTGCACTTGGAGATAAAATCGAGATAAAATGAGACCATGCCAATAGACCTAATTCATCATGACCAGTGTCCTCCTAAGAGGAGATGAGGACCCAGGTGCAGAGGGAACAGTGTATGAAGAGCCAGTGAGGACCCAGCATCTGCTAGTCAAGGAGGAACCATCCCTCTCACACCTTAAGTCTCTGTGACAGAATATCTGACAGAAACAATTTCAGAGTCATTTTGACTTGTGGTTTTAGAGATTCTGGGCCACCATGGTGTTGAGGGCCTCCCTATGAGAGCATGTCTCTGTCACTGGGGAAGCCATGACATACACTTCACAGGGGTTAAATAGACCCTAGTGGTTCCCTTTCTGTTACCCAGGCCCCACCTCTTGAAGACTCCACAGCCTGCTGGTATTCAGAACATGAGCCTACAGAGAGAGACATTTTTGCTTTCAGTCTACGACCACCTCAGATGTTCAGGCTTCAGATTGAGAGTCAATGTTTCTGTTGCTGCAGCCACTGTGAGACTTAAAGTCCAAGATGGAGGTAGCGAGCTCTCTGTGCCCAGAGCCATGGGCTCAGTGAGGCTCTGGATCCCTGAGGCAGGATCCTTGCTAGAGAGTTGAGTGCTGTGAATGGATGGGTTTCTTAACCCATCAGTGTTGGCTCCTGGATGGAGCTGCAGTTCCATCTGGAGGTAAGGCTGGGATGCTCTGCTCTGATTGAACAGAAAACAGCTCAAGAGTGAACATGCTGGTCTTTAAGGAATTCTGAGCCATACTATAGATTTTCAGGAGACAGGTAAAGTTGTAGGAAGAGTTAACGTGTCCCCTGTGTGAGGTGGAGACTTTTGCCGTTAGCCTTTTGATTGATGTTCCATGATCAATCAGAAAGATTGGGGCAGATCAAATGTCGCGCCCTGGCAGATGCCTCCAAGTAGACTCAGAGTTACGTCTATGAAGCAAATCAAGGCATAGCATGCCAAGACCATCTTTAAAAGTATGCTTTAATCAAAGTTGGATTCCTATTTATTTTTCTGAGCCTACCTGTGTAAGCACCTTTCCAAAGTCCTTATTACCCTTAGTTATTGTGGACTTCAACAAGAAACCAAGAACACCAAGAAGCTTAGCTGTAGACTCTGTTCTACCTGAAAGGCAGAAGGCCATCTACGCTCAGGCCTTCTCACTTTCTCCAAAGGATACTGAGCCCAAAAGAAAATGCAATGCCTAGGGTAGAGGGAATTGATGTTTCCAAAATGGCAGGATAAAACAACATTAAAAATGAGCAAAAAGCTAACGGTTGCACGCGTCACGTGGTCTCTGGTCATTGCCTCGCTTCTGTTTCATGCCAGCTCGTGGCACTCTTTCTATTTCTGAAGATTGTAACTTCCACAGTAACTTCCTTTGTAGTTGTTGGACAGCTACAGAAGGGGATCAGAGGGCCTGCCTGACAGCCCGGGGAACACTTCTTGGTGGGATTACCCTTTGTTAAAGAACAGAGGTCCCAAGAGAACTGCTGTGTACGGGGGTTTCCTGGGTACTCTGGTGTGCCCCTCTGTGTCTTTAGTTGAATGTGGTAGACTGTTAAGTGACAAGGAAACACTTGGTTTTGGAAAGAGAAATCCACACTTACTGCTCTCTCTGGTGGAAGTGTGAGGCGTATTCTAATTAGTTATTTGTTTAGGGACAGCCTTACTTGCCGAGGCTGGTCTCAATGTCACTGTGTTGAGGAGGATGACTTTGAACTCCCATCTGCCTCTGATTCCCTTTTTCTGGGATTTCAGGTGCATGCCAATATGCCCAGTGTGCGTGGTGTTAGAGACTAAACCCAGGGCTTCCTCCACACCAGGCTGACATTCTAGCGACTGAACTGCGACCCCAGACTAGACCTCTGATTAGGAGCCTTTTGGAAAAGCTGGGTGTGATGGCGCATGCTGCCAGTCCCAGAACTCAAGAGGCTAAAACAAGGATGGAGCAGGCTCATTTGTTATATCACATGTTTTATTATAATATTAATATATACTTATCTATACCACGAGTTTCCTACTCAAGACAGACACCTATAGACTGAAATTTATTGTCTCAGAAAATCACCTAGAACCTTTTTAGGGCTGGTTGTTTTGTTTTGTTTTGTTTTTTTCCTTGAGATGGTTACATGCATACTCCCATGGGTTTGTCTAGAGGCTCTTTTGTTTGTTTGTTTGTTTGTTGATATTTGTTTTTGTTTATGAGATTATGCCAAGTATGTGAAGGGGCACACAGAGGCCAGAAGAAGTGGTTGGCATCCTCCTGTAGCTGGAAATTCCAGGCAGTTGTGAGTAGTCTGATCTGGATCCTCTGGAAGGGTGGCACATGCTGGTAACCACAGCGCCTTTTCCCCAGCCTCTTTGGTGGTTCTTAACGTCAGTTTTCTCATTCACATGAAAATAGGAATGGATAAGGAAACGAAAGGCCTATACTTGGGTGACCTAACATGAAATGTACCTGCAGACAGGGTAGGTGTGCAGCAGAGAGGAAATGTGTTTAGTGCTGATCAAGACCAGATAGACTAACTAGAAGAAGACTGCAAACTTGGAAGCCAGAACAAACGAACAGTGTGCTGGAGGACTCAAGGTACCCGAGCCATCACAAGAACAAGGAAGGCCACCAAATACCACAGCAGCCGTCCCTTGCTTGCTGACTGTAATCATGAGAATTCCCTGCATGTTCATCTCTGAGAATGATGAGGGACTTGTGGTGGATGGGGGTTGGCAAGATGGTTCAGCTCTCAAGGAGGACATGGGTTTGGTACCCAGCACCACACGGCGGCTTCCAACCCTCCATAGCTTAAGTTCCCAGGGATCTAATTCCCTCTTCTGACTTCTGAGGGTATCAGGCATGCACACATAGATACACACAAGCAAAACACCCATGTTCAGAAAGTAAAAGACATGACCTTCCTTTTAAAACAAAGTGGCATGTGAGGTCATCGGTCCCATGGTGCCCCTTGTGCGGCATGTCCCTTGTCCCTGACTTTTATTGTCCCTGAGACTTTTGAGAACTTCAGCTGGGAAGAGCAGTGTGCCGGGCTTAGGGAAAGGCAGAGTTTATGGAGTCGAGGGTGGCCCTATGACGGCTAGAAGGACCCTCACTAAGACTCTTGTTTGTGTGAGAAGAAGTGCAGGTATCCCCAGCCATTATGTACTTTTGAACATGGCAACAGTGGACACCCTTCACCTCCATCCTTTCCATCACCCAACCAATCTCTGAAACAGCCAGGACGGACGCTTACATTTCCATTGCCTTCACAGATATGTCTAACAAAATACAAAGTCTTACCGATAAAGTATATAGAAATGAATACTACCATTCAAATGAGACCTCAACATCAAGTGTCTTCCTCGATTGTTCTCAACCTTACTTGTTGAGGCAGGATTCGTCACCAAACCCAGAGCTTATCAGCTGGCTAGACGGGCTGGCTGGGAAGTCCCAGGAATTGTCCTATTTCTGCCTTCCTAGCTCTGGGATTATAAATGCGCAGGGCCTGTTATTTATTTACTTATTTTTAACATGCTTGTGGGGCAAGCATTTCACTAACTGAGCCTTCTCCCCATCCCCCTTTTTAAAAATCTTTAAAATATTTTATAATTCTAATGTGCTAAAGAATTTCATTCTTTTTGTTTCTTCAACTATAATCAGAGGTTTATAAAGGCCTGCCTGGGGTAGATTTGGTATAAAAATATAATTCCCTTGTATTTGAAAACTGTGTATGTTATTGTGAGTAGGACCGTGCATTTGCCACCCCCTTGTAGACTTTTGTTCTGCTCTTAGATAAAATACTAATAAACAGGAAACTGAAGAAAAAAAACCGTGATGCGATTGTTCTGAATGTTTTTCTTTTAAGAGTGTCTGGGCCGCGCCATTCAGTGTTATTCCTGGCAGCCCCTGTAGGTGGCGGTGTTGAGAAAGAAATGACGCAGCTTGAGCCTCTCCGCAGCTGCTGGCCTCCTGCTGAGGCTTGGACTGGGAGGGGTGTGGGGGGGTGGGGTGTAAGGCTCTTGATCCCCGCTCCACTTTCCAACACTTTCCTCTTTATTTGTCCCAAACAACGTTGTAGAATATCAAGGTTGAAAAGGTGGCCGTTCCTGTGGGAAAAATGCATTTTTCTTCTTCTTCATGTTGAATACACAAGAATATATTTCTTCAAGCCCTTGCATGAGGTTGTGTGTGTGTGAGCACATGCATTTGTATATGTCAACAGGACACAAACAGTTTGGTAGCAGTATGCATCCCTTTGTTTGTTTTTATGACATGTAGTTATCCAAAATCTGAGACTGTTGTGATTTCAAAACTCTAAGAAAATCTGAAGTTTTATTTCCTCTCTTTTTCCTAAAGAGTGACTTTAATATCCACAGTGACCATTGCTCAGTCTCATGATCCATTTCAAGACTATAGTCTACCTTCACCTTCCCAGGCCCTCTTCCCTTCTCAAGTCCTGGTCCCTGTCAGCTGAGGGGTTTGGAGGCTCTTGCCTCTGAGGGCAGACAGAAGCTAAAAGGAAGTGACCCTCGGGTGTGTCCATTGTCCTGGAAGCAGAGTCCTGTGCTGGCCCTTCTGTCTTCTGTGGCTTCCCACTTCTCTGTGAGACTGGGACACACAACATTTGTCTCTCAGACTCCCTAAAATGGTCCCACCTCCTTGTTTGTGTTTTTCCATAGCTGAGAGACCAGGAAGGAAACAGGAGTACAGGTTGCTGGAAACAGAGCAGAGCACAGAGGAGCTGCAGTCTGGCCAGATGCCAGTCCCTGCCAGAGGCAGGGCACCCACAATACTGAACCGTCACCCGGGACCTCATATGAACTCTCCAGTCCCATGAGCCTACCAATGAAGCCCACACACTGCCTCTTGCCCATCCCTCTGCTGGCTTCTTTTTTGTGTGGGTTGCTAAGTGGAGCCCAGTGTCAAAACTGGAAGGCTACTACATACACTTACTTCTACTGGGCTGTGAGGCTGACTGGGAGGAAACAGGGATCTCCAGAGGTCTGGCTGGTGTAAGCTGTGCTTGGTTCAGTAAAGTATTGCTGTTTATGTCAAAAAGTGGGAAGAAGCCAGGCAGCCAGGCATGATGGCAGAGATCTCTAATGTCAGGCACTTGCAGGGCTGAGGTAGGAAGGGCAGCCTGGGCTATGTAAACTTGTGAGACCTTGTCTCACAAGAAAAGCAAGATTAGAAAATCGAGGTGGGAAAAAGACTGTTGGAGACACCTCAATCTGTCTTACCCCTAGAAAAGGCATCTCTGCGTTCACCCTCTTGGGGAAGATCTGGATTCTGAGTAAGTGATTTTTCTCCTAGGTTCTGAGGTAAGTCTCAGGGGTAATGGTTTCACAGGGAAGTTTGTGCTTACATTTTATGACAGAGATGAGAAGAAGCCCTGTCTCAAGGGCTCTGGCATGTTTCTTTGAGGATCCCGTATGGGGTCATTGTTCTTAGAGTCTCTGCCTGTATTTCACAGACATGCAGCACACTCTACATTCTAGGGTTGACTACGAAGACAGGCCATACTCTCGTAACTATTTTTAGCATTTTATTTTCTGTTCAGGGTCAAGAACTTCACCCACCTAAGTCAGGTCCCACTACATGGAATGTTCCAGAAAGCAAAACGTCTCTGTTGCTTCTTAGACCAGCTACCTGTCTTCTATCCCACAGACCTAAGTTATTTGAATTAAATCCCAAAGTCAAATTAATTCCACATACTCTGCTGCTTCTGTGTCTGGGACATTGATTCTCCAGTTATCAAGGGTTCTTGCAGATCCCCAAGCCCTGCGGTTGAGGAACAGATATGCAGATATTCTCTTTAAGGCTGATTTCACTCTTATTCATTAGAAAATGTGATGCTCCCCCTTGGGGGCCTGGGGCTGTCCATTTCACCCACTCTATCCTCCCCTGGATCGTTTTAAGTCACCTTTCTCCCGGGTGGTGGCTTTCACAGTTATGTGAGTTTGGTACATAGCTGCCTCCTGCTTAGCTACAATATTTAGTGGTCAGAGGTGGGGGGATGTAAAACAAAATGTCCACTACAAGGTCCTGTGGAGCTCACTGTCCCCTAGGACTCTGCCACCTGCTATGTGGCTGGACAGGAGTGAGCGTCCGAGGGCTCTTTTAATCTTTCAGTGAAAATACAGGGGTTTCTATGGCAGAGGCTCGCTTGGTCATCCCTGAACTTGGGAGCATTGAGCATAATCAGCTGACTTTGGTTTTTAGTGCTTTTGTAATTGAAGACAGACAGATTGCTAACTCGGTGTGTTTGAAACTTCTTCAGGATCGTTTTAGCAGCCTCGAGGCCAGGCTTGGTCATACTTTCAATTTAAACATAGTTATTTTCCCTCGGGGAAATGAGCGTGCCCTGCCTGGTGTGTGGTCTGACGACTTGTTGATTTCAGGGTCCCACCGTGGGTATGGACATGAAGCCTGGTGTGGAGGGCTGCTGCCTCACCGGTCACCTGACTGCCTTTGCTGAGGGTCCAGCTTTTTTTGTTTTTATTTAAAAGAAGGATGATGAGAGACTTTTGGTGGTGTGGGTGTGGGACTTGGGTGTTGGGTTTCCAGCTTAATTAATTGTCAAATATAGAGTCTGACCCTCTCAGCTCATTCTCTTCTTGTTCCTAGGAAGTCTATTAATAAATATTAGCTACTGCCACTTTGTGTGTTCTTATATATTCTATTCTGTATATTTTACCTGCACAGCTATGCATGAAGACAGGTCATTTGAGGTCTCTGAAAGAGAATTTAGTTAACCTCAGCTTTTTGGTGTTTTGTTTTGTTTTTGACACCAAATGTCTGGTGTCTCCAAAAGGAGCTAGTTCAGAAATTAAAACGAGTTGACATTTACCTAAGTCTGAATGACACTGTGACTCTGGCTTTTGTATTATTTCCTCAGACAAGCTGTTGCATTGGCCCAACATCAGGGCTTTTCAGATCTGAGAGCAATACGATGTGGAGATACTTCTCCATCCGAACTGCCAGGGGCTTACCTACTCTGTGGTCTTTATGACGCAGAAGCAGTGCCTTAAAAGAATCTTATTCTCAGCCAGTGATTTTTTAAATCTCTATATTTATAGACAGTGCTTTATTTCCATAGCTCATAAACTTTATATTTCACACAAACTTACCTGTGAAATTATTAATTACTATTTGCCTGCCTAGAAACTTTTTTCCTGTGGCCCTGTAATGCCTCTAGAAGATAACATTGAAAAAAAATCAGTAAGGACCCTCATAATACAAAACAAATCAGACTTGCCTTTCTTGACACTTACAGACGAATTTTTTAAAAGTAGCTTGCTTTTTTATCAACAAGACCCCCCCCAAATTTTTGTCAGTTCTTCTATTTATTTTGAAATACTAAACAGTCTACTTCAATCGCTGTGTGTCTTCTGTCTTGGGGGAATGACTCACTGAATTAGGCTTACAGTCACCGGGGGCCAATGTTGGGATCCACAGAAACTTCCTGTTGTTTCGAATAGCTCCCCCCCACCCCCACCCTCCCTCGAGGTGACAGAGTGAGTCTAGAGAATGCACAGGGGGGTGGGGGGTGGGTCGGAGCTGGCAGCCTGGGTTATTTGACTTCTGAAATGAGTTTTAAAGTATCAGATTTAGAAGTGTGTCATTTACCAAACCCCTTGGTAGTGTGTCCCTGAGGTTTCTTGGTAGTGTTCTTGCTCCTGTGCTTTATTCAATTAGGAAAAAAAATCACCTTCTGGTTTTTAGATTGTAAAAGTGTCCCTCCTGCCAGCAGATCTGGAGAGGGTCATGACAGACCAGGATTTACTTGTTGCAGGACAGTGTAGTCAATAAACTGTCACCCTCTCCCACGCTTATGGTGTTGGGGATATTTATTAGTGTTTAAAAAAAAAAGTGGGAACACAATTCTGAGAAAGCAACGGTAGATAACTTTATAGACAAAGAGTGGAAGGCAGAAAGCACTGGGGCTGCCAGGGAGGGGGTGGGGAGGCCGTTTCAGTTTGGAAAGACAAACACATCCTAGAGAAAGGCAGTGCTGTCCACTGCACAGCAGCATGAATGGGCACAGGGCACTGAAGCACACACAGAGATGTGGTCACAATGCTTAGTGCCCTGTGTCCACTTTAGTACAGTTTAAACAATACACACACATCTTTGAAAACTGGGGGTTTGAATCACTGTGTAGTAAAATTAGGAGCTAGATGTGATTTGTAAGAATTTAGACAAACTTCCATTCAGGATGGCTACTCTAACCATACAAAAGTTGTATACTCTGTGGGTCTGGTTGATTAAGTTGTGTGCTTTTTTGTCACTTTTGTTTTAACAAAACAAAAAGACCCAGGTGTGGTGGTGCATGCCTTTAATTCCAGCACACGGGAGGTAGAGGCAAATAAATCTCTGTGAGTTCAAAGCCAACCTAGTCTATAAATTGAGTTCCAGAACATCCAAGAATTACTCTCTGGTTCAGGGGGTGTCAGCTTGGGGTTCTTTGCCTCTACTGCACCTGGCCCTGGGTGGGCTGTTTCTTCTTGCTGTGATTAGATCAGCATAGGATCCCAACCCTTTAATCTAGATGTTTCTGTACTGTTGTCTGCAGGGTAAAGCTCAGGGTTGTTTGCTCCAGCTTGAGACACCACAATGCCATTGAGCCAGGAACCTTCCTCACTGGGAAGCTGTATTTGTAGTATCGCTCTCTAGTCTACGGCGAAACTGGGCCTCTTTCAGGAGGACATGAAAAACATGTCTTGTAGACTTGGTGGCCTTATGTGAACTTTGAACTAGGTAGGATCTGACCTGTGGCTTTGAAATGTTGACTTCATTTTTATTTGTATCTTTTAAAAAATGTTTTTTTTTTTTTTTTTTTTTTTTTTGGTTTTTCGAGACAGGGTTTCTCTGTATAGCGCTGGCTGTCCTGGAACTCACTCTGTAGACCAGGCTGGCCTTGAACTCAGAAATTCACCTGCCTCTGCCTCCCGAGTGCTGGGATTAAAGGCGTGCGCCACCACCGCCCGGCTTAAAAAATGTTTTTAAAATTCTCTTGTGTATATGTCTTAATGTGCTATTTTACTAAGAGAAATATATAAATGAGAATTACCAGTGTAATCTTTTCTTTTTTACAATGCTGGAGGTTGAGTCCAGGGCCTCATACTTTCCAGGGAAGCCCTGTGTCTCTCAGCTAGATCCCCAGTCCCTCTGTAAGGTATCTATGAGTGGTTTGTATTAGCTGGAGAGCTAAAACCCCATGAAACAAAAGTCCACAACCACTCTCTGACCTGAGAAAACTATTTCCTATGCCTTTTCTAGGACATCCCTTCAATCTTTACCCCAGCATACATTCCTCTATTAGATAGCACATTCTAGAGCCATAGTATTTTTGTAAAGCCCATGGAATAGACACTAATTATATTCAACTCCACACAAGTTGGTGTCCCTGTGACCAACAATTCACATTGTTCTTGACAGGAAATACTGTTCTAACCTGAGTGATGTTTTGTGGTAGCACATGGGTGACCAAGGCCAGCACTAACAATCCTGATAGGAGGGTGGTGACATAATGAAGAAATTGCCTGACTGCAGATGCCTTCACGTGTGACATAGTTATCTGGGTGACACAAAACACAACAGGCTTTTTTCCCCCTCAAATGAGGTAGCATTGCAAGTGGCAAGACAGTGCATCTTTAGATTTCTGAGACATCTTGCTGGGAAATCCCTGTTTATTCTCATCCACAGGCAGTTTAAGTACTATTTGAGGACGTATTTGACTTCATGTGGATTCAAAACTAGACATTGCACACCATCTGGACACAGGGTGTGAAATAGTGTGGACTGGTAGCTACCTTTGTCCTTAGTTGTCTAGAGAAGAAGAAGCCTGTATCTGACACAAACCCACCCCCACCTCACTCACCCACCCCCACTCTTTCCCTGTTATAAATTCTTTGTAAAACAGACCACACACATAGACTTAAGAATACAGAGCTAGAAAGTACACAGGGACAGAGAACCTTAGTGAGGGGAGAGAAAGACACGGGACACATAGCTCACAAGAATTAAAGAGGGTGAGCTCGCCTGGATGCTGTCTGAGCAGGAAAAAGAACGTAGCTTGCCCACTCGTGAAGATTATACCCAGGAGGTATATGAAGAAGTTAACAGGCTCAAAAGAGGGGTAACCAGACTAATGGGGTGGAACCAAGGGAAGAGGTCCTGGAATGTAATATCAGAAATATGCTTCCAAACGGGGAGGGGGGAGGGAGTGTCCAGCAGAGTGTGAAATGGGCTTATCAGAAAAAGGAAGAAAATTAGAGAGAGAGAGAGAGAGAGAGAGAGAGAGAGAGAGAGAGAGAGAGAACTGGAAAGGTGGGGGTGACAGAGAAGGCTGAAACAAAAAACTGAGGAACGGAAAAAAACGGGAAGATGCAAACTGGGTTTGAGGCCAGAGTGAAGGGAAATGGCCGAGAGGTGCTCGGAGTTTAGCCAGGCTGGGGCTGCTGGCCAAAGGGACACTATTAGAGTTTTAGAGCATTCTCCATGTAGCGCATAGTCTGGGCTCTGGAGACCAGCCAGCCTTCTCTGGAGCACGCGATGGGGGTTGTGGAGTCACAAGTACAAATGTCTATAGAGCATCATTTTGAAACCCTCTTTTGACTTTTCAGATAAATTGCAGAATCATCACTAATCTTAAAACACTTTCCATTAAAACCACACTTCTTAAAAGGGCTGGAAGGATGCCCCCTGCCGCTGCCCAGAGCCTCCCTTTGTATCTGCTGTTCCCCCACGGGCAGAGATTTATTTCATTAGCAGGGACTCCCTGGCTACACTTAACAGTTCGAGGAGGATAAGTCTTCCTGGCTTCCTGACTGCCCTGCTGCTAAGACTCTGCTCTAGGAGGCCAGGTAGCAAAGCAACATTCTCGTGGTGAGATGGGTTTTCCCCTGTGGATGCTTCTCTACCGAACAGTGGGAGTCTTTCTACTTTATTTCTGTAACCACTTTTTAAATACTCTGCAAAATAATATTTGAGTCAAAAAGGAGACTGCGGCTCTCTCCTGGTTCTCTCTGCAGGAGGTTAGTATTTGTGCTAGTTCCCTTCCCGCCTTGCTTGCTTCCCAAACACTCCCCCTTTTCTTTTTACTCTTTTTTTCTTCTGCCTTTTTATCTTCCCGTCATTCTCCTTTCTAAAAATCTATGTGGATTGTTTATTAGAAAGATGTCATGGGGTAAGGAGATAGCTCAGTGGGAGAGTGCTTACCTAGCAAGCCTAAAGCCTTAGTTTTGATCTCCTGAACTGAAGGAAAAAAAAAAACATTATTTAAAAATGAAAAAAAAAGTTAAGCAAATGAAGCCACCCTTCCCAGCCCCACCCTTTCTAGCCTTGCAGAAGAAAAGCAGTCAGAGGCAAGAAGCAAATGATTCAAACACTTTCTAGAGTGGCTCAAGCAGGATCCTATCTCCTCCTGGAGGGTATGAGCTTCCTGCTAGCCTCTGTGGCAAAAGACCAGAAAAGCTGCAAAGACTTGGGTGGCCTAATGGGGTGCTTGCCACAAGCGACCCACCAGGCCTTGCAGGTGATCGTGGCTGCCATTCTCCCAAAGAGGACGTCAAGTCAACCAGGAGGACCCAGGAAGAGCTGGCCTTCTAACTCCCCCAGGGAAAAAGACAAGTACGCCACAGGCTGATGAGATAGGCCCTGCTCCAAATGTCACCTCCCCCGCATTTTGATCTGGCACGAAATGAGTGTGGCCTGTGTACTTTTGTCTCCTTGCTCTCTCCCTTCCCCCACCCCCTCTTGATTTATCTCTGTGTGTATTGTATGTATGGCTGTTTACACATCCGAATGCACGAATGGAGAGATCAGCGTGTCTTCCCAGATAGTTCTCCACCCAGTCACCTTGTCATTTTGAGTCAGGGTCTCTCACTGAACTTGGCACTCACCAACTGGCTAGACAGTCTGGCCAGTGAACTCCAGGGATCCTTTTGACCCATCCCTCCTGAGATAGGACTAAAGATGAGCTGGATCACACCTAATTTTACATCGGTGACGGGAACCCAAACTCAGCCCCTCGTGCTTGCATGACAGATACTTTACCATCTCTCCAGCCCAGTTCTTTCTTTCCCTCTGTAACCTAAGCTGGCCTGGAAATCATATATAGCCCAGATTGGCCTTAAATTCTCATCCTCCTGTCTCTGCTTTCCAAATGCTAGGATTGGAGATGTGATTCATATAGCCACGATGTAGCCCTGACTCTAGAATTTCAGGAGGACAGGAACTTCCCCTGGGTACTCTGTTCGACTCTGGCCCGTGAGACATACAGCTCGGTGACCCAAGGACAGTAAATTGAGCCATTGCTTGGGTGCTTGAAGGGAAAGGAGGTCCTGGGCAATGGAGCAGGCTAGGGAGGAGTCCACAGGCTGCTTGTGGCTGCATTCTCTTGGAGATGGGGTCACCACTCTAAAGTGACCTTAACTCAGTAATCAGAGAAAACCCTGCTCACTCTCAGGTCTTCCTCTCCTTGTCATTCTGGAACAGTGGTCCTCTGCTTCTGGCTTCCATATTCTGGCCTGGCTTCTTGGAGCTTGACAATGTGGAGTGAAGTACGAGGATTCTGATTTCCAGAGGATCAAGGTGTTCTTGGTTGCCCGCCATGTGTGTCGATTGCATTCTGGTGATGAACCTCACTAATCATTCCCTCATAGTGTGTTATTAAAGCCCCTTGAGATGAGCCCTTGGATGTCCCATGGTTGACTGGGAGATGCAGGCCACACCCAAGGAGTTCGAAAGAGTTATAAAGCCGGGACTTCAAAACAGACTAGATAGTGCCCTGGAGTTTAGTTATAGGGCACAGCACCATGGCCTGAACCCATTCTATGCTGGTTCCCCTCTGTACCCTTAGGATGGGCTAAGTCCTGAAAGAACTGAGGCTGTCTCATTTGGACAGCCCCTGGACATGGGTATGGGAATCAGGAGGCTGGGCTCTGGGTCTTTTTGCCAGGAGATCTGTGTCCTAGGAACTCCAAATCAGGTCTTTCTGCTGGTTCAAACAAGCTTTTTTTTTTTCTTTCAGATAGACAAATGAACAGATAGCAGGCCTGAGTGCACCCAGCCTTTACCTCCCAGGGCAGCTGGGAAGTTTCAATGAAGATGTATTTAAAAAAACAAACTGCTGAACAGGAAGGGACCTTGCACACCCAAACGGGAAATAGTGCTGATATTGAAATAACGAATCTAATAAGCTGTTTATGGAAAGCATGCCAGAGCCCTTGTTAGCCAGAAAGCCCCCTGCTTGGCCACCACAGTGTATGCTTCCCTGGACAAGCAGATTTCTTGGGCTCCATCCTTCAGAATCTTTGGGAGAACATTAAATCAGATGTGTTAGACTAGTCCTGGCCTTGACTGCAGAGATTATACATGCAAAAACCTCTGAAGATAAATGTTATTTAATTGGGTAAACAATCTTAGTACAGTTTTTCTCCCCTGTGTTCTATCAAGGTACCACTGGCAAGGATAATGGGCAGGCTTTGAGAATTTTGTTTTCTGAGCTTGTGTTCATATGGACACATGTCCTGGCACATGCGCGACTCTGGGATAAACAGGTAGAGAACGGTGTGCTATGATACTTCAGGTAGGATACCCAGTGCTGGAGAGATGAGCTGACTATAGCACAGTGGTTCTCAATCTTCCTGATGCTGCTGCTCCATACTGTGGTGAACCCCCACCACCACCATAAAATTATTTTTGTATCTACTTCATAACTTTAGTTTTTCTACTGCTATTAATTGTAATGTAAATACTTGATATGCGGGATATCTGATATTCGACACCTGTGAAAGGGTTGTCTGACTCAAAAAGGGGGTTGGGGTCCAGGACCCCCAGGTTAAGAACCACTGCTATAGTGTCTGTCTTGGAAAGACACAGTCCAATCAAGAAGGGAGGTATTCGAATCCACGGGGTTCAAGTGTCTGTGTGGATTGTAGCTTATTGAGCATGGAGTGGAATGGTAGGGAAATCTTTATAGTCAGGAGGACAGAATGAGGTATGCGCTGCTAGTGTCTGTGGTCCTTCCTCAGTGCTTGACTTAACTGTCATCTGCTGCCAACTGACCATCTTTCTGCTGGTTTCCTTCTCTCTAGTGAGGACAGGTAGAATACTTATATTACACAGTGGGCCTGGGAAAGCATCAGTGTTCTTAATGGGTCTGTCTGGGTCAACCTTAAAATGACCCGAGTCCCAAGCTAGAAAATTGATTCATGCTCTTTGTCATGTCCTTGGCGAGCCCAGCCCACAGATACTTGCCCAGGACCAGCTCTGAACCAAGCATGTCTTGGGGAACTCACAATGAGCACCCATGCCTTCCCATCCATGAAAGTCAGTCTTGATGCTTGGGTGCAGCATCCAAAAAGCCTCACGGATAAGGCATGTGTGGTACTTAAGAGATGAAGACCAGCCTCCTAGCAAGAGGGACACAGCTCCCAAAGCACAAGCTGCCACTGGTACTTGGCTTCAGTGTGGGAACCACTGGGACATCTCCACCAGCTTCCTAGTCTCTGCCAGCAACGGTGACCGGAAAGGCACATAAGAGGTTAGGATAGTTATATCCCAAAGATAGAGGGAAACTGGAGATGAAGACAGAGCTCACTCTGCACTTATCACTAGCAAAAAGCAAATATATGTCATCGGTACCGGCGAAATTCCATGCTTCTAAATGAATGCTGAGGAACACGGAGCCGGTTTCCGAGTGACTTCTTGGAAATGGATTGTGGGTAAATAACATCTGCCTAAAGCTTGGGAACCTGATTTCCTTTGGTTTGTTTTTAAATGCTTTGACAATGTGGTTTGCTTTTTCTCCCCCCAACCCAGGGGGTGGGAGGGGAGTAAATAAAGACTGTCAATTAAGTAAGACCCACAGTCAAGCTGGTCTAAGAGCCTTCAGGCACCCAGGTTGGTGATGACAGACAGCAAATCAATATGAGACCAGATTTACTCCAAATGCACCTTATACAACCTTTCGTGATTGGGTATGTATCTCCCATCTCTCTAGAGCGTACACTGCCATCCTTCTGAAGAAAATTGTCAAAGTGAATGTGTGGATTATTTCTGCTTTGTCACTGTGCTGAGAGAAGATTATGACTGTTATTCTTTCTGGGTGATTAGGGTTCCTTCTCTAGCCTAGCAACAGACTGCAGCAAAGAGCAAGCAGTGCAGGCCAATAAACCAGTGGGGACAGTGTCAACAACAAAGGCCGACATGGAGGGAGGGACAGAGGGCAGAGCACCTCACCTTACTGGCTGGTTGGATGCCTGTGTCTGGAACCTGGAGAAGAGTCTCCTGGACTTACTGGATTGGTGGGCTACAGGTTTGATTGTGCGGGTAGTTGTCACTGTCCTGAATTAGTCACAAATGGTGTATTGTGACTCTATTTGTCTTTCTCTTTCTCTAAGAGAGTCTGTAAAGCAGAGGTGATGACCAACTGTTCCCGGGACTTGTGTGTGCTGACTCAGAAAGTCAGTTGTCTGGTGTACAAAGGAGCTTGAAGAACTGATGTGTGGGCATGCTGGTGTGTGGGCACGCTGGTCTATGAGCACGGTGGAGCTAAGAGACCCTGTGCTTGGGGCCAAGTAAATCCCCTTGTTCTCCATCTTGACATTCGAGACCCAGCTTTGGTAACTTCTAGAATGAAGGCCACAACTCAGAGAAATAGAAGAGAAGTCTTAGGAAGTGAAGTCTGGATGCCCCTAAGTTCACAGAAGAAATCCAAGCTGCTGTTTGCTGCTCAGAAGACAGGTCCAGAGAGCGGCGGTCATCCGTTCCAGTCACTGTCCCTACTAGCTCTCCTGCAGAACAGGCTGGTCTCTTGGGTTTGGAGGGCAACCAATGAGGGAAGATATTTTTAAAATCATGATTCTTATAATTTTATTGAGATAAATTTCACATAGTATATCATCATTATTAAGAAAAAAATTATAAACTTTATTACCAAAAACTCTTGCAAATAAAAATATCACACATCAAAATCAACCCAGACCCAGAGTCTGTATGTCTCAGCAGACTTCAGTACATTTAGAACAGTCATCCAGAATAGAAGCCGTGGAGCTTCACATTGAACACTCTTATTATTGAATATATTTGTGTATACTTTTTGTTTAAAAAATTTTAACAGAGAAATATGACTTTTAAAAGCATGCATACTTAGGTGGTGCCAAGTGCTATGTGCATACACTGCACAATGTCCAAATTAGATTCAATCTATCTTTCTCCTGGCTGGGGAGTGTGTTCAGGATGGTACAGTGCCTCATATACACTAAGCTCCAGATTTAATTTCTAGAATAATAATAAATAATAATAACAGAACAATGTATTCTTTAAAAGGTTTTAATTGCTCATGGTAAAATCATTTAAAATCCTTTATTTTTAAGTATATGATATACATACATGCACACATATGTATATGATGTATGTATACATGTATACATTATACACAGTGAAATAATACTACAGTTTTACAAAAAAATCCAACAAATACAGGGAAAGCTCTAGGTTCAGAGAAGAGACTTTTTAAAAACTTTAAAAACAAGTTAGCAGCTAAGTTAGCACAGCTTTGTAAAATACTTCCCTCGCATCCTTCAAAAGCCACGCTGCCTCTGCACATAAACCCTTGCTTGTGTTAAGGACCTGGATCAGTATCCCTCAACCTCCACAGCTGAAAGAAAAAGAGAAGGGTTGTGGGGAGTTTTAAGGACCATGTCCCTTTCTGCCTGAAGTATCTGTACATTCCCAGGAATGAGGCTCTGAGACTCATGGTGTTGCTGGCTACAGGATAAGAATTCTAGTTGGGTCTTTGGAGGCTTATCCTGATTTATGGTATGGCTCAGTTTTCATTTCCAACAAATTAGACAGGGAAATGACCCCTTCAAAATGAGGGGACAGTGTCTCACACATTTCTCAAACATTACTGGACTGGGGGTGAGTTAGTGACGAGTCACTCTTACTTCTTTTGATAAAGCATGCAGCCTTCATTCTTAGTTGCTCAACACTGATCCAGGGCCTCTGGGATCTGAAATCCCACTGAAGAGACCCTAAAGCCAGTGTTTATCAGGGGCTTGTATGGCTCCTTTGGTGTGATTTCTGTTGATGCAGTTACAAGTGATGCTAAATGTTTGGGGTCATCTGGTTTTTTTTCAGACACCGTGGACCATTTTTCAGAGTCAAGGAGACCAACCTTGGCAGATAGGAACGATAGCTCTTTCCTAGACAATTTGGGGTGAGGAAGTGGGCCATGAGGGGAGATCACCACTGTCATTTATAACTCTGTCCACCAACTCTGTACTCTGTCACCATCCCTGTGACAATGTGAAAGTTGGCTTTTCTTCCCCTGGTCACCCACAGCTCCACTTCCTTCCAAACAGATCTTAGGTGAGGAAGTAAGAGAATATGAGAGGATTGGTGTGAAATAAATAAGGTTGAGTCTTTTCTCAGATTTCTAAGCTGGAAATCAGCAAAACAAGGCTTGCTGGCAGGGGTGGTAGCGTGTTAGCTAAGTATAGACCGGAGGCAGGTACATCTGACAACCTCTGATATCTTTAAATGTCAAACTCACCACACAGCACAGATGGCATCGTGCCTGGGGATCGAACTCCCTTTAAAATACATTTCATGTAAATACATTTTTTGTGAAACCACAAGCTGTGTCTCTCAGTTTTGTTTTCAGCTGGCTTTGATAAAGAGATTGGTTGGCACCCTACAGCTAATTAAGCCGAGCTTTCCAGCTAACATCAATGAAAGGGCTAGGTGACTCTCAGAAGCACGCTCCACTCTTCAGGGTCCAGGGCCATCCACAGTGCCTTTGACATGGGGTAACAGATCCACCCTTCAGCCAAAAAAAGTTGCTTAGCCATAGTCTTGAGTTTACAAGCAGAGACACCCTGCTTTCTATGCAGATCCCCTGTGTAAGGCACCAGCGAGCTGGGTCAGGGTCAGCCTGCAGGAATATAATGTGCCTTTCCTCATAAGTTAGCCTTGCTTATATTGCAAACTCCTTCTGCTTGTTACATAGTTAATGTTTCACTGAAAAATCAATTTTATTTTTTTCTCTGTAGAAAGAAAAGCAAATGCAGCACTTTGAGACCCTAGCTTCCAGGATAAGCATCCTGAGTCGGGGTCTCTTCTGACTTTTGTCTAATCTGGCTCCTGCCTCTCAGTTGCAGCTATTTATAGACTTTTATTTTTAAAAATCTTGTTTAAAAAAAAAGAGCTTAATGTCTATACCCAACTCTATATCTGAGCCAGTCTAGACCTCTAAACATACTAATTTTGTTTTAACAAAATTATTGTCATCATTTTATAAATGATAGCTTGACTTCAAACAAAAGAGTAAATGAAGGGGAAAACCACATTTTATTTATTCATATGGATGTCTTTTAAACCAAACAAAGTTTAACCAGTTTTGGTGTTAACAAGTTCAAGTTGTGTGTGTGAAAGAAATAACAAGAAACCAGCTAGGTTACATGTCAAATAATTTTGCTAAAACATTAATTTTTAATACAGGAGAACTTTTAATTTATATATACTTTGCACAGAATATGAGATTTTTTTAAAAAAGATAATGTCTTGACCATTTATTCAGGAAGAGCTCAGGGCTGTGTAACCACCCTGCTCTTAAGAAATTCCCGGGTCACAAGCACGGTGGAGTGTGCACTTGAACTTTTCTGTTGTGGTGAAGCAGAGTGAAAAGGACAGAGGTTCTGAAGAAAGCCTTCAAACCCGTGTCATGCTTTGCTTTTTCCAGATGACTAAAACCATCATCATTTCCAAAGTCTCATGCAGGGCGATGAGGCTGTGTGGTTTTACAAAGGGTGGTAGGTGTTCATGGCAGACTTCTTCTGAGTTTGAGTGTCCAGTTTTGCTAAATGAGGAGGACAGGGAGGGTATTCTAAAGTCAAATTCTCACCAGATACTCACTGAAAATGACAGACTCTGGTGACCTCTTTTGTCTTGAAATTCCCTGTCTCTTGTAAACCACAGCATTGTTTCAAGTTGCTCTGTCTGTCTTTTGTTCACCGTTGGTGTGTTCCACGAGGCAAACTGCTTGCGTGGTGGGACACAATCTCGAAGGGCTGAGAGAACTAGAGCGAGAAGCTTCTGAATTTCAGGCAGGTTGCTAAACATCACTCTTGAATGGAAGATATTAACTCACTGGTGTTCGCCTCCGTTCCACATCACCAGAAGCAGTGTCGACCTTTCACTGGGAATCTTTTAGCTCGATCACAAACAAAACTGACTCCCTTGTTAATGACTTCAAATTCCTTCTGCTAAGCATCTTGACAATCTCTCTGTGCAGCCGTCCTCCCAAGCTTTTTGCTGTTTGGTTTGTGACCTCCTCTGTTTATTTCTGGGTGGTTGTTTATGCAGAAATTGACTTTCTGAAGAAACAATGACTCCTTAGACTCTGTGGGTGTTTCCTCTCTTTGCTACTTAAAGAAATTTCAAATGTGAACAGGTTATGCAGAGGCACAAGGGACAAGAAAGCCTCCACCAATTCCTAGATTGTCTGAGGTCAGGGAAGCACTGTGGCGTTTCCGTGGGCTTTGTCAAAGTGTTCCTCAATTTAACTCTCCAGAACAATGAGCAGAGACTTTGTCTGAAATAGATGTGAAAACCTGAGGTTTTCTGAACACAAATAACAAAGATTAAATACTTACAGAAATGCCTGAAAAACCGAGAGTGATGTGCAGGCTGCTGTGAACAATTCTGTCTCTCTCTGGACAACTGTTTGGGCTTTTAAGAACTCATTAATTCGATTGTAAGTGCCTCAGTGTTATCAGGAAAGTAGCTGTAGAAAATAGTTTCAGAATGTGTCATTTTCTCCTTGGTTTAATCTGAGGCAGTGTGTGGGCATACTGGTATTTTAAAAGGCTAAAAATGTACACATTGCTGTGTGTGTCTTCAAACCTGAGGGATGGTGACAAGCAGAGCTTTCTGAACTAATGTTCTGCTTGCCTCCAAGTCATTCTTGAGTCTTTAGGAAAGGGTCCTTTGCTGTCGGTGTCTCGTTGTAATGATACCCATTACAACAACAACAACAACAACAAAAGCAGAAAGAAAAGCCAGGCCAGCTTTCCGACGGGTCCTGATCTTAACATTTAACGCCTCATCAAATAAAGCCTTGAGTTTTCATTTTAGCTAGGTGTCATTCTTTATTTGTTTTTAATGAAATGATTTGTGGTGTAAGACTGCCGTTTGGTTTCAATATTAATATATTGCTTGAACTCCGTGGGCGTCGTTTATTTTCAGTAGTAAATAACGGCTTAACTGGTGATTTTTTTTTGTTTTGTTTTTCTTTTTACCTTGGTTTAATTCATTTGACTCCCAGGGAGTCTCATCTGCATTTTCAAGCTTTATCTGGTTTCTGTAATTTTTTATAAATTAATAATGATACAGCATGTCATTAAATGAGGTAGTCTCTGTCTCAGCATGGTTAGAATAGGAGAATGTCTCCTGGCTGGTTTCAAAATCCGATCAGCAGGTTAATCATTAATGATTCTTTTTTTTTTTCTACAAAAGACTGACTAGATTGTTTCAGAATATGAATTTACTAGAGTTCTGTTTTCAAAAATACACAACAATGTTCACATCTATGCATCTTTAACCTTAAAAGGGGTTAATTGGGTACAGAAATACCCTTGCTGTTTGTACTGTGGCTTCTTCATTTTCTCATTGACTGTAATTGGTAGCAAAAATGTTGAAAACAGTTTGGGAACAAAATGTCTGCTTACACCATGACAAAATTGGCCACAATTTGCCGATTGGGGTGATAACAAAAGCCCGCAACACAAAATAGGTAGAAAAACAGTTTGTTCGGTGATGTGAGACCACTGGAGAGTTCCTTTGGCAGGTTTTTTTTTCTCTCTCTCTCTCTCTCTTTTTTTTTTTATTCTGCTGTTCATGTTGTGATGGAAATACACGCAGAGAAGTCTCTGAGTTCCCTCCCAGCCTCATTAACCACTTCACTGTCTGGTTTCTTTTACAACTTCAGAGAACAACCTGCTCACCTGGCATCTGAAACAGGTCTTGGTTAAAAGCACCTGAACTTCTTCTGCATTTCATCCAGGTTCCTACTCAGAAATGTCTCCAAGCTCATGATTTTGATCTTTGAAAGGAGAATTTAATTATATTTCCTCCTTAAGTCTTCTATACAGAATTATAATATGGCTGTATTTTCACTTCTGAAAGTGTTAAACAAACATTACAGATTTTTTTTAAAGGTCTCTACCTGACCATACAACAGACCAAAAAATTAACAATTAAAAGTACAAATAAAGCCTCATGTTTGGACAAACTGTAGACAAACATGTTTTACATGAGGCAATACCTTTTCTTCTTCAAATGATAGAATTGAGTTAAATGTATTCTCCTCCTAAGCTGTTGTTTTGACTTCTCATGTTTGTGTGTGTGTGTGTGTGTGTGTACATACATGTGAGGCTCTTATTTTTTTTCCATCTCAAAAAGCTCAGACACTCCAGGACAATAGTTAGGATGAAGCTTCTGCTGATCTGATCTTTGTTTTCACAAATAAATACAAACAACTCAAACTGAAACCCGATGGCTTTGCTGATAATACATTAGCAGCCGCGGGGAAATTTTCTTCTTTTCAATGCTCTTTCACAACCCACATTCAGTTTCGGTAGGAAAATTATTAACCTTTTCAGCAGCTAAAAGAGGGGTGTACAATAGACAACTGGGTATGATTTTAAGCCTTTGGTTCTATTTTTAAGATTCAGGTACACAAAACCCCTTTTTCTTTCTTTCTTCTCTCCTTCCTTTGAGTAATTGCTTTCTTCCACAGTTACATAATTAGTCGCTGTGTTTTCAACCAGATCTCATGTTACAATGTTGACTTTTATTGTTGGGCAGAGGATTCCTAATGCCAGCTCTTCTACTGTTTGTTGCGACCTGGAGGAAACTTGAACTTGAATCTGTTTGTCTCTACTCTATTTCTCTCCTGTAGAATATAAGCACACCCCTCCCTGATATTTTTCAAAATCCAGTCAGGCCACATTTCACAGAGAGCACCTGGTTTGCTATCAGGAGGCAGCCCCAGGGTGGTGTCCGTGATGCTACCGAGAGCAGGATTGGCTTGCTGTTCTGCAGGTCTGCATGGCCAGGGGAGCAAATGGAGGCTGGGCTGGCAGGCTTTCTCCAACGATTGCAGTTGTGCAGGGTTGTGTGAGCAGGTGGGGATGAGGGGAGGTCGTGGTCAGGATCTTGAAAGTCTTGATTCTTCACCTGAAACAGAAAAGATCAGAACCTGGAGCACAGAGGCAGAACTCACAGGGTTCTGTTCTCCAAGCTAGGATGCTCACACCTTTTGGGAAGGTTATGTGTGAAAACTGGGTTTTACTGGTGTCTAACCAGCCTGTACTTCATGAACTTCCAGTCACCTTGTTGGCTTTGTAAGTCTCCACAGTCCCCAAGTACTCCTGCCTATGCCCCCAAATCTGCAAAGGTAACCATGGAAACTGAGGGATAAATATCTTACCTGTAACATATACTTACAACTTCCTAGGTTTTCTCTCCCTTTCTCTTCCTTCCTTCCTTCCTTCCTTCTTTCCTTCCTTCCTTCCTTCCTTCCTTCCTTCCTCCTTTCTTTCTTTCTTTCTTTCTTTCTTTCTTTCTTTCTTTCTTTCTTCCTTTCTCCGTTCTTTCCTTTGTCCTTTCTCTTCTCATACTTCCTGTACAAGGTTAAGCTTTTTGTTGTTGATGTTGTTATTGTTATTCAACAATTTTTTAACCTAATTTTTTGGCCTGCCCTCCTGTGCTTCCTACCTGTCTTAGTACTTTGCTCTGTCTGGTACCTATGCTCTGACACTTCACTGTGACCAGACTAAGAGGTGTGTGGCTTTGCATCTACTCTCTTTCCCGGGGTGACAGTAATGTGTGTAGAGCTGATGGCATGGCTCTATTCTTATTAAAAGGAAGTGCCAAGAGACCTCAGGGTCCCACATTCTCAGTAGGTCTATGTAGACCAAGGAGAGGAGGCAGTGATGGGTGCCTGGGCTGGCTAAACAGTTTGGTGTAGCAGATTTGAGGTTTGATCATGGGGTTGAGAGCCCTTCAGATCAGGTCTGTGCTGTGCAGATGCCCAATATCAAAAGCAGAAGATGGAGACTTCCATCTACAGTCTCCTCAAGCCTTGGAAGCCTTTTGAGTTGTCCATTTTTTCTGCCCACTGTGTACTGTATGGAGACTTTCAATACCCTAAGACAGAGCCTGAGTCCCTCCCAGAGCTGTTCCAACACACCCAGCTTCTCTTCTCTACCACTGACTGAGTACAGCATCCCATCTGCCAGATGATTGTTTTTCACCCAAGCCTTACATCCATTCTCTCAGAAAGATCTCTGGAAAGGGCCATCCACTGGGTGGCTTGAGAATAGTTACTGAAACTAGACACTAATATTTGGCTAAGTGTGGTCAATAGGGTTGGTGGAGGCTACATCTGTGTACAAGACTGTCACTTGGAGCAAACCATCACTTGCCACTGGTGGCCCTTGCATTTCTATTTCTGGGTGCTGTGAGGACAACCCGGGTTTTACCCTTAGAGTTTCCAAATCAGAAGACACAGGGGGAAGCTTGAAAGTTTGCATATCTAATGCATCCTCAGGTGATTTTATGCTGCTGCAGAGAGAATGGTCTGGTCCAGAGACCTGCACACTGAGAACTGCTGTCCAGGGACAGGGGCCACTGGCATGCTTGAAGGATTGTGGCTCTAGGTTGTTGCTGTTTGTCTTGAAGGCTGAGGTTCGTCTCACTTATTCCAACCCAACCTTGGAGTTGACTGCTGCTTTTCAAAGACCCATTGAATTTAGTGGGTTCTTAGTGACTATAGCAGGGCTGTCTATAACTTTGGCCTCTTAGTGACCACAACAGAGTTGTCTATAAATCTGCTAAAGTGTTCAAGAGGTTTTGTTCTTTGAAAAATAATTTTAAACTAGCAAAGATAGAAAAAGTAGCCAAAGGGAAGGGTATGGAAAGATGAGATCAGAAAATAACCTGGGAGACCAGACCTTTATTATCTGTACACCCTCTGCCCATTTTTACCTTTGGTGTACTCTGAGGCAATCCTTAGAGGTATCCAAGGACTACTAAAAAAGCCAACTTAAGAGATTCTTGAGGCTCTGGTATTGAATTTTTCATGAGCATCTGGTCATTCCAGGATACGCAGAATGTGATAACCAGGATGCTGGATGGGAAACTGGGTATGGCTGTCAAGCTCCTCCTCTGGATTTTGGGATCCCTGTGCTTTTGGCCCTGCCTGGTTGGTAAGAGATGGCCTTGGCACATCCTTCTGAGAGGACAGATTCCAGGCTTAGGTCAAAAACACACATCTGGCAGATGGGAAGCTGTACTCAGTCAGTGGTGGAGGAGAGAAGCTGGGTGTGTTGGAACAGCTTTGGGAGGACTCAGGCTCTGTCTTAGAGGCTTGAAAGCCTCCATACAGTACAAGTCACTTTCTGAGCTAGGAGCCTTCTGTAGAAGCCATGTCACCCCACTCAAGCCCCCAAAGGCTCTAAATATGCTCAGAAATACATGAATATAGTTCTGGACATAGGAACCCTGGTGAGAGAAAAGCTGGGGACATTGAGGGTTCATGCCTCATTCACTGTACAGACACCTCTAGCCTGAACTACGTTTCTGTTCCATGATGAGCACTTGCCTTCAGTATGGTGTGCATGGTCCCCAGGCTGTTCAGAACATCTTGGGGAAAAATAAAGGTGCGTATCCGTAGTGGGAACGGGGAGTTGCTGATAGCAAATGTTAAAGGTATACGAGAAGAGCAAAGCTCACCAAAGCAGAGAGCAGCATGGCCCTACATGTGACCATGTGACCTTCAGGCTCATCCCAATACTGGGGAGGAATGGGTAATTTCCACCGGCTTTCAGTGTCCATTTGATTATGGAAGACATTCCTGAAACTTGCTGAGAATTGGGAACAAACTTCTTACAGTATCTTACAAATAGACTAGCCTGGGCTTCTCCAATGATAACTAGATCGCCATCTAATATAGGGTTCACAGGAATTAGTTTCATTCATGCAAAAGCTCCCAGGTCAGCTTGTTCAGGCTCTGTAGTGATAATCTAGAATTTAAGAAACTTCTCAGGTTTGGCCACTAGCCCATGGGAACTAGGTGGGAAAGACCCAAGTCTTAGTCCAGCTGTACCCCTTCCAGTGTGACCTTGGAAAGGGTGTCCACTTCCTCCTTCTATGGCCTGGCCTGCTGTGTCTATAAGGGCCTATCACATCTGCAATTTCAGTTCCCACTTGGCTGGGTGTGCTATATTGTACCTGCCCAGGCTATTCCATTTGACTCTTGCATCCCACTCAGAAGGCAGGCTGGTGAGGACAGGGCAGTCAGCTATCTCTGCTACATGGGTAGAACTAAAGGAAACCAGTTTCTCCTTCCACCCATGTCAGCCACTGGTGCGTCACCCAGTTCCTGTTTCTCTTTGCCCACCCAGGAAGGCGCTGCAGATGAAATCCTGGGCCAGATGGCGGATACTGTGAGCCTGGTCAGAAAATGCTGGCTCACAGGACACAAAACGGGAAGCTGGTTTTCCCAAGAGATTCACCAGGGGAAGGGGGGTTGGTGGGTGCTGTTCCCCCGACTGTGTAGGTGTCACACAGACAGGTTCTTCAGCTTCCAGAAACTTCCCCACTGCCACTGACAATAGGGGCCTTTTAAAGAATAGCAAAGGCACTAAATGACCACAGTTGCCGATATCAACAGCCTGGACCCTCTACGAAGCTTTGTTCTTATGACTTGCAGACCAGAGAGGGTCCTTAGAAGAAGCTCAGCCGGAGCTCAGTGGCTGGGCAATCTGCCCTCCCTCTGCAGCACTTCCTAACTCCATGCAGCAGCGACAGTCATGTCGGGAAACACACAATACACCCGTCTGAGCAACTTTCCATATTTCCTGCCTCTCGTGTCCTTTGTACATTATGCATTGTGAAGGAATCTCTTGGGGGAACGGAACTATTCAAAAAATCATACAATCCCCTGCTCTGATGGTGCAGAAAAATGTGGGTCATTAACAACAGACCCTGGGACAGTACAAAGTCCTCTGGAGCTCAGGGTAAACCCAGGGTAGTATCTTAAATAGGCTGCTTGTGGAGGGGACAAGGGGATGTCCCAGGAAGTTTTGAGTGGTACTGCCTTCTCAGCTGTCAGCAGTGTTGTTCAGAATCACAGCTGGAAACGGTGGCCAGCTTAGATTTGACCTTGCTCCCTTGGGAGCGTTGTCTCCAACCATCTCATAGAAAACCTGTTCCATCGTTTGTGTGTGTGAATAGCAGATCTGAGTGCAGAGCTGGCTCTATGGGTCTACAGAATGCCTTTCGGGGGGCATGGCACCATTTGCATCTCTCTATCTACTGTGCCTTTGGAAATACCCTTTCACTTGTTTGGGAGAGCTGACAATGTGATCTGCAAACAGGGTGCACCTTGGGAGGCTGACCACAGGGGCCTTGAGCAACAATGCAGTTATGAATAGAACCACAGTCTTTCTGGAACTTTTGTCAGCCCTATACTGTCCTTGCCACCTTGGTATTGAATTTTTCATGAGCATCTGGCCATTCCAGAACCTCTCCTTGGTTGTGTGTGTGGAGAGGCTTGTGTTTTTTTTTCTCCTTCTCTCCTATGGAGGCTACTTGGCACAAGTACAAGTGAGTCCACAGTTATCTTCAGAGTCCGAGAGAGGAGGGGTGTTGAATTGGAATTCCCAGTGGATTTGCTTGAGGTCGCTTTGGGTCCTTGTGGGCAGAAGCTCAAGATATCATCACCTAGGGTGTCTTCTAAGTCCTGTATGAGTCTCCAGTAAAAATCAAGAACACAGAAGTAAAATCTCATAGCTTACTGGGCATCAGACCCCACAGGGAAGTCACAACACAGTGACTCTAAACAAGACAGTGGAATTCTGGGAACATTTGCCTTTCTGATCTTCCCTGAATGGTTTTTAAAGGGTTGTCACAGCTCACCACCACTGTTGGGTTTCGGATATCACTATATGAATAGTTGCGTTATTGATTTGATTCCCTGCTCACAGTGGCGTTTTTGATCTGTCTCCCTTTTCAGTTTCCATGTACTAGAGTGACTGTCACAGTGCGGTTGGCAGTGACCTATGTTTTTCTTGCATATTTTTGTTTCAGAATAACTGGGAGCTGAAACAGGAAGCCCCATGACACAGTTGATCGAAAATGACACAGACACAGAAAAATCAGGACGTGCCCCCAGCACCACCCCTACCTGCTGCCTGCTGATCACAGCTGGGAGGCCCGTGAAGGGTTTCCACCTGGGAATGGATTCTAACTACTCCGTGCTCATGGGTGATGGGCCTGCAGTGCTTTGGTGATGCTCTTTTACAGCTGGTTTGTTATTTTTTTAATTAATTAGCTAATCTATTATTTATTTATTGGCCCTCTTCCATGTCTTGGTCCTGTCTTCATTAAAAGCAAAACTAAAGAAAATGAAATTGTCTGTTACTTAGCTATCCACAAACACCAATTTAAAGGGCTCTAAGCTTGAACTTCAGCTAACTTTCTCCAAGGCTACTTGTCAAGATTATCATAACAGCACACATGGCATCTTTAAAGGTGTGTTGAGCTGGAATCTCATCTCTCAGCCATGTTTGTCCTATGTTTTATACCTTTCTAGAAAATCTTTCTAGATGGTCTCTCTAGAGCCGCTGTTGGCAAGCTGACAGTCAAGAACATTGGGATCTGTGTGGACATGTCGTCCCATCACATCTGGCAACTTACCTAGAGATAACTCTCAACTTTGAGCTTCAGTTGGAAACCCCAACTTTCTCCCTTTCCCCCTCTCTACCCCCACAGAATCACTGATTTATAGATTTGATCTATAATAGTTTCTTTGGGGTCTACTATGTACCATGTTCTGTTGGCAAAATAGCCTCTGCCTGCACCTCGCTAGCATGTTATAAGTAGGCTTGGCTCAAGAAGTGAAGAACGGGGAAGTCATGTGTCTACCGAGGACATTTCATTCAAATGTTCTGATTTCTCAAAGCCACTCCTCTTCTGAGGTCCTGTGACTGGCACTTGGATATCCCCTGAAATGGTTAAATGGCCAGTAATTCTTTCTACAGAGTACTCTTCACGTCCCCCAACTGTGAGTTGAACAAATTTACCATCCTGGGAATGTAGCCAAAGAGTCCATTTGTAGTCCCCTTTCCAGAGTCAATTGGTTTTCACTTCTGAGCTTAGCAGAAATCCAAGAATAACTCAGTGGCCGTGTTCGCTGCTTTGTACTTCTCAGCATCAGTTTGCTAATTGGTCATGGGGGCCATCACAGAGGCTCTGGGTGAACGACCCATGGATATTGTCCAGCCCTCTCCCAGTGTTCAGATTCTGGGAAGCCCTCCTGAACACCAAGTCCTGAGACAGCCTCACCCCTGCCATTTGTCTCTCTTATTTTCTGCCTTGGAATTAACTAGCATTAGAAATGACCTTCTTTGTTTATTTATTGTCTGTGGGTCTCACTGCCCCTCCCCCTCACAGTTTCCTCTTTATAGAGGCAAACATGCTGTCTCATAGCCAAGTCTGTCCCCAGCATCTGGCATCTACAGCAGATGTGTTGCCTAGGTCTGTCATCTCCTTGCTTCTCAGTAACAGGCATATCTGTATTGTAATCACAAGGTGAGGATAAGCCTCCATCTCTGGAGCTAGATGCTGGAGGCGAGGATCTAGGCTTGTCACAGCTCACCACCACTGCTGGATTTCTGATATCACTATATGAGTAGTTGTGTTATTGATTTGAGACCTTGGACTTTATTATTGAGAGCAAGTGTGCTCTTGACTCACAAGGAGCCTTCTAGCCTGCTACTCAGCAAGAGGGGTGGGTCACAAGATGATGGAGTGGGTCCAGATGCTCCTCAGAACCAACCTTCTTCTTGCTAATCTTGCCAATTCCAAGTTTGTTTGACTATATTCCTAGAAGATCAAAAATCACTGAGTTGTGGAAGAAATAAGTCTTCAGTGGGGTGTCTCTGCAATAGCTTTCCTCAGAGAAATGCCCTGGGACTGTTTTTCCTGTGCTAGTTCCATCTGTCTGGGCTCAAGCAGAGAGGAAGCAATGTGGAGGAATCACACAGAGAGCAGAGACGAAGCCCCCGAGGGTGGCCAAGAGCTTAGACACAGACATAGATTTGTGCATGTGCCCTGTAGAAGCTCAAGGAGTTCTCTCTGGGCATACCCTTATCCTGGTACAAGGGGTTTGTTTCCACGAGCAACAGCAAGCATGTCTCTTCCAGATAGCCTTCCCTGTCCTGTGTTCTCAAACAGAACACAGCCTACGCCTCATTGTCTCACTTCTGCTCAGTAGGGTGTTTATGGTAACAACAACAACAATAAAGGGGGTCACAGGCTTCAGGAAGACAAGACGCAACCCACACAGCATTGACTGGATAATTCCCTCTTAAGGATAAATTTTAAAAAGTAAAAGAGAATTGGCCATATAATTTCAGATGCCATTGAAGCAAAATTCTGACCCTGACCAGAGAGTGTAATTATTCACAGATTTTATATATATATATATATATATATATATATATATATATATATATATATAAAAATAAATATCACACATACACACACACACACATATATATATATACACACACACACACACACACACACACACACAACTCCAAAACTCGGAACATCCAGGACTCATCTGCACCCAAATCATCAGAATTTGGAAGTGAGAAGCATGAGAAATAAACACTGGTCTTTTGAGTTTTTTATTGTTTTGTGTACGTAAGTTTTTTGCCTTTGTGTATGTCTGTGTACCACGTGTGTACCATTTGTGTGCCTGGTGTCTGTGTGCCACATGTCTGCCTGGTGTCCAGTGAAATCAGAGAGGATGTGGGACCGGAGTTACAGACAATTGTGACCCACCATATGTGTGCTGGGGATTGAACCTGGGTCCTCTGGAAGAGCTACAAGTGCTCTGGCCACTGAGCCAACTCTGCCCTTCACACACATTTTTTAACACTTAGCCAAGATGGAGCAACACTAGTCCAGGAGCCTCTTCTATGTTACCATATCCTTCAGTTGATGTGACTCCTGGGCATTTAACACAACTGAGGAGCTGAATTCTTAATTCCTTTTCAGTTTTAGTTCTTTTAACCTAAGTTTCCCCTGTGACTGCCGCTCTCCTATTAAACAATGCAGAAGAAAAAAATATGTATGATATGTGTATATATATACATACACACATGCACACACACATGCACACACACGTGCACACACACGTGTGTGCACACACACACACACACACACACACACCATGAAAAGGCAATTTCATGAGAAGTACAGGAGCTAGCTTGGCACATGGGAGCAGTGAGCTCTCTTAGCTACAAGGGAAACTCTGGCAGTCAGGCAAGGAGTTTGGGTTAGCTCTCTCTGCCTGTTAACTTTGCAAAGGACTGCCCTCCTACCTCAAGCATCTATCTATAATTTGAGTCAGGCTTTGGGCAGCAGAAAAGGAAATATTCCTTACACTAGATGACTGAAAATAACCTAAAATATTTTGTAAAAAGTCCAAGGCCTGTCCTTTGGTGTTCATTTGGGACAATTCTTGCATCTGCGTTTTTGGAGACTTCACAGTGGAGAGGTAGCCTTCTGAACCCTTATGTATATTTATTGTAATCCAAGAATTTAAGAAAATTGGGAGAAGAGAGGTGGAAGTGCCACCACAAGGACTTACAGCACTGGAAATAGACTCATGTGGGGTTGAAAGACCATCTAGGTTCCATTCCTTGACCCCACATGGTGACTCATAATCATTTTCATTAACTGGGTCTGACGCCCTCTTCTGGCCTCTGCAGGTACCACACTCACCTAAGCACATATATACATGTAGCCAAGCACATTTATACACAGAAATCTTAATTTAATTTTAAAACAATGGACTCGGGGAGAGAGCTGAGCTAGCTCTACCAATGTGGGGTTAGAGATGAAGAGACAGAAGCCAAAGCTGAATCATTTTTTTCTTATCACTGAGACTGTCAGATTTCTTTCTTTCTATCTTCTTTTTTTTTTTTTTTAGGTTGGAGGGAAAGCACCTTAGACAGAAAATAATACTATTTTGAATTTCAGAGCTTTCCCTTTTTGAGCACTTTATCATCTTGGGTTTACTTTGCTCTTACACTGAGGCCCTTGGATCCGCAGGGGAGAGATTGAGAACACTGCTCGCTGCTCAGACAGACTTCCCTGAAAAGAGTTTTAAGGATTAAAAAGTGAAGGTTTAGGTTTTCACATCCTTGGCCACACTCAAATGCTCAGTGTCATAACTGAGAGAAGATGCGCAGAGGGTTTTTTTGTTTTGTTTTGTTTTGTTTTTTAAAGCCCCTACAGTAGGTTGTATAACCAGCCTACCAGCGTTGTGTCGTTTCACCTTGGCCTTCTCACCTTGAACCTGGGGATGTTTCTTCCTTGTGCAACCTGCGAGTTTAATAAATATTACTGCTGTGTCTCCTTGCAAGCTATTTTTTAAAAGATGATGGGTTAAAACATGGACAAGAGCCATGCTGTTCTCAGTGAAGAGACTAACTCTCAGGGACATCCTGGGGTCCAACCTCAGGCTAATGTTCTCACCACTCATCATCCTACTGGGTAGAATGGCAGTCATTCCAGACCACCTTTGACCATGGGAGGATACACTGAAGAATATGAGGTCTCCTGAGTGGCCTGGCCAACAGGTCAGCAGAAGTGCCAGGAGGTCGTGAGTTGGCCTTCTCTGGGTGATTGTGAATCCTAGACTCACTGCCATCGAGCCCACCTGGAACCATACATAGATAGGCTAGGAGGAGAGGTTTTCAAATGCTTTACTGAAAGTAAGACATGCTTTCTGGGGCATTCCCCTAATCGCCTGTGCTGGTGAAGCTCGTCAAAACAGGAAATGAGGTTAGCATGGAATGACTTTCTCTCAGAGAACTTATGTTGCCTCCCAGAGACCACCACGTTCTTCCCAAAAGCTTGTGGTCCAGTGTTACACCTTGCCAGGGTTTTCCTTGAAATGGGTGAGTGTCTAGTTTTCTGCAGACTTTCAGAACTGGCTCCTTTGGGAAAAGCTTGTTCCCAGCCTTTGGACTCCTTCCCCTCACTCTCATATTAGCATCTCTGAAGTGTTTGCAGGTTGGCGCGAAGCTAGATCTGCATATATGCCAACCACAGCAAGGCTGTGGTTAAGCCAAGGACTCTGCACACTTCCGAGGAGGGAGGCTTCACAAGTGCCATGGGTTGTAGGCAGTTCCTTCCAAAGCATGGCTCTTTGATCCTGTGTTTTCACAAAGATTCCAGGAAGAGAAAGCAACCTGAGGAGGTGGAAACCTCCGTGGGAACAATTTCTCCTCTGCTCCAGAGGGGGCATTTAAAGGCAGAAGGAACTAGGCTGGCCCCTTTCAAGTGAGGCACGCTGAGTACTTTGATGAAGCTGTCAAGAGCGATGAAGGTCTCACAGACTTGACAGGAATCTTGTTGGTTATCTTTGCTGAGGCCTTCTGGCAAAGGGCTCTAGTTGAACTCTCTAGACGCATGACTTTTTTTTCCCTAATACTAAAGTAATTTTGAGGTCAATTTGCCTTTATGTAGTTGAGGGAAAGTGTGCTCTTGACTCACAATGACTAAGTTAGACTGTAGTCTCCAAATACAAGACTCGATTTACCTCTTGGTGTCCACCCACCCACCCTCTGGGGTTCTCACTTGTGTAATCATGTTTTGTTTTATATATACACTTGACTTAGCAGGATCTCAAAAGCCAGCCTGAGTTCAAGGCTGGAACACTGTTTCCCTTCAGGCTCAGAGGCCCTGTGCATATGTGTCAGTGTGAGTGTCTGACCAGAAGAATTTGTAAACAGTCACCTTTCTAATAATCAACCCGGCTATCCAAACTCCAGTTAGTTCTTTTCTGGTGGCTTCCAGCATTATTTCAGAGTCTCTGGAGGTGGCATGATTATCTTTATTTAGGTTAAGGAAACTGAGTTTTAACAAGAATCAGTTTATCTCCTGTAACAAGATGGTGTGCCTTGGCTTAAAATCCAAGGTATCTGGGCTCACTAGTGAGTAGCTGTCACCATGCAACCAACCCTTCAAAAGGCCTATGTACATGGTCAATGACATCAAGGCATAGAGGAAGGGTCAATGACCTGTGCAGTCCTAGGCTTGGCTTGCTGCAACCCTCTGCCTGAGTCAAAATGGTGGTGGCGCCAGCGTTGACCACGAGCACCAGAATCAACCACTTCCACAGGCTCCCAGGGGACTCCAGAGAGTGAAGGTCAGACTGTCAGTACTGAGTCAGTTAGCAAAGGGCGTCTAAGTTCTTCAGGGTTCTAGGCTGAGCGGTGGAACAGGCTGTCAGACACAGACTCCTGGGACCCAAGGCAGCTCTCAGCTAAGGTGGGGAAATCTTTGAGAATCAGGTGGAACACAGAGATGGGATGGACTGGTAAACTACGAAAATACCTCCACACAAGTCATTGCTGGTGTTTGAAGAAGGAAAGAGAAAGAAAAGCAAATTGTCAGGAATAGTCATTGATATGCAGCACTCCTCCACATCAATTGTTATCCTGCCATCTTGGTCTTCTGGGCCTCTCTAGGTGTCCACAGCCCCCAGTTTGCTGAAGGCAGCCTATTTGTGCCAATTAGAAAGCAACATTCCTAAATTAGTCACTGCACAGTCACCCATGCTCAGAGAGGTCCTAGTCTGAGTAGGGCTGACTTAGGCTGGCACAGGCTTCCTCAAACCTTGTTTCTTATTTTATCTACAGGTTATTTTACAAACAGTAGCCCCTCACACCCCTTTGTGAGGGGCTTTAAGAAAGTTGTGTGTTACCTAGCAGCTTACCTGCCTCCTGCAGGGTTGCCTCAGCAGAAGGAAAGCCAATTTTGAGGCATGAGAATGAGTTTGCACACCTAAGTATGTGTCTGTGTTGGTGGGGAGATATGGTCATATGAGTACTGTGTGTGTGTACATGAGACATAGGTTGTGGTGCATATGACAATATGGACTGTGTGTCTGGTCCTTGAGTGTCTGTGGAATGCATGTCTATGGTGCATGTGTGGGTATGTGTTACATGTCTGCGGCATGTGTATACCTGGGTATATTTACACACCCATGCCTGTGTGGGTGAGTGGGTCCATGGGCTGATGTTAATGTAGACATCTCTGATACATGTAAATAGGTGAGTTGTGTGCCTACATGTATAATGTGGGTGTAGGTATGTGAAGTTCATACGTGTGGTTCCTGTGCACTGTGTCTAAGTGGGTATGGATTCTGTGGTACATGGTGTCTATAGTAAATATGTCCATGTGTCCAGTAGCTGTGTGCATGTGTGATGGGTGTGTGCAGTAGCAGTGTGCAGGTGTGATAGGTGTGTGCAGTAGCTGTGTGCATGTGTGACAGGTGTGTGCAGTAGCTGTGTGCATGTGTGATGGATGTGTGAAGTGGTGATGCAGGATCCTTGCTTTGCAAATCCACAAACTAGAGAAGACACTGCCTACCAACCACATTAGCGTAGGAGGAGCTCTGTGCTTATGTGTTAAAGCTCTGAGCAAAATACCTGACATCAAGGCTTCCCATGCTGACCACCAGTATTTACTTTAACTCATCAAACTCCTTATTTTGAAAACAATAAGTGCAAATGTTGGCACATGTCACCAATAAGATATCCTGTTGGGTCCTAAGGACCTTCACCATGATACATGAACATCACAAGAAAGAAGAGAGGAGAGGGGACCACATTCTCAGGAGGAAAAGAGAAATGATGTCCTAATGTGAGGCCCGGCCAAGCTTCATCCCCTGCTGCAGGCAGGGATGAGGACAGCTCATGCTCTACTGAACCATTTGCTTTAATGTAAATATTTTTGAAGTCTTTCCTTTCCTGGACCTTTAACCTTGCTGGTAAATAGGGCACATGTAGTAAACGGATTGTTTTCTGAGAATTAACTCTTGAGGAAATAGAAAGGGGAAAAAAGATTTTTTTTTTTAAAAAATGAGCTACTTGTCAGTCTCCTGCATGCTTGAAACTTTCAGTATTCTTTACAACTCTGCTTATAGAGGGATCACCAAAACCAAAAGGCTTCATTTTAATTTATGGAAATCAAAGTGATTAAAATTTGTACATATACCTAACCAAAGAGCAAAATGTACAGCAAAGGGTATGGGGGAGTTCTTATCTGGAGAAGGTCTCTGAGACAATAAAAACACAACAATAAACAGACAAAAGTTAAAAAGTAACAAACCAAGTTTCAGTTGTGTCCCTTCTGCAGAAAAAGAGTAGAAAGAAATGAACAGTGTTAGGTTGTAAGAACAGTGTTAGGCTGGCTGTAGGAGCAGTGTTAGGCTGGCTGTAGGAGCAGTGTTAGGCTGGCTGTAGGAGCAGTGTTGGGGCTGTAGGAGGAGTGTTGGACTGTAGGAGAATTGTTGGGTTGTAGGTGCAGTGTTGAGCTGGCTATAGGATCAGTGTTGAGCTATAGGAGCAGTGTTGGGGCTGTAGGAACAGTGTTGGACTGTAGGGGCAGTGTTGGGCTGTAGAAGAATTGTTGGATTGTAGGAACAGTGTTGGGCTGTAGGAGACTTGTTGGGCTGTAGGAACAGTGTTGGGCTGCAGGAGAATTGTTGGATTGTAGGAACAGTGTTGGGCTGTAGGAGGGGCAGTGTTGGGTTGTAGGAGTAGTGCTGAAGATGGTTGCAGGAGCAGTGTTGGACAGTATGAACAGTGTTGGGGCTGTAGGGGCAGTGTTGGGCTGTAGGGGCAGTGTTGTGGCTGTAGGGGTAGTGTTGGGCTGTAGGGGCAGTGTTGTGGCTGTAGGAACAGTGTTGGGCTGTAGGAGGGGCAGTTTGGGGTTGAAGGAGTAGTGCTGAAGATAGTTGCAGGAGCAGTGTTGGGCTGTATGAACAATGTTGGGGCTGTAGGGTCAGTGTTGGGGCTGTAGGGGCAGTGTTGGGGCTGTAGGGGCAGTGTTGGGGCTGTAGGGGCAGTGTTGGGGCTGGCTGTAGGCGCAGTATTGGGGCTGTAGGAGCAGTGTTGGGGCTGGCTGTAGGAACAGTGGGCTGAAACCTCATTTCCCATTGGTTCTGCTCAGACCTTTGCTGTGGGGCTTGAATCCTGTAATTCTAAGCTTATGGAAGAAGAAAGAAGCAGATAGTAAGGCATATATTTAGTGTCAAAGGCATCACACACACACACCCCCCCTCTAGGCAGCGGCTGAAGGTGACTCTGCTGTGCTGAGGCATAGCGTGAGATGGTTTTGTAAGAACGGCAGGGTCAATCCCTAAACGTTATTCTCCTACTAGCTTCCCCTGAGAAGGCTTTCTGCACCTCTCCCATGCAATTTCACTGTTTTCTGAATATACAGTTTGTTGATTTTCAAGACTCACAGAGGTGCTGTTGAAACTCAAGATCCCTAACATGCTTTGTGCTTGTTGGTGGGGGGAAGGGGCACTTCGTAGGCCAAGTCATGGTGAAGTCTTCCCCTCACTGTCATGGTCAGCAGGAGCAGTAGGAGCCTCTGGGCCCCACTGTCTCCTTGCCAGCTACATCACACCCCATAATAGTTGTGCCCATTTAGCTACCTCTGGGAGAGATGATTTTTCAAGAAAAGTTCCTGTCAGAAGGTAGACTGAGGATATCATGAATACATCTTTCAAGTCTTTGAAGGAAGCAGAAGACAAGATGAGTCACCCTACTTTGCTTAAAGGTGGATTGAATTAACCCTCAGGTGTGTTCAAACAGGCAGATGCCAGAAGTCTGCTGCTGACACTCATCTTTGTCCTCCCGTTTTCCCCCTTTCCGAATAGATAAAAGATTCAGCTGAATTCTAAGCACGTGTGTGGCATTTTTATCTGATTGACCTCTTCTAAATCCCATCTTATCTCTGCTTGTAAGTTATTAGCATCCCCGGTCCTGTTTTCCAGGCCCTAGAGCACACAAGCATGAGTCTGCCCTGCAGGAAAACAGCCACTGTGAGGACTCTGGTCCTCTTTGCCTTAGTTGGAGATAACGTCTGGAGTAGTCTGGCTTTGCTAGAAAGCAGTTCTGCATATTCCAACAACCTGGCTCCTCAGCAAAGCGGGTGAGGATGGCTGTAAATGATAGAATGTTCATTCTTTGTCCTTCCACAGTCACCTAAGATATCAGTCAATGCAAACCATGTATTTGTAAATCTATGGTTCATAAAATTCTTTTTCAATGGCTTGCAGGAAATGAGTTTGTTTAACAAGACGGCTCAAAATGTTAAGTTAGTTTGAAACAGATGGATGAGTATGGATGATTATCGACAGTATGACAAGGAAAGCAGAGGGCAAAGTAGCCAGCAGGAGAGCTCCCTCCCGCAGGACTGCAGGGATGTCTATACACAGGGAGTTAGAGATGCTGTAGCACTATGGGCTCCCACACTTCTTGGCTTTGCATCCAAGAGAAGTAGCAGAAAAGGTCTTTGTGACATGTCCCAACGGATCCTCTTCCAGAAAGGACCTCATCCTCTGGGATTCAAGGGAGATGTTTACCTGTACTGACAGATAAGTGAGGCTATTGTGGGAAACCTTGAAAAAAACGGGATCCCTTGTTTTTTTTTTGTTTTTGTTTTTGAAGTGATCAGAACTGTAACCACAAGGGACCCAAAAGCAAAACAAGGGGAGTGGAGGCTTTTCTAGGAATTCCCTGTGCTCCTTGTGGCGTGGCAAGGTGACCAAGGTTCCTGGTTCACCATTAGACAGTGTGGAGGCCGCACGTTATAGAACCGCCTGAGCCAAGTGAGAGTTGTCGTCAGAGTCAGCTGACTCCGATAAGGAAACCCCTCACAGGCAACTCCCAGTCGTAGCTGCACGCCTTCCCCCCTTCCACTGGGCGCAGAACAAGGAAGATCAAATGCAGCGGGCGCTCTGCACACTGGAAATCGGGAAGTTGATCACTGTGGGCTGATGATGTGTTTCGAAAAAAAAAAAAAAAGAGCGGAGGAGAGGTGTTCTTTCCCTGAATGTTCCCATCCACTGTTGAGTAAACACCATAAATCTATGGTGGGAGACAGGCTGCCTGCACTCCGATTACCTCCTGCTACACTTTTAGCTTCAAGTTTTAATTCCCTGAACATGAACAACGTTGTATTCCAGCACAGGTCTGATTAATGAGGCAAGTTCGCCAACGTAGGGGTCAAAGAGCAGCTTCCCACCCTCTTCCCTTCTTTTCCCCCTGTGGCTCAGTAACCATTTAAGCGCGTGCGTGTACACACACACACACACACACACACCAAATACACAAGGCAACTGTCTGCAGTCTGCAGTAAAAACTATACGCTGTAGCAGATACACTCCTTTGTCTCTAGGCAGAGCTCACTGCTGACAGAGAGCAGAACTGCTCCAGTTTGCCCTGGGGAATCTAAAATGTCTCATTGTTAACTCCAGCAGGAGTCTTGTACACCTTGCAGGGGGAGGGGAGGTCACTGAAAGTCTGTGGGATACAGACAGGACCATCTGCTTCCCAGGCTACTGTTATTGGTTTATGCACAGAGAACCAGAGTGTCCTGTTTGCAGGTCAAGTGACTAATGCTACATATTTGAAACTGGCCGAAGGTCACATTCTCAAGATGACCCAAATTTGCACCCAAGAAAAAAGGGGATTATCTTATTAAATATATCTGTACCCCAATATGATGATGATGGGTGCCTTGAATAATTTTGGATGGGGGCGAACTGGTTGAGCATTTAATGCATGCTAGGCACCTTGTGTCATGGTGCTCCTGGGAATAGTTTTGGGGGTTCTGGAAAGAGCCCACATGATGAGTTCTGCATATCTGACAGCATTTGCTGGCAGCAGCAGCCCTGGATGGTGAGCGGCATTAGCTTCATGCTTCCCCCATGAGTGAGCTGAGACTTATGGGGTGACATAGTGCGCGATATGGCTAGTCTCTGTTGTCAACTTGAATCGTCTAGAATCAAGCCTTGGGCAACTTTTGTGATGGATTTTTCTTATCAGATATTTTGAGGCATGAATACTCACCTCTGGTAGCAAGCCACATGAAAGGACATGGAAGAGGAAACTTTGCTTTTTGCCTGCTTAGCCTCACTCCCTCCGGCAAGACCATCTGTCCTGTTGCTATAATATTTTGTCACCAGTATTAGAACCAACTTCTTTGGTATTCTAATATAGATGGAAGCCAGTGTCTCTCCAGGAGTCCTCCAGAACTCTACATTGGGACTGTGAGACATTTAGCCTCATAGTATGAAAAGGTCATGCTGGATTACCTGGACCCTATCCTGTAAGCAGTCTAAGAAATCCTGGATATATTCTCTACTTCGAAGGACTCTGATTAGTCCACTTTTCCATGATCCAGTTTGATCCTGATCTCTGATCTGGCTTCAACTTCACTCTCAGTAACCAGTAGACTCACATTGGTAATCATATCCACTGCCTACTGCTAATTCTCACACGTACATGTCCACACACATGCACCCTCGTCCACACCTGCTTCAGCCTTAGATTCACCCTCAGTAGAACTGGATTGACCCAAACTGTAGAGATCTAGAATATAAGTTCCCCCATGCTGGGGAGGCTTTTACGGAATCAAACTTCCAACTGAGTTTTGATTTTTCAGCAAACTTTTGTTCAAAATGGCTAGCTGGCAATTATCTGAGACGTGTGTAGGCCCTTCAGTGTGTTACAGCTTCTTGGCTGTGCCAATGTAGCATAGCAACAGCCAGAGGTGATGCACAGAGGAGAGCCATTGTGTTCTAATAAAATGGTATTAAAAACAAAACAAAAACCCCTGGCAGCCTAGGAATTTGGAGCAATGGGCACTAGTTTGAGACTCCATCATTTTCAATTTAAGATGCCTTTAAAAGTAGTATCGGTACCCTAGCACTTTAGACATAGGGTCTGTCTAACCTACCAGAAGTGAAAGTGGAGGCAAGGTCCTTGCAGTAAGGCAGGAGAAGTATGGGGACAGTGTTGCCACTTACAGCCAGATAGCCAAGGCCCAGCAGTCTCAGTGCAAGGAGAGAAAGCCCAATCAACATTTTTTCTAAATAAAAGTTCCCTGACTTAGTAAGTTTAAGAAACCAGACAGCAGACAACTGAGCACATGCCCACTGCTGCCGGGGTGTGTGTGTGTCTGTGTGTGTCTGTGTGTGTGTGTTGGTGCTAACCATGGTGAAGCTAAGGAAGGCCATACACATCTCCCCAGAGTGACTGATGCATGAGGCCTAAACATGTCGGCACAAGGTTCTTTGGAAGCATTGCTATGAACCCCAGGCTCATACATTTACTATCCTATCTTCCTTGTTCCTGTCCCCTGGTCCCAGGAAGGGTACCCATCTGAGTGGCTACCAGCCACCCAGAAGCTTGCAGTATCCTCAGTGTACAACTGTGGGCTCATCGGGGATTCTGGTGGCTCTGCCTCACTACATAGTAGGGCCCTGTGCTGTCTACCTACAGATCACAGTGATGTGAGAACCTGGTCCCAGTGTCTTATACCTCAGCCTTATTTCCTGGTCCAGCCTCTACCGGGCCCAGGCAGCAAAGGCATCCAGTTACCTCTCACCACAGTGAGCAGTCCCCATAACAGACATGCAAGGGACAGGTCACAGTGCAGCCTTGACTCACTCTACAACCCCAGACAATTCACACAACCTCTCTGAGTCCCAGTGTCCCCCTTTGGTAAGAGAGGGACAAGATTAGCCTTTCCCTGGTGGAGATGTAAGGAAGAAGAGAAGTAGGACCTAGAGAAGGCTAGCCCCCAGGGAAGAGGCCTCCTTACCAAGCTGCCAGGAAAGGCTTCTGCCATCTGTCCATGCCACAGAGCCAATGCCAGATCAGAGGGGGCTCTATCTGGCCAGCTATTTAAAAGGGACCTTCATTCACTTTGTGGTAATCCACCTGGCCCTCTGTTTCAGATTCTGGTGCCTGAGAACCATGCTCAGCGTCATTCCTATCCTGCCTGCCCTTCATGCCAGATTTGGCTCTTGGCTCTCCTGTGTCACATGAATCTTTTAAAAAGTTCTGAACTCCTCACTACTTAGGGATGGGGAAACTGAGACACTCAATTTAAACAATGCCGCACTGCATGAAGGAAAGTCCTGGTGCTTGGATTAGAACCTGGCAAGTGAGCACCTGAGTTGTCCCTCCTAACCACAAGTATCTAGGACACAGCACAGACTAGGCCTTGGCTGGACAGGGAGGTGCTCTGCGTGTGGAGACAACCAAGGCAAGGCCCAGGTCTCTATGGGGCATGCTTTCGCCTTTAGTGACAGTTGCCCTGAGCGTGGTATAGTGAAGTCACTGGCTCCACTGAACCCTTAGCTTCCCAGAGTCTGGGGACATTCAAAGGCAGGGACAGTGAGAGCCTGGGGTCGCACTGTGCAGGGGACAGCAGAGGAGGAGGGTGTCACCAACAGTGACTAGAGATGGACATGGCCCTTGTCATCATCTCCATGTCCTTGACATGGGAGGGATGAGTCAGGTAGAAAGACAAGTGATTACCCAATCCCTGAAATGGGGCTCCTGGCTCCTGGTTGGAGCTCCATTTGCCTGTATCCCAGGCCTGGGAACAGGGACTCTGGGATAGAGCTGAGCCCCACTGGGAAGTGAGAGCCTGGCTCAGTTCCTCATCTGAGGCACACCCACATTCCCAAGGCAGTTGAAAGCCTCAAGTTGCTCAACTGTGTCAGGGAAAGCCTAGGCCACTGCTTTCCAAATAGTGGGTGAGTCTAAACTTCGGTGACCAGGGTCTGGCCTGTCTGGCCTTGGAGGCTGTGAGGAACCGCTCTCCATGTCCCATAGTCCGCATGGGGAGGAAAGAGCTGTGATTCTGATGGCCAAGGGGCAGCTGTTCCCCATTTGTCATTTTCAAGCTCTGATGCCTTTGGGGACTAAACTTGAAGGATAATTTTGACTGTTGTAACCAAGAGAGCTAAAGGAAGTCAAGGACACCCTCCCCCTACCCCACCCCTGCTTTATTCTGGGACTTTTTTTTCTTGCTCAGGAGAAGACATTTTGGTAAACAAGGGCTGTGACCAAATGTACCTCCCCTCCCCCTCTGCCACATCACACTCTGTCACCCAGGCTGGAAAGAAATGAGCCAGCAAGAAACATTTCATGTTTATCTAGCATCTTTTGAGACATACCTGCTTGGGACACCTATGACCCAAGACTCATGCATGGCTCAATTCTACCACCACCCCCACCTACTCATCATGTACACACACACACACACACACACACACACACACACACACCCTGTGACTTAAATGCCTCAGTGGCCTGTGGCCCTTAAAGC
Source organism: Grammomys surdaster (assembly GCF_004785775.1). NCBI lineage: Eukaryota > Metazoa > Chordata > Mammalia > Rodentia > Muridae > Grammomys > Grammomys surdaster. Next base: position 19,679,627 of record NW_021604587.1, read on the forward strand.
AAAGCCCCTCAGGATCCTTTAGCAGCTCTAACTCTGAATGCTGCCTGTCTGGGCTTCTTCTGGGGGTATTATACTAGATGGGTCCCTGGCAGCCGTGTTTATTCAGACCATTGGCCTGGCCCTGTTCCCAGCATGCACTGCAGCTGGCACAATGGGTATTCTCTTTTTGCCTTATAGGCTATTAATTCCCTCCAGCCAAGTGATTTAGGTTGAGAGTGGGCACACTGGGAGAGATGCTGGATGATCTTGTGGGCCCAGGAGGGTCTGGCCGAGGGGACTTTAGGGGGAGGTTTCAGGCTCCGGTATTTGGAGACAATTTCCCAGCAGGAGGAAGTCTGAACACCTCCTGGGATTTCCCTGTGGCTTAGGGAAGCCACTTGGTTCCCTCTAGCTTTTGCTTTTCTCCTGCAGAGTACCCTTCTCTCCCATGCTGCTTTGGAAGCTTCCAGTGGCACAAGTGTTTGCTGGTACAGTTCAGGAGGCTGAAATAGCTTTCACTAGCAGGAGTCAAGGAACTGGTGGATCGGGTATCAGCGGATATCTTTCATCTCCCTTTGTTTTGATTTCTCTAGGCTGTCAGCACTCCTTGCCTTGTAGACCCCTCCTCTATCTTACAGAATGACTTTGTCCATCCCCGTCTTCCCTCCTCTGACCTCTTGTCTCCATCTTATGAGGCTCTGGATGATAACAAGGATGTACTCAGGGGCCAGAGGCTGCAGGTTTTTTGAGAGAGAGTCTCCTGCCTCTCCCATCTGTGTGCTGAGATTGCAGGTGAGCACTGTCAGGGCCGGCTGAGAGTGTGTTTCAGTTACGTTTATATCGCTGTGACAAAACAGCATGACCTGGGCAACTTATTAGAAGGAGGGGTTATTTGGGATCATAGGTCCAGATGGATAAAATCCCTTGCTGCCATGATGAGGAAGTGTGACAGCAGGGAGGCATGACAACTCAGACAGCTTCGAGCTCATGTCTTAAACCACAAGCAAGAAGCAGAGCAAACTGGGAATGGTACATTGTTCAGAAACTTCAAAGCCCACCCCCCAAATTACATACTTCCCTATAAGGCCATACCCCCATGAGCCTCCCCAGTCTCACCAATGGGGCCAAGTGTTCAAATGCCAGAGACTATGGGGAGCATTTGTCATTCATACCTCCACAGTATGATTAAAATCTAGTAAGATATGGGGTGTAGGCAGCAAACTGTGTATGCGTGTGTGTATATGTGTGTGTGTCTGTATGAGTAAGTGTGTATCTTTATGTGTGTGTTTCTGTATGTGTGCATGTCTCTGTGTGTATGTCTGCATGTGCGTGTATGTGTCTCTGTGTGTATGTCTCTCTGTGTGTATGTCTGTCTGTATGTATACTTATATCTCTATGTGTATGTGTCTCTGTTTGTTTGTGTGTCTCTGTGTGTGTCTGTCTATGTCTCTGTATGTGTTTCTGTGTGTGTGTATGTGTCTGTTTATGTCTCTGTATGTATGTGTATATGTATGTATGACTGTGCCTGTGTGTGCATATGTCTGTCTGTGTGTGTGTCTGTGTGTGTATATCTGTATATGTCTATTTGTCTCTATGTGTGAGAGAGAGATTGTATATGTATGTGTCTATCTATGTGTGTCTGTGTATATATGTGTGTGTGTGTGTGTGTGTGTGTGTGTGTGTGTCTATGTGTCTCTGTGTATAGGTATGTGTATGTTTGTATACAGGAGAACTGGCTAGAGCAGAAGGGCATTAACCATTATATCCAAGGTCCTCCAAAGGCTGCTTGAGAGTTGGAGGTTGACAATGACACAAGGCCTCTAACCAGCAGATCTTAGTCTTCAGCCAGGTGGGCAACCATCCAGGCTTGCTCTGGGCTGAGGATCTTTTTTGGCACTAAAGCCAGATCAGTCCTGGGGGAACCTGGATGGCAGGTATCCTATCCCACCACCCTCTCTGCTGAACTTTGTGGCCATGAAAGGATATAACTCCCTTTTGTCTTGAGCCTTGATCACTGCGACAGATGCCCACTCTGGTTACTCCTGGTGTAGGATGGGGTGGGGCAGGGCTTGCTCTCAACATTTCTCTTGGAATAGAAGCCAGAATTTTTCCAGGATTTTGGACTGGGAAGTGGAAAGTGAGCACTTAAAAACCTTTAGGGTTTCAAGAGAAGAATCAGATTTTATTTTAACAGTAAATTATAATATTTGACAAAATGCAGACACATTGCTTCTCAGAGCTGGTACTGAGTCAGTGTGGAAAGTATTCTTTCTCTAGAGCAGTGGTTTTGTTCTCAGCCTTTCTGATGCTGACACCCTTTAATACAGTTCCTTGTGCTGTGACCCCAGCTGTGAAATTATTTCATTGCTGCATCATAACTGCGATTTTGCCACTGTTATGAGTCATAATATGATGCAGGATATCTGACATATGACATCAAAGGGGTCACAACCCACAGGTTGAGAACTTCTGCTCTAGAGGCCCCTAAAGACTTTACTTGAGTGGAGATGGCTCAGGGAAGGCTTCAGCAGCATGTCTCATCACCAGGGACACACCTAGCTGAAGAAGAATCCTGAACATCTGGATGGAGAGCCCTCGGGGTCTCTATAGAGCCTTTGGACTCTCTTTTGTGATGGTCAATCTTGTTAATTAAATAGGGTTTAGAAACACCACCAAAACACATTTCAGTGTGTGCCTATGGGAGTGATCCCAGTCAGAATGAACAGGAAAGGAGGAGTCTCCCTAAATGTGGGTGACATTCTCTCATGGGCTATGGTTCTGGAGTGAAGAGGGTGGGAGCCGAATACAATCTCCCTCTGTTTCCTGACTTGAGGCAGGAGAATCCGAGGTCTTACTCTCCCATGTGGTACCTTCCCCGTAGGATGCTATACACCCTGAACTATGAGCCCAAACCAAAACTTTCCTTCCTTCACACCAATGAGAAACGAGAAAAGAGAGGTTGTTCCTCTCATGGCCCATCAGAGAGTATAAAATACTCAGGAATAGGTTAAGGACAGGTCATAAGTACCGTATATCCATCTCCTAGTTGGTAATAGTAAAATATTTCATTTTGCCGATAGAGCATGCATACGCTGACAATTTGCCAGTTCTAGCTGCTTCACGTCCTCATCAACACTTTGCATTCATGATGTTAAGCATAATGGCCATTTAGTACAGGGGAATTGGGATTTCATAGTGGTTTTCATTTAATTTCCCTAATTACACATTATGTTGTCTACCTGTACAGGCTTATCAGCCATTGGTAAAGTGTCTGTTCTCTCCCTGTATGAATTTTGTTGTTGTTATTGAGACATCCAGCAAGAAGCACCTCAAGGGTTTAGCTTGGCTCACATCATGAACATGACATAGGGGTCAGATGCCCCATGGCTGTGTCAGCTGGAATGTGAGGCTGCCTGCTCACATCTCAGCAGACCCAGAGGTAGAGAAAGAGGAAGGCTGTCACCCACATGACTTCAACCATGGATGGTGCTGCTCACATTCAGGGCAGATTTTCTTCCTTCTGTTTACCCTCTGTGGAAATGCCTTCAAAGACTAGCCCAAAGCTGTGCCTCACTAATGCTCAGGGTGATGAAGATGGTAGCCTTTGTTAAGAATTTATAGGACATCTTTATACATGCTTAGCACAAATCCTTAATGACTAGACAGATTCTGAGTATTTCACTCCATCACCCTTTTTCGTTTTTGCTGAATATGATCAGTTTATCAGTTAAGGTCTGTGATCAATGTTTTTTCTTGTTATAAGAAGTCTTTGCCTACTCCAAGACGACCAAGATTTTCCAAGTCTTCTTCTGTGTATGTAGTGATAATTCTGGAATTTTAACTTCTTTAAAAAGCATAAATATTACAAGAATGTGCTTTTGTTTTAATACCAGATGTAGGGATGTGGGGCTGGCTGCTTTGGACTGTCCATAGCAGCTGATTATGATTTGCCTCGTGCTCTAGTAGAGATCTGGTTTTGCCAGCTGCAGAGAGTTCCTGTGATTGTGATATGTTTAGAATTCTGGGAGCCTTTCAGAAGATATCTAAATGCTAGGACCCGAGAGGTGAGGTCGGTTGTTGTTGGTCATTTAGGGAGATTGGTTGCGGTTTCTAGTAGTCATGGTCAAAGAAGAAATAAAAGGAAAGAAATTAGATTCATGAATTTTCCTATTTCCTCTCTCCTCCATCCTTGTTTGTCTCCTATCTAGTGTTAGGGAGTGAAAGCAGGGGTGGGGTGACATAAAAGGTGGGAAAAACAAGAACCCACAAAATAGCAAAGACCAGCTGTATTTGTATTTTATAGTTTGGGACTTGTACTGCTAAATATGTATTGCTTAATTTTCATTTGAAGATTTAAAATGATGCCGTTATTTTATATTTTATTGTCAGCTCTGGAGCTTCCACTTGATTCTTTAAAAAATATATTGCTAAGACAGTGGGGAATAGAGAGGATAATGGAACACATGCGATAGGAAGGCAGATAGGAGACTGTGTGTGGAAAGGAGGGGAAGCAGCTGGAGGTGGGAGGGTGCTAGAGGAAACAGTGGAGGAGGGGGCAAGGAAAGCAAAGTTTAACGCATATAATAGGAGTTAAGATGCCACAAGATGAAACCCGTTATTTTGTTTGATAATCTTAAAATGAATATATATAGTATATATGTGTATATATATTATATAAATGGATATGTATGAATGTATATATATTGTATATATGTATATATTATATAAATGGATATGTATGAATGTATATTGTATATATGTATATATTATATAAATGGATATGTATGAATGTATATATATATATATTGTATACATGTATATATATCATATAATTATATACATTCATACATATCTATTGCTGTCTCCAGTTCTCCATCTGTTCACTCATTATGGCTATGTTTTCACTTATGTCCTTTATACATATAATTGCTACTTAAAAGGTTTTTTGTGGCTTGGCAATTAGCTCAGTGCTAGAGTAGTTTAGCGTGTGCCAGACCCTGGATTTAAACCTGAGCAGCAAAAGGAAAACAAAAGCTCTTATCTAGTTATTCCAGCATAAGATATACTTTGGCTTTTGTGTCATTGTGTTTTCCCCTTGAATTCAAATCACTTTAAAAAAACTTTTCTTGCCTGTCTAAAACTTCTTATTGATGCTGTTCCTCATGGTGATGGTAGCAGAGGCACTGGGTCTTGTCTTTCTTTGACATCATTGGGTGATTATTTATGGATATCACCTTGAAGATGTAGAAGTCTGGCTTTGCAGCCTTTAATGTAGCCTTGCTCAACTTTTCTCCTTAGACCGAATGAAAAATTTAATCCCTGGGACATGGTCTCTTGGTCCTCAGTATAATGTCCCCTGGGATCTTATGACTTGCCCAGAGCATTTCAAAGGTTCTTTTGGAAAAGTTAGCAGGATTCAAACTCTAAATTCTGTCTCCTAATTTGTAGGTGAGAGATGAAATATCAACTCACATTTAAAACTTTTAAGCACTTCCAGAACCCTGCCCCTCCCATTTCTAAGCACCGTGGTTGTCCAAGTTCTGTCCTCTGTCACCTCATGACAATTTTCTGCCAACAGCCTGGGGCGGGGAGCTAGGGAAGGCAGAATAGGCCTGGTCTTACCCAATGGAGTTCCTCCTTCCAAAAGCCAATCCCAACTCCTCTGTCTGCCTCGGTTACTCCCAACACTTCAAGATATATTCTTTCTTTTTTTTTTCACATTTTGTTCAGAGTTTATAAACTTCCTAGAGAGGATTTGACAGTAGGAACCATTCCACCCCACCAGCACCAGAACTACTTCTTCTGTACCTACTTTAAGGTTTTGAAAAATATTTTTCAAAATCAACCTCCACAAAGAGATGTCCTGAATAACATTCTCTGTAATAGTAGCCTAGTGGTTTGTTTTTTTTTTTTGTTTTTTGTTTTGTTTTGGTTTGGTTTTTGTTTTTTCGAGACAGGGTTTCTCTGTGTAGTCCTGGCTGTCCTGGAACTCACTCTGTCGACCAGGCTGGCCTCGAACTCAGAAATCTGCCTGCCTCTGCCTCCCAAGTACTGGGATTAAAGGCGTGAGCCACCACCGCCTGGCCTAGCCTAGGGTTCTTTAGAGTCTTTTCTGTTAGTAGCTAGAATTTCTCAGGACAACTATTGTAGGAAGCCAGAAACAGAGAATACCAGGCCTGCCACTTCCTAGCTGTTTAAAGGTGCCTGGACACTCAAAGGCCATATAAAGGCAATTTGTGTCATAATGATGGTCTTCAGAAGCTTTTAATACTTTGTGAGATTGTACAACAGTTCCCATAACTTAAGCCTTGAACACCATTACTTTGGAGTGGTCTTGATTTTTATTTTTTATGGAGACACTGGTTTTCTCCTGCTCTTCAGGAGCCCTCATTGCAAGTTAAGTTCATTTTTGATCAACCCAAACTTACAAAGTTCATTCTTGCTGATAAGTGGGGTGCTAGTGTTAGGACTCTGGGGTCTCCCCAAGACAGTCACTCTGATGAGTGCTTTGTGGGGTCCTGGGCACTGTAGGCAGTGAATGAGAAAGATCTCTAGATAATAAGACTTCTTCTTTGCCTCTGTCCTTGTCCATGAGAACTGTCAGAAGGCCAAAGAGATGAAAGAGCTGTCCAGAGTCCCAGTGATTGACTTGTGCTGTGAATGCAGAGAACAAAACCAACAGCAGACTGTTCTAAGCTTAGCTGTACCTTCTGTCAAGGAAGGGGTGATTTTGAAGTCCGCCATGTCTCAGGGAGGAAAGAAAACCGTGATGTGCGGCTAGAGAGATGACTCAGCAGTTAAAAGCACTGGCTGCTACTCTTCCAGGGGACTTGGGTTTGGTTCCAGTATCCACATGTACTGGCCCACAACCACCTGTAACCCCAATTCCAATAAGATCCAATGGCTTCTTCCAACCTCCTTCTTGAACACTGGCACACACATGTCTGTCTGTCTGTCTGTCTGTCTGTCTGTCTCTCTCTCTCTCTCTCTCTCTCTCTCTCTCACACACACACACACACACACACACAGAGGGATCAGGGAGGAGGGAGCTTTTTTAAAAATTCAGTCTACTTCAAATGCTCTTTCATTGGCTGAGATGTTTTTGTTTTGTTCTGTGTTTTTTGTTCTGTGTTTCTGTGATAAAATATCCTGGCCAAAATCAATTTAGGGGAGGAAGGTGTTTCTTTGGCTTTGCAGCAATTCCATGTCATTGCCAATGGAAGGTCTAGGTGGAAGGAATCAAGACAACTAGTCACAACTCACCCAAGAACAAAGAGAAATGGGCCTTTCTGCTGGCTGTTGTGTTCAGTGCTCTTCCCAGCAGGTAAAATCATGCTGCCCACATTCAGGGAGGGGCTTCCCATCTCATTTAACAATCAAGACAATCCCCCACTCATGTCCACAGGTCAGCCTGATCTAACAATCTCTTATGGACTCTCTTCCCAGGTAAGCCTAGAATATATCCAGTTGACAATTGTCCATTCAGATCCGAGGATATGAATATTTTCTCTGTCATTTGAGCTCTTCAAATAAATCCATTTGAAGATCCAAATGCTTTTTACCAATAGACTAGAGGTAGAAAATATGCAGACTCTGAAGCCAGCTCACCTGGAGTTCATCATCAGGTCTACCCTATTCATAAAAATTCCTACAGCTGCAGCTTCCACACTGAGTCTGCTTCAGTTCCTGCTCCAACACACACAGGCTGTAGAACCTGCAGTATCTTGCTTAAGCTCTCTGGAATCTGTCTTTCTCATCTTTTAAATACAAGTGTTAGGATTTTAGCTATTGTATATAAAATTCTTAGGCAGTTCTTCCTTCATATGAAGTCACACAGGAAACACCATGTACATGTAAACCATTGTTACTAACAATGAAAGACTATCTACATGGACATTTTGTCAAATGAAAGACAATACAGGGACTCAAACCAGTCTGGTAAATATTTGTGGTCTAACACGCCCATCTAGACATCTGGGCATTTGTTGGTGTGACCTCAGCAAGGTAAGCGAAGGTGTGTGCTGGCCAAGGCTAGGTTGGTCAGAGGTAGATGTAAGCATTTCTTTGGAAACAGAAATGTATAATGAAAAAAGAAAATCAAGCAAAATTATAGCTACAAAAGCAACAATGTGGGAGGCAAGGACCAGCACCTGAGGTTGTCCCCTGACCTGCAAGGACCCAGCACCCGAGCTCTGACCCTCCATAGATACACTATAGTATGGATGTGCCCACAGTCACACGTATGGATGTACACACAGAGAGAAAATAAAATGACAGAAAGGTGACTGGGGGCCATGGTGCTTACTCTTAACACTGCCAGTAAAGCTGTGAGAAGGACATTGCCTGTTAGTGTCCCTTTCTCCAGAAACCTGGATTCAGCCGTGACTGTGATAGTTTAGATCAGCAAAAGAGTGTTCACCCAGAGCCAGAAACTGTCACCGTGGTGTTGAACTTGGAAAAGGGGGATGGAAATGTTCACTCATCCGTGAGCTTTGCATGCAGTTCCTGTAAGCTTCTCGATACTCACTTCTGTTTGGTTGTAAAACTCTGAGCGCCTCACCCCTGTTTCTGACCTCTCCACATCCATCTTTCAACCTCGGTTTCTCTTTGGAGCTGCAGAGGATTCTGGTGGCGGGATCGATTTCCATCTGTTCAGTGTGCTCCCAGGCTCTGTGGATGGTGGCTCGCCCCTCACTTTGCCCTGATCCCCAACATCCAAATGCTCTCTCCCCTTCTCTTTTTTACAATCTATAATTTTCCAAAGGCTGGGAAATAAAAATGTCCGTCTGATAAATGAGTCTGGTTAGGTGGAAGGATGACGTGGGTCCGTTTTAATTTCTCATTTGCTTTTCTCTGCTTCCAAAATTGATCCAATAAACATTCATCATGTTTTCGATCAGAAGAAATGTGCCCAATAAAAAGCCAATCTGAACCCCAAGGTTGAGTATTCTGATTGGCTGAGAGCCGAACCTCAAAGAAAAAGTTAAAAGTCCTCTCCTCCTCTGACTGCTGGACACTACACCCCAGGTGATAACATTGCAGAAAGTCACCTCTGCCCAGGGCTGCAGACCTGTAGGGACCCAATGTCAACAGCCCTGTCCTACCTTGGGGACCGGCTTCCAGCTTCTAACACTTTAAGCTGCAGTTCTTCTCCAGATTGGTGCTCTTACCAGCTGACACCCACACATGCAGCCTTGCACAGTTAAGACCCTCCATTGTGTCCCGTAGGTCCCCAACTGTCTTTATCTTCAAACAGGAATGCCCAGTCTCTTTTCCCACATGGCAACCAGGATCATCTGTCTGGGGCACATTTTCTGTGTGGTGGCACTTGCTCCTTGGTAGTTCAAGTCTCTCTGTCTGCTCTGGGTCTCCTGGTCCCTAAGTTCAGCCTCCGCTCAGCTGCCTGTATTTCTTTTTAATTATATACCTCCTCTCTTTTAAAATGGAAGTTTCCTATTGGATTTCTATGACAATATAGAGACCCGGATCAATTCCAACAAAAATGAACTCATTAATGGAATAGTTATTCCTCTCCCAGGCTGCCCTGACAGAAGAACCTCTGTGGATATATGCATGTTGGTTGGGGTTCAGTATGTTGAGGGGTGGTGCCCCTCCAGTCTTAGCAGGGACTCAGCAGCGGAGTGGCAGACATTGGAGGAGTATCGTGAGAACAGAGTAGCTGGGGAACAGAGAGTGGAGGAGTGGAAGGATGGCAGGAAGCATGAGAGCTTAGAAATCCTGCCCCAGAGTAAGCTGGGCTATCACTGGTCCCTAATCCTGAGCAATCTAGATACATGGCTTTGCATGTGTGGAGAAGACAGGCCCAGCTTGGGCACCTGCTGCCTAGCCTGGCACTAGATGTGATTTACTTTTCTCATTACTGTTAGAAGAAGTAAGTGAAGGGAAGAGAGGTTTATCCTAGTGCCCAATTTAAGAAGGTTTCAAGTACATCATGATACGGAAGGCCCCGTGGTAGGGGTGTAGGGAAGCTAGCCCCAATGTGTCATGCACAGAGTGTCTGTGTGTTATTGGGGCTCAGTTCACTTTTTCCTTTGTAGTCTGTCCAGGTCTCCAGCCCAGGGATTGGTGCCACCTACATTTAGGAAGACTTTCCCCAGCTCCTCAAAGTCAAGCCAAATTCCTTCTTAGTGTTCTTAAACTTATCTCATTTTTATACATATGAATTTTTGCTTGATTGTTTGTCTGTGTACCCTGTGCATGCTTGGTGCTTACTGAGGTCAGAAGGGACCATTGATTCCCCAGATTGTAAATTACCAGGAGGATGCTGGGAATTGAACCCAGATCCTCTGTAAGAACAAAAGTGCTCTTAACCACTGAGCCATCTCTCCAGCCCACAACTAATTCAATCTAGAAAATCCCCAACAAACATGCCAAGGGGATTGCTTCTATGGTAATGTTAACCCCCACCCTCTGCCAAGTTTCCAGTGAAGATTAGCCAACCTACATGGAGAAACTATTGTCTTAGGTCTACAATCATCATGGCTGAATGGGCTTTCAGATACTGGCATTCTCCCTGGTGTCAGTTGCTTATAACATGGGCCATTTGTTATGGCTTCAAGAATGGTTCAATGTCAAGTGGCCATCACCAGTGATAGCCTTCTCATCGGCAGAGTCCGAGGGTGGTACAGAGTAACACTTAGTGAGAGATACACAGTGAGCACACGTGTGTGTGTTTACGGGTGTGTTTTCTGGTCTCTGTCATGAAGCCAACCTGGATTCAATGATAAGTACTCTGGAGACCTTTTCTCATCCTAACCTTCTCTTAAAGGCCCTGCCTGTAAACACAGCGGTTATATGGAGTTCCACCTTCCTCAGCACACACAATGATGGTCAAACTTCAACATGATTTCAGAGGTGTTATCCACCCATACACATAAAAATTTTTAAATGTATTTTAAAATAATTGCTTTCTTTAAGAGTGTGTATTCTAAAACTATGACTTAAATATTCTAACAGTGAAGTGACTAGGCAGTGTGGAGATAGAGTCAGTTTCTAACAGAGAATTACAGACAAGGAAAAGGCTGGGATTGTTCACATGGTAATGGCTTAGTATTAGAAAGACCCATATGGAATCAACTTTAGCTTACTACAGCTACAGACGAGTACACACAAAATGTTCAAATAGCTCATGTAGGCACACATATTTTCCTATTCTGTCAGTTAAGGGGGGGGGATGAAAAATCTTATTACAATAACGAAAAGCACACTCCTATTCCAGATTGCTTGTTTGTTCGTTTTAGTTTGTATTGCATGTGTAGGGGTAATTTGCCTGCGTGTATGTCTGCACCACATACATGCAGTGCTCTGAGTCCAGAAGAGGGTGACAGATCTACAGGAACTAGAATTACAGTTGGCCATAAGTTGCAATGTGGGTGCTAGGAATTGAATCTGAACGTTTCTTTTAAGTGCTTCTTGGTTATTGGAGATCCCCCTGTTGAAAATTCTCTGTTTAGCTCTGTACCCCATCTTTAAAATTAGGTTATTTGGTTTGTTGTTGTCTAATTTCTTGAGTTCTTTATATATTTTGGGTATTAGTCCTCTGTCAGAGTCAGGGTTGGTGAAGATTTTTTCCCATTCTGTAGGCTATAGTTTTGTCTTGTTGATGGTGTCCTTAGCCTTGCAAAAGTCTTTTCAGTTTCATGAGGTCTCATTTATTCATTGTTGATTTTAGTGCCTGAGCTATTGGTATGTTGTTCAGGAAGTCGTCTCCTGTGCCAATGAGTTCAAGGCAGTTCCCCACTTTCTCATCTATTAGATTTAGTGCATCTGGTTGTATGTTAAAGTCTTTGATCCACTTGGATTTGAGTTTTGTGCTGGGTGATAGATGTGGATCTATTTGCATTTTTCTACATGCAGACATCCAGTTAGATCAGCACCACTTGTTAAAGATGTCCCCATTTTTCCATTGTATGGTTTTGGCTTTTTTTGTCAAATATCAGGTGTCCATAAGTATGTGGGTTTATTTCTGGGTCTTCAATTCCATCCCATTGGTTAACCTGTCTGTTTCTACACCAATACCCTGTGGTTTATATCACTATTGCTCTGAAGTACAGCTTGAGATCAGGGATGGCTATATCTATAGAAGTTCCTTTATTGTTCAGAACCATTTTAGCTATCCTGGGTTTTATGTTTTTCCATATGAAGTTGAGACTTGATTTTTTAAGGTAAGATGTGTAAAGAATTATGTTGGAATTTTGATGGGAACTGCACTGACTCTATAGATTGCTTTTGGTAGGATGGTCATTTTTACTACATTAATCTTACCAATCCATGATCAGGGGGAGATCTTTCCATCTTCAGATATTTTCCTCAGTTTCTTTCTTCAGAGACTTGAAGTTCTTGTGATACAGGTCTTTCACTTGCTTGGTTAGAGTTATACCAAGATATTTTATATTATTTGTAGCTACTGTAAAGAGTTTTGTTTTCTCAATTTTTTTCTCAGCCCATATATCATCTGTGTAAAGGAGAGCTACTGATTTGTTTGAGTTGATTCTGTATCCAGGCACTTTGCTGAATGTGTTTATCAGCTGTAGGAGTTCTCTGATAGAAGTTGCAGACAGGAACCTAGCCTAACTGTCCCCTGAGAGGCTTCATCCAGAAGCAAAGGGAAAAGATGCAGAGATCTAGGGTCAAATATCAGGCAGAGCTTGGGTGGTTTTACAGAGGAGTAGGGGATAGAATTGAGCAAGCTGGAGGAGTTGAGGACACCACAAAAAGACTTACAGAGTCAACTATCCTAGGCTCATGCTGGCTCACAAAGACTGAACCACCAATAAAGAGCATGCAGGAGCTAGATCTAGTCCTCACACACACATTCGTAGCAGATGTGAACTTGGTCTTTATGTGGTGCCCCTAAAAGTTGGAGTGGTTTCTTACTCTGTTGCCTGCCATTGGATCTCTTTCCCCTACCTGGACTGCCTGGTTATACCTCAGAGGAAGAGGAGGTGCATAGTCCTGCTGGGACTAGATGTCCCAAGGTGGAGTGGTACTCCTGTTCTTTGAGAAGTGGAGAGGGTAGTGAGGGGAGGAATTTGGAAGGGCAAGACTGGAAGAAGAGGTGAGGGGGTGGACTGTGATTGGGATATAGTATGAATAAAAAAATAAATTATGAAAAAAAATTGAACCTGAGTCTTTTGCAAGAGTAGCCAGTGTTCTTAACAACTGAGCCATCCTTCCTTCCCCTTATGTTCAGATTTTAGTTTACAATCAATACCGCCCTTAACACCTCTTCATAGCCCAGGGCTGACACTAGGTCAGGCAGAAGGCAAACAAGTTGAGCACGATACACTTGAGTGTGCCAGGAAGAGAGTACTTAGAAAAACAAACAGCAATACATGTCAGGAGCACAACAGGCATCTGAGGTTCTAGCAACCCAAGAGAGAGTAATGTGGTATATAGTCTAAGTAACTCAGGTTCAAAACTATCATGCCTGGTTTCACAGTGAGCTACATAGCTAGACACAGATACATCTGATTAAATGAATGGAGGAAAATAGAAAAATCTCCAGGGTGCAACAGAATTTCTAGTAATGTATAGACAGTCTACCCTCATAGATGAAATACAACTCCCCATTCTTCAAGTGTGGCTGGGCATGTAACTTCCTTCCAAAGAGTAGGAGGAGTCTTGCAGTGCAGAGGTACCACAAACGCCATCCTAATCAGATGGTCAATTGAGATGCCACAATAACAGGTATTCATGTCATGTGTGAAGATGGCACTTCTCTTTTGAGGTTTTATCACCCAATTGTGATTAAAAACAAAACAAAACAACAACAACGACAAATCCAAACCAACAGAAACTCTTCCTAACAGTTCTCAAAATGGCCATAGGCTTCAAAAATATAAGTCTGAGATATTATCATGGCGAAGAAGAATCAGTCAGCTATAACTAAATGTAGATGGTGTACCAAGCATTTAGGTGAAGTACTGTGGAAATTTGATAAACTGTAGAGTTCAGTTGATTTATGCTGTGATTAATGGTGACAAATAGACCTAGTCAGAGGACTGAGCGTGAGGTATAGGGAGAGTCCCTACACTAATTGTCAACTTTTCTGGAAAATTAAAACTTCAAAAATAAGAAGTTTAGTAAAGTAAGGAGTAATTCCCCTCTTTCTCTTGTTCTCTGTCTTCTTCCCTCCTCTCTTCACTCTCTACTCCTTTATTTCAGAAACAGCATGGTACAAATGCCTGGTACCTTGTCACTTTCCAGCTGCCTTCCTTAGCATTGTTCTGAAGCCTGGTGACGGTGTATAAACTATCCTCCGTTTCACAAACGGATGTCCCCATCACCTGTCGACCTTGACACTTGCAAAGATCCCTAGTAGAAGTTGCTCAATCTGCAACTCTGAGCTCCTTTGCACAGCCCCCGATGTTCACACGGCCTTGTGAATGGTCAGGATCTTGTGCACTCAGCTATGGCTTAGGGAGTTCAGTAAACTCCGAAGGGAAATGTCCATCCTGCAGGGAAAACATCTGCAGGGAGATTGCTGTCTGCGCCTGCTCTCTGTTCTCCGGCCCACAGACGAGTCCCCATGCATGTACCACAGCACCCAAGTGTGGGCAGAAGCCCTCTTGTTGAGTGGGATGAAGCTTTGAAGAGGCTGAGGCCTATAAGAACCGAAGAACCTTTGAATCTCCCTTCAGCTCCCCTACCCCGACCACAGCCCTCCTCTTGATGTAAAACATGTGTTCAACTTGAGAACAAGGAGGCTGGCTTCTGTGTCAGGAAGACTGCTTTGCTTTCAGCTTCTTCGGGGGTTGGAAACAGATCTACCTCTGAGGCCTGCACAGCACTCTACGTGGAGGTCACTATGGCTGGTTTAGATGTGGATTTGTGAGATAGCACTGGAAGCAGTGTGTGTTCCTGTCACGCAACCTGTTGTATTGGGGTGGACCACACACACAGCTCACCACCAGGATATCTCTGGAGGCTGAATGCACATGCCTGGACTCTCTTGAAAGTATATGGATGCTAAACTGAAATGTTCAGAAACCAAGAGAAGGAACCTTCCGGAACAGCTGTGTACTGGGCATACACACTCCATATAGGTGACATATTCATCTACATGATAAAACAGAAAATCTGTCTTCCAGGCTTCCTTCTGCCTCTTCACCAGCTTCGAGAGCCTGAGGAATCCTGGGACTTCTTATCAAAGAAATGTTAAAAATGATTAAGAACATAGACCTTTAATCCCAGCATTTAGGAGACAGAGGCAGGCTCTCTGAGTTCCAGAACAGCCAGAAATACACAGAGAAATTCTGCTTCAAAAAAGCCAAACAAACAAACAAACAAACAAACCAAAAAACAAAGAAAGAAAGAAAAAGAAAAAATGGACTAAATACATGAGAGACCACATATCAAGAGACTAAGAGGGCAGGTTAATAGGACAGGACCCCTGATGTCCTCTGGCCACCACATACGTGTGTCAGTGCATCCACAATCACACATACTTGTGCATATAGTACAAATACACACTACAGTCACTCACACACACACAAACACACACAAATTAAAATAAAGGAGTACATGTCTGTGAGTGTTTTATCTGGTGATCAGGAGATTAAGTGTCCAGATTGGGATTAAGTTAAGAGATAGTTAACACGGGTAGATGGGCTGACCAAGTGGTTAAAGTGGGGACAACAAGAGGATGAGAGAGCATGAACACAAGAGGTTCAGGTGACATCACCCCTCAGCAAATACTTCTCAAGTATCTCCTACATGTCAGTCACCAACCACCCAGGAAGGGAAGGACAGAAGCATAATTCATACTCTCTCTTCCTCTCTCCATATATATAATATACACATATATTATATATACATTATACACGCATATTAGCCAGCATGACTGTGTTCAATACCATTATGATACTCCATCACCGAGGGAAGTCAGGGCAGGAGCTCAAGGCAGGATCCTGGAGGGAGGAGCTGAGGCAGACAGAGGAAGGCTGTTTACTGGCTTGTTTCCTGTAGCTTGCTCAGTTTGTTTTCTTTTAAAACCCAGGACCGCCTCCCCGGGGTGGCACCACTCACAGGACCTCCCTCGTTGATCATCCATCAAGAAAATGCCTCGCAGGTTTGCTGACAGGCTGATCTGATGGAGGCCTTTTCCCAACCGAGGCCTCTTCTCTCTTATTACTCTAGCTTGCATAAAAGTGATTTAAAAAAAAACCGAAAACATATCCAGCATCCCCTTCCTCATCAACGAATACCACCCTCTCTTGGCCTCTTAGACTTTCACACTATGCACGTTTATATATCTGTTTACATATATACATGTATGCAGTGTAGACTAGTGTAGATCCACATACAAGGGAGAACACGTGTTTTTTTGTTTGTTTGTCTGTTTGTTTGTTTGTTTTTTATTTTACTTTCTGACTTTGGGTCACCTAACTTGGTTCCTGTAGATTTAATTCTTTTCTTCCCTGCTGAATAGTATTCTACTGTGTATAAGTACCACATTTAAAGGATCTGTTCACCTACTGATGGATGTCTAGGCTGAATCCATCTCCTTACTGCTGTGAATTTAGCAGTAATAAACATGGACGGGCAAGTGTCTACATGGAAGAAGAAAATACTTCCTAAATTGATATATTAAGTAATGCTTAGGGAAAATAACTCTGGTGTATAAATAATAAAGACTTGGGGGTGAAGGTAAGGAAAAAAGAGAAGGTGTTTAGGAGGGGGTTACAGAGCAAGAGGTAGATTTGGGATACAGCAACAGGAGAAAGAGTGGCATTCCACGTCAGGTGGGTGAGCACCATCTCACTGATGGTCCACCCGAGTGAAGTCCCAGGACCTCCTGTGCACAGCTCCCCTCACCAGAAGTGCTGCAGAGTTCTAACGCAGATGATCTATTTTGTGAAGATTTCCCACAGCCAAGAGGATGGTGTCATGGGGCTTTGGAGAACAGATGTGGAGTCCCTCACTACCCTGGAAGGTTGAGGCCTGAGCAACACTGCACAGGGTGATGGTGTGGGTGTGTGGGGAGGCATTCCCACCAAGTGGGAGGGACTTCCCATTATGAGTGTAAGTATTGTCAGGGTTTGCCCTGCTCTCTGCCTCCAGGAGCCTGCCTTTGGCTGCATCCCATAGCTTCATTCCTGCCTAGGAGAGCTTCTGCTTCAAGCAGACTGTGGCTTCTCCTGTAATCACGTGAAGAAGTTATCAAGTTTCTCTAGAAAAGCCACTAGGATAAAAGGGAAGTTATCAAGAGGCCAGGTCTTCAGTTGCTGAGGACAAAGGTATTCCTCTCCACCATAATTCACGTGGGAGCCCAGCGCTGTCCGAAAGAGGAAGTGCGGGTTGCTCTCACTTCTGAGATGCTTCAGAGGAATTCTGTTGAGAAATAGAGACAAGATGTAAAAGTGAAAGACCACACTTTCTCTCCTTCTTTCCCAAAGGAGCAGAGAGACCCTTCATACCACCCAGCCTCACTCCTCCTTCAGGCAACAGAGAAAATGTCTTCAGAGCTTGGCAGGGATACTGGCTTTGGAGGAGCATTGACCACAGGCTGAAATCCTTCCCAGCATGATATCTTAGCATGTTGATGTACAGAGGCTTAACATGAGGAGAGACACACACCAAGACTCACAGGACGAAGTCCAAGACTGACTGGCGCTGACCAGCCTTCTGAGGGAGTAATTGTGAATTTGCACTCGTACTGCTAATGTTTGCTGGCAACTGCTAGCGTTCTTGGCTCACAGCAGCACCATCCGATCTGTATCTTCACTGTTATACAGCATGTACCCCAGTATACGCCTTGGTGTCCATGTTTCCCCTTTGAATAAGAACTGTACTGAATTTTGGATTCCAGCCCAATCTGGTGACCTCATCTTAACTAATTATATGCATAGCATCCCAATTCCCAGGTGACGGTACGTTCTGAGATACCAGAGCTTGGACTTGAATGGATGGGTCTGGAAGATGTCATAGTTTTTGTCAATGTGACACAAACCTAGACCTATCTGGGAAGAAGGGACATCAATTGAGGGACTGCCTCCATCAGCAGATTGACCTGTGGAGTGTGCCTGTGGAGAACTTTCTTGATTGATAATTGATGTCACAGAGGGCCCAGCCCACTGTGGGTAGTACAATGACTAAGCCAATGGTCCTGGGCTATTCAAGGTATCTAAGCAATCCAGTAAGTACCATTCTGAGTGCACTTGTGCACGTTCACACTCGCACACACAGACACACACACAGACACACACACAGACACACACACAGACACACACACACACACACACACACACACACACGCACACGCATGATGCACAGTCCTTTCTTTCAGTTTCTTTCTCCAGGTTCCTGCCTTGGCTTCCCTTGATGATAGACTATAATCTATAAGCCAAACAAACCCTTTCCTCTTCACTCTGTTCTATCAGGGCAACAGAAGGCAAAGCAGAATACTAGGGAACACACTTCCCACGATGACTTTTTTTTCAGGATAGGTTTGAGGATTTACAGAATCACAGGCAAAAGGGATGAAATGCATGAGGTCTCTCATTGAATCAGCCTTGGGTATGCTCTGAGCACTGTCCCGACACTACAGAGGCAGGCTGGGCTCATAGCATGGCAGAGCCCAGTGAGAACTAAGGACCCTAGATTCCCACTCCACTGCTGAGCTTCAGATGAGAAGAGTTTTTACTGTGTTTTTAATTTAAATGTTTCATGTGTGTGCATATTTTACCTGCATATATGTCTGTGTACCAGATGCATCTCTGGTTCCTACAGAGGCCAGAGAATGCCATTGGCTCCTCAGGAACTGGAGTTTCAGAAGGTTGTGAGGAGCCATTTGGGTGCTGGGGACTGAATCTGGGTCCTCTGGAACAGCCAGTGTTCGTAACTGCTACGTCATTCCTCTAGCCTCTAGGGCAACATTCTTAAGGACAGTAGGTGGCACCAGATGATGAAGGCTGGTGACTGTCATGTATACCCAGGTATGAGGACCCTGGGCCACCCAGCCTGACCTGGCATGTGTCTGTTCAGATGCTAGGCCATGTTCTCTGAGGCAAAGAGAACCCTTGCTAAGCATCTTTCTCTCCCACTATGTACTGAGGACTATGTCCTCCCTGCCCAGCCCACCTAGGGTCAGGGGCTTTGAAAAGACCCCACACCACAGCAATATGGGGTATTATTCTTAGGTCATTGTGACGCTTTCCTGGGAAGCAGCAGTGGAACTATCTCCTCTCTGTGTTGGAAATAGGAGATCCCTCTGTGTCTGCTCGAGGGACAGGGTCTAATCTCTACTGTTTAAGAGATACCTGACCATCTCATGGTTGGCTTTACATGCATGAGTCACTTAGCCAATTCGGTTTTACCTGACAGCCTGCCCAGCTGCTCAAAGGAGAAGCCAAAATCCACCTGGAGTTTCAATCCAGCAATCCTGCTTGGCTCCAGTTGGTGAACTTGGAGAATCCAGCTTCTGGGACTGGGTTCTATCCAGGTAAACCAGCCTGAGGGAGCCAGGGAGGGTTCCAGGCCCACACCTGTGACTCGGGTGTCTGCCTCACAGCGGCTCTTTCCTGGCTGGTGCTTTTTAAGTACCTCTGTCCTGCAAGATTGACAGCTCACTTTTGATTAGAATCAGAGTGTAGGAAGCGGTCTTTTCAAATTTCCTGTGCAACTCAGCCTGCCAAAAAGCCCTGCCATTGGCTGCTTTATTTACTCTGGCCACTAGGCCTCTCACTGCACCCTAAGAAAACAGATTGCTGTCGGGAGAAAAGTCCATGCATGTTTCCTTTCTGGAGGCTGATCAAGTTCTGAAAGAAGGGTTTCCTGCAGTCCATTACACCATTTCGGTTTGTTTTATCCATCTCCACCTGCAGAGCAGGGAATTAGACTGCAGCCCAGGGCCGGGCCAGCAGATAACTACAGGGAAAGGAAAGCCAGTGGGTGTGAGCTTTCCCCAACACACCGTGGCCTTGTTCTCTTTAGCTAGGCATTGTGTGCTGAGGCCCAAGCCCAAATCTGAATAGGATTCTGTGTAACTTGATCTGTTTTCTTTCTTTCCTGTATTCCTGTGAGCCAAATTTAACTTCGCTCCAATCTGTGGTCTGTACATATAATGCTCGGCGGGAGGGTGGGTGTGGGCTGGGAGACGTGGGGGAGGGTGTATACGCTTGCGGTTTTCTTTTTCCTATCTTCCCCTTTCTATGTTTTTTTTTCCTTTTGCTTGCTTGCATTGCTCACTCTCTGCTCACCCTTTGCCATGTATAACTTAATATGACTGTCTTGTCTGCAGCCATTAACCCTTTAGGGAAAGTGAGGGTGTTTTGCAGTCTCTCCTAAGCAAATCACAAAGTTTCCCCACCCCCACTCCCAGTGCCCTGTTGAGAAGCCATGGCACTGTTTGAGTTAACAGTCAGCCTCTGGGAAATAGAACTTCCCTAGAAGTGCTTGTCAGCAATGAATAGGCCTTCACTTAGATATGTAAAAATAGCCCGGTGCTCGAAGGACCAAGCTCCAAAGAATCACCTGACCAGTGGTGGGTACCTCCTCTTTAAAAGGCTTGTGTTCTAAACTTTCCAGAAATATCCCAAAATCGATGTGGGAAGGTTCCCAGGGCAGATAGAAATTCAATGTCCAATTAAAAGCTCCTCCAGCTGTGGCTAGGTCAGGCCTTGGCAGAGGCCAGCAGCCTCAGGGTTGGTGGGTGTGTCCTGTTGCTAACATGGCTGCAGGGATAGGAGGTGCTGTCTGCTGCTGCTTTCTACTTGAACAGCACCTCCTGCTTCCTGTTGATGGATGGAGAAGGCAGGCTGACTAAAGAGGGTTGGCAAAGGAAGAGCTCCCCTTACCTCCCAGGGCTGGCTCTTCCCTCCATGGAGGCTCGAACATTGGTCCTCAGGTGTTGTGTCTGTGGGCTCGTCAGATAAGGCGTCGGCAGCATGATGTTCCCACTTCTCATTGCTTTCAGAAATCACAAACATTCCAGGAAAACAATAATAACAACAACAACAACACAGAACCTCGGCTCCTATCGGGAAGGGAAGATGTCTTGGGTCATTGTGAGCTATTTTTAGAACGAAAAATGTGCTGGCTCAGAGAAAACTAGTCATGTGCCCCAGTCCAAGTAGGGCACAGTGAACCCTGCCCCAAGAGCCTGCTGCTCGTTTTTACCCAGCCTTGGCAACTCTTCTCCTTCAGAAGCCCTCCCAGCCAGTGGGAAAAGCACATAGGCAAGACCCAGCTTCCCTAAACATAATCAGCACCTTCCTGCAGGGAGACTGTGAGGACCCTGATGGCACTGTGTCCAGGAGCCACACTGGCTCAGATGCTCATACTTGACTCTTTCTGGAGCCCCTGCTACCAGGATGGTTGAAGAAGAGTCTGAGCTTCACTTCAGGGATTTTGTGGATTTCCTTGTGGTGGCCCTCTGTCATTTTCTTTTTGTAACCACCATGGTATTTTTCAAGGTCCTGGACATTCAGTGCCTAACTGTTCCTCAGTGGAATTGTACATGTTTTCCCAGAAAGAGTAACCCAAACCTATGCTACCTGGGTACCTGTTGTGGGCCAGGGGCCTACATGGCTTGTCCACTGACCTTGACACAATGAGGAAGATATGGGTATGGTAACAAGGGAGTGGTTCACCGACTGGTACCCTGAGGTACAATCAGGAATACACATGAACTAGGATATGATGCTGTCAAGCCTGGAATTTTGGAAATGTACCAACTACATCCCCCTACAGCTATCCAGCAGGGGACCCAGCAGTGATTTTGTGTCTTTTTTTTTTTTTTTGGTAAGGCATCACGTGTGTGTGTGTGTGTGTGTGTGTGTATACATGTAGGTGTCTGTGTGTTACATGGAAGCCAGAGAACAGCCTCAGGCATCATTCCTTAGGCACTAATCATCTTGGGTTTTTTTTGTTGTTGTCTTGTTTTTTGGGGTTTTTTTTTTTTGAGCCAAGTTTTCTCATTGGACAAGTGGGCTAGGTTTGCTGGCCAGTGAGCCCCTGGGATCCACCTGCCTCTCCCTCCCCAGTACTGAGAGTAAGTACTGAGCAAGTGTCATTTGACCCAGATGCTTTATAATTTGTATTTTGAGGCCTGAACTCACTTTATATTCTGGATTATTATTCCAAGATCTGATCACTCCAGGATCTTCCCAAGATCCTAGCTATGGCTTACTACTGTCCACTGGTCCAGTCTGGCCTCAGCATTGTACAGGTCTGGAGCTGATCTCAGAATAGTCTCTTCCTTAGAAGAATCGAAGGCTTTGTTCTAACCTGTGGTTAGCTCTACAGGCTGCCCCTGTGCCCACCAGACTAAGGACAGAAGCAGTTGCCTCGCTCCCATGCAGTAGGACTGACAGTCTGCATTCCAAGACCCAAATCCTTCAGAACAAGTAGCCGGCCTCACTTAGCACCCTGGAGCATAGTCTCTGCTCCAGGTGTAAAACTGGTTCTTGTGGGCTCTCGAGACTCAGGCAGCTACTTCCTCCTTGGACACAAGCCAGTGTCTTCCCCAGAGGTCACAGATCAGTGCTCTGTGGTTGGGGCAAAGTGTCTACTCTTTTACAGAACTTTGGGTATGCTCTGACACAGCATGACCTAGGAGCTTGTTTAGAGAGGGTATGGGGCACTCATCAGCCCTAGAAAATCTTTCCTGAAGCTAGTGTGTGAACTGGCTTAGAGCACTTGGGCGTTCCTACTCTGTTAATGTATCAGTTCAGAAGCCATCGCTCTTAGATTTAGTAAGGCTGGCTTGGACAACATTGCCTGTCATTAGACTGTTCAGCCGATGCTTTCAGAAGACTGTATTTCCGTTTATCAGCCCCAGTGAAGAAGGCTGTCTTAAGTTAATTGCCTGGAAATAACATCAAGTTTCTTGCTCAGAAAACAAACAAACCAAAAGCTTCCTTTCGAGGGCTTTTCTTTCACTACTTGGGGCAGTAGCCACTTGGGGAGGTAGAGGGATTTTAACTATGGGTCCTCTTTCAGGATGTGCTTTGGACTTACTCAGAGAGAAAGAAAGCTCCCTTTCTGAATCTCACTACCCTCCCTCCTATGGATGTTCGCAACTTAGATTCTGTTCTACCAAAACTAAAGTGTGCTCACACTGTATGTGTACATGTAATCCCAGCATCTGGGAGGTACAGGCAGGATGATTGCTGCCAGCTTGGGGCCAGTTAGGACCTTACAGTAAGAACTTATCTTTAAAAACAAACAGAACGGAAAGCCTCAGACAAAAAGCCACAGATGACAAATGACAAAAAGCACTGCACAGTTCATTCAGACAGCCTGTCAGCCATATTTTGCCTTCCTGGTTTCTTTCTGACACCTTGGAGCAGTAAGTACCCTCCTTGCCATCAATTTAACATGTTAATGTTTTTTAATTAAAATTTTGTATCATCTAATAGGTCACAGAATTGTGGGCCATGGGTTCTTTGTTATAGGACTTCCTGTATAATGAAACTGCCATCCATAATTGTTTTCCTGTGGACTGCTTATTAAAAGAAGTGATTTTTGATGAACTAAACTAGGTGAGTGCTCGCAGCATGAGACCCATTGGGAATGAAGCACTTACCAATCACAGCCCACTCCCCCACCCCACCCCCAGGTAGGGGGGGGGATGCAGGAGGACGAGTGTTTTCAGATGTCAATTTCAGCTGATTGTTTCTAAGGCTATGTGACTATTATTTCTGTATCCTGTGGTGCATTTTATAGACTGATATCAATTTGTAGAGCTACATTATGGATGGATGTCTCCAGATGAGTGCCAGTTTCAAGCCATGGAGTCAAGATGTAGAGTTCAATTGCATTCAGAGGGAAAACGGAGAAGCGTACTAAACTGTGATACCTTTTACCTAAGGTGTAGCCTTCCTGCACTGGGGGATGGGAATCCTGATGGGCAGAGCCCTGAGCAGGCAAAGCCAGTGAAGCCTCTTCCTCCCACTTGTGGAGATACCAATGAACCTATGAGGGACTCCAAAGCCACAGAAGGGCTGTGGCTTTAATTTGCCTTCAATACTGGAGTCATCAGGTAAAAATCCAGTGATTTCTATCTCAGCAAAACTCAGAGAAGTAGACCACGAGGTCTACTTCCTCCAAGTGTTAGTCTGCTGAAGCCATTATTAGCCATTTGCTGGAGCACCAAGGCTCTAAGAAATCATCCCAGACTGCTTGCTCAGCTCAGTGCTGGAGTTGACAGTGTAGCTTCAGACTGTAGCTGTAGGTCCAAAGTCAAAAGACCCTGAGAGAACACAGAGCCTGCAGAAAGAGGCCTCAGCATATGCCGGCCCTTCCTTGGGGGAGGCGGGGCATTGGTGTTCATAATGATTTGGATATAAAAATGTCTCCGTAAGACTTCTCCTGAAATTTTAGGCCTCAGCTGGTGGATCCAATCATTGAGAAGTTATTGGTTGATTGAGGGTTATGACCTAATCCATGGGTGTAATTCAGATGGGTACAGAATGTGATGTCATTAGTGGGAGGTGAAGGAAACCAAGCCCCTTATTCTCTCTCTCTCCCTCTCTCTGTCTCTGTATCTCTGTCTCTGTCTCTGTGTCTGTCTGTCTGTCTGTCTCTCTCTCTCTCTCTCTCTCTCTCTCTCCTGTCTGTCATAAGGCGTATACCACATACTCCCACTACAGTGACCCTTTTGCTACAGACTTACAACCAAACAAGCCAGTATGAGCTGTAACCTTGACCCAAAGGAAATCCTCTCCCCTCCCCCTGCTATTTTTGAGTTGTTTGCTTAAGGTGTTCTGTCTCCTCCCAGGGTGAGTAGCTAGCACACTGTCTTTCTCATGGGCCACAACTGAAAATTCAAGAGACTTCCCAATTGTAGTCTCCTCCTGGAGAGACACGCGGGAGGTGAGGCAGGGGGCTGAGCAGCAGAAAAGCTGTGGGAACATCTTGAGTTTGTCTGTAACTAATCTTGAACCATTTTGGCTTTTAAAATTCACAGCAAATCCAGCCCAGTCAACACATCTGTGGTTAAGTGTGAGGAGCAAATACACAGACTGAGTGTGGATGGGTTTTTCCTCCTGCACCCCGCCTCCCGACGCCTAACTCCATCCTTACCCTCCAAGTTGTAATCTTATCATGTTTAGCTGGTTCCACATAAACAGATCTAGGTATATTTTCAGCTGAAACCTGTTAAGAACAGATGTGCACATGGCTACCCAGTGTTGATCCATTTAAGTGTTTTTTCCATCAACAGCTTCAGCTCTCTCCGCTTCCTTGAAGGGGGAAAGAATTAAAAAACCTAACCCCCATTGAAGTGGGTATCACATACTTCTGGGTTCTGAGCAGCTTGGCCAAACTGAACAGCAGTCTGGCTCATGAGGCTGTGAGCACAGAGGGTGTATTGGATGGACAGTGTTGGGGATGGGACACAACAGTGAGCCAGCTGCTCCAGTTATCCCCTGCACACGTGTGAGCCTTTCCTTGAGAACTACAAATCCTCTGACTCCGAGGCTTGAGAAAGTTCTTCACCTCGCAGGACTGCCCAGCAGAGTGGGTTTTGGTTGAGTCCAGATGTAGTTAATGAAAATTAGCCACATGCAAAAGACCATTCGGTCTGATTCTACTTACACGAAGTGCTAAGAGCAGTTAACTTCGGAGAGGTGTGGAGTGGCAGCTGTCAGGGGCCGAGGGGAGGGAAGTGGATAGCGATTGCTCATTGGCTGTAGAGTCTCAATTTTGCAAGTGGAAAGAGGCCTGGAGAGTATGTTACACAACAGTGGGGAGGTGGTTAATGCTACAGAGATGTCTTCCTAAAACGGTTAATATGGTGAAGGAGAAAAAGACGGGAACTCCTCAGTGGAGCCATTAGCACTGGTGACTTCCATTGTTGCGGTGATGAGAAGGAATTAAAGGAGGAGGGTGGACTTATTTTTGGCTCGTGATCCGTCTTGTTGGGGAAGAGCTGGCTGGAGGAGCGCGAAGAGACAGGTCACGTGGCACACTCAGTCAGGAAGCAGAGGGAGATGAATGCTGGTGTTCAGATTGTCATTTCATTCGATTTAAGCCCACAGAATGGTGCTACCTACAATTAAGGGAAGTCTCCCCACCTCAACTAACCTACAGGCCTTACCCAGAATCCCTCACAGGCATTACCCAGAGACCTATCTCCCAGGTAGCTCTTGATCCTGTCAAGCTGATTACATCAACATTGTGGCACTTAGGGATGGATGTGGGGGGTGGGGGATACAGTGATAGGCAGACACCTAGTAAGGTGTGATCTGTTGCTCAGGCTGGTCCCAACTCAGGTGGGGTGAGAAAAGTTGGGTTATGTTTGCTCAGGTTTGACTCCCCAAGAACAGTCCTCAGGTGGCCCTCTTACTTCTCCTCTGACAGTTTGTCTTGCAACCATATGGGGCCATCTGTGATGGTGTCCTCACTGGTCACTGTGACTCACAGCAGTGTCCCAGAGGCCTACCATTCCCCTGCAACTGCAGGAAGACCCTTCTTTTTTTTTTTTTTTTTTTTTTTTTTGTCTCTGGGTAAAGCAGAGTTCATGTCATCCTCCAGTCAGCAGGATCTGACAGCTTGGTGCTAGCACTGGGAAGCAAGGAAGGGGGCTTGGGTGTGGATCCGATCACAGTGGACAAGCAGAATGAAGGAACACTGCATCCCGCCTTGGTCCACTTCCCTGGCAATGTGGGTCTGCACATACCACTTTGCTTCATTTCATGCTGTTAAAAGGGGAGCAAAGGGTTGGGGCAATAGCTCAATTGATAAAATGCTTGTCACACAAGCGCCCACATAGAGAAAGGCCAGGCTCTAGAGAGGTCACGACAGGGCTGATTCCTGTAGCTTCTCTTGAGGCTTCCAGGCCAATGAGAGACTTTGACCCAAAAACAAGGTGAACAAGATTGGGCTACACCATCTCTAACTATCTTTGGGGGATGCAGTCTTCCTAAATCCTGTCGAACCTGGCAGCCTCTTCAGGACACACTAACATGAAAATGTAATATGCTGGGGGCTCTGCCAGGACCTCCAGGGTTGATCTACCTCAGACATGCTGCTGAGGCCCCAAGGTGGGGCCATGGGCTCCAGGAGCAGTGAGCAGCATGGAGAGGCCCTGAGGCTGAGTCTAAACTAGGCGAGGTAGGCCCTTAGGCCACCTGACAGGACAGGGTCCCTTAGAGAGGTGTGAGTTCTGCTAGACAGGAAAGAGAGGGGCTGCTTTAGGGGGTTAGAGCAGCTTCCTGGGGGCAGAATACAGCTCATTTGTCTTAATGAGGAGGAAAGAACAAAAACCAAAGCACTCATTAGCACATCAGGAAGATGAAAGAAATGCACTTGCTCTTATACCGGAGTCAGTGGCTACAGAGTTGACTGGGAAAGAATCTGGTAGAAAATTCTGCTATCTGATTGACTGAGGGTGGCTCTCTGGGCTTCTCTAGCTGTTCTAGGGGTATCTGTTTGCAAGGTGCCCAGCCCTGTGGGACCTGCTTAGTAGCCAGTGCAAGCAATTCAGACTTGGTTTCTTTAAATCTTAAGTGTGTCCCAGCTTTTCCTGTGTTGCCTCAAGTTCTTCTGCCTAATTGTTCTCTTCACTGGCAATTTTGGCGGTCCAAGCCCACTCCTCCCCTGCCCCTACCCAAAAATGAACGTTGACAGGTCTTGATTTCTGCAAACAATTCTGGAGTTTCCAGAAGCATGACACCATTCAGTTCCAGGACACACTTGGCTCAAGTTAGGATAGGATAGCTCTTCTTTCTTTCAAAAAAAAGTTTGCATGTGCATGTATGTACACATGCTACATGTGTGCCTGCATGTGACGGATTACTGATGCACCTATAAGAACCAGAGTTCAGCATCAGGTTCCTTCCGTAGCCACACCTGGCTTTTTGTGTAGGGATTAGAGATCTGATTTCAGGTTCTCATGCTTTAGTAGCAAGGACTTTATCTACTGAGCCATCTCCCAGCCCTGAAGAAGCGCTTCTGAGTACAAGTTAGAAATTGCTACAATACAGGCTATAGCTGGCAGTATAGGAATTCGAGAGGAGTACTTGAAACCACAGCCTGTAAGCAGGTGTCTCAGATTGGCTGCAGGGAGATGTGGTTTGTTGTGATCCCCAGACAGAGGTCCAGCTGGGATAGGCAGAAGTCTCCCCCTCATTCCATCTTCTCCTGACTCTTTTCAGATCCCCTTCATCATTCACATCGATGTCCCAAATCTCTCAGTCTTCAGAGTCTGTTCACAGCAATCCCTTACTATTTCCAAATATTGCCGGGATCAGTCCATAATGGGTGCATTATGGGTGCTTTACCCCAAGTGACTGGCAGCTTGGTGACCTTTCTTTCCAGCCACAAATGAAGGGGGACTTACAAGACATGTGCATGCCTGACTAATGCACACGCTCTTCGTGAAAAACAGGATAAATTACAGAGAATGGCAACGTAATGATTACAGAAAGGTATATGAGGCAGAACCCATTAGTGAGCTGCATTTCGTTCAAAACTGAGAGAGCAGGCAGGCAGAATAACACGCCTTTGTGCTGGAACCCACTGAGCCATAGCAGTGAGTAATAACGGAGCCCCGGGATCTGTGCGCTCTGCCTCCACCTCTTGTGCCTATTTTCATAAGTTAATAACTCAAGCGTGGAAATTGGTTCAGACTGAACACTGGAGGTAGAAGCTGGGCAAATGGTGTGGGAAACGGTGGTTGTTGTTGTTGTTACTTAATTTAGCTTGGTTGTTTTTAAGTGAAGAGCGGCAGCGTCACCGTGGGTTTTCTCTAGTGATGTGTTCTTTGTCAAACCTGAGACAGTTTGGACTTTGTTGCACCAGGTTCACCTTTAATGACGACAGCAGAGAGCAGTCTCTCTTCTTACAGGTGCCCTTTCCGTTTGCAGGTGGGATTCTTGCGGGGGCGGGGATTGAGTCAAACCTCGGAAATGACGTCATTCTGAACTCATCTGCCTTCACCCAGAAGACTACCAAAGTGAACCAGAGGACTGGAGAACAGCAGCTGCTCTGGACATAGAGGGGAGAACCCCACCTACCCACCCGTTGTAAGTTCTGGTTGACTTCTACAGCAGAAGGAGCAAGAAACACGAGAAGGTAGTCATTCTTACCTGTGGGGAGGGAACAGGTGTCATATGGGCCTTTTCTTTGGTTGGGACAGGAGATCTTCATGATGGAAGAAAATAGAGAATAATTCAGAAAACACCTTGGCACCCACATCCTCAAATAAATGGTCACTTTAATGTGCTACATTGCCACACCAACTTTGAAAATTAAAAACTTAAATGAAACACAGCTCACAAATGATATACAATTATCTTTAATTTCATAACCAAGCAAAGTGAGGGGCTGGAGAGAAAGGGACTCCCAGATCAGCAACACCTCTCTCATCCTTCAGGAACAGGATCCACAGAAGGAAACACCTAGGCTAGTCAGCACCAATTATTGTCTCATGGTACAGATGGGTCCCAACACTGGGCATGGGAATGAGGGCCTGTTTCCCTTATTTTGGGCCCTGAATAGAGGAGACAGGGCTGGGGATGAGCCTCAAGGCAGCCTTTGCCCAGTCCCAGGGAGAGTGTGGCTAACACCTGCAGGTCTGAAGGAAAAGTTAGCCAGGCAGGGAGGCAGGGCACAGAAATAAATAATACATCCTTTAGGGAGTGCATTTTATGCACGTCTCAGCCCAGGTTCATTGAAAAGCATAACAAAGTACTCTTCACCAGTTTGCCACCTTGCAAGGACAATTTAATAATGTTTATTTTGTTATTAGAAAATTGTTCCATTTGTGACTATTTAGTAAAACTCCTCCCCAGGACCACCTCTATCTTTTGAGTCCTTTTCTTTTTTTTCTCTTTTTCTACCCCTCACCCCCCGAGAAAACTTTGAGGATCATGAAAACTGGCCTTCTGTAGGTAGCTAAACTAGGTGTCTTGTATCAGTTCAGCCCATCTGGAGTTTAACCAGATCTGGTAGATCCCCGTGCTGGCTGCGGTCACCATCAGTCTGCGTCCTAGTCTGAATTAGTTAGGATCCCCGCCAGCCACGGCTGAAAATAAGCGAATGCAGCGGAGCTCCCCCGGCTTACACAGCTTCTAGAGTGATGCCTCTGTTTATGAAATGATGCGTCACTTAAAAGTAACAATAAAAGAAAGCTCAGGACGACTCGGGTGTTCAGGGTCTCCCTAGTGAACTAGGATGGTAAAGATATAAAGTACTACCTGGAGACTCTCAGCCCCTCCAGGTTCTCCCCGCCCGACCTGGAGAACTGTTACATAGACTTGTTGCTTCCAAAGACACAAAACCTCAAGGACCCCTTTCCCTGCCTACAGCCAGAGGTTCGGCTCTCTGAGAACTCTCTGGAGTTGCCCTTTGAAGCTTTCCTTCAGTTAGGCATTGTCTTACCTTTCCTAGCACCTGAAAGGAAAGGAAGGACAGAGCACCGAGCACTTGATGGACTGGTAGATTGTGACTCTAAATGGAGCCAGCGCCGGCATCTTGGAGAGCAGTGCTTGCTCTTGCTGGAAGCGGCTGTAGACAGCGGTCTTCACAAAGGCCCCAGGGAGAGGGAACTGGGGATGTGGAACAGTGGGGGATGGTAGGCAGAATTAAGACAGACTCCTTGGTGAGGAATTGAAAAGATTTTATTAGTTCCGAACCCCACTGGTCTGGGGAAAAAATTCCTGTGCTCTGGGTCCTGGCTGGCACTTATTTCAGACGCTGGAATCCACACCCGCTTGGTCTTATGGGTACATTATGGCATCTCGCTGTGACGATATAGTGTCAAATATAGTCAGTCTTTATCTTCTCTCTCATCTGCTCTTAAATATTTCTCCTTTAAAAAAAATTTTTTTAAATCACATTCAGGCTGTGTGTGTGTGTTCATTTTGCTTATGGCACTTTCAAACCTTAGATTTCCATTTTCTCTTTCCTATTTTTGACTTTTGTTTCATAAGTACAAGAGTACGATCACTGTGCTTTGAAGCAGAAGATAGATGCCTTAAAATGAAAATGTTTGTCAGATGGGGCTGGGTGTGGTATTGCACACCTTTAATCCAAGCACTCAGGAGGCAGAGGCAGGCAGATCTCCAAGTTAGAGGCCAACCTTGTTTACAGAGTGAGTTCCAAGACAGCCAGGTCTACACAGAGAAACCATATCTTTAAAAAAAAAAGTTTGTCAGATAATATTGCATCTCAGTATCGGAATTTATTAATCTTTTTTCATTTGGTTTAAAAGATTCCTGGATTTTAGCATGTGTATTTTCCATTGAAATCCTGCTATTTGGAGGACTTTATTTATTTATTTATTTATCTATTTATTTATTTATTTATTTATTGTCTTCCATTTTAACTGGCTTCCTATCAGAGCTCAAATAGGGGAGGTTGGATAGAGAGGAGCAGCTCTTTATTGCTGGTGGGGGTAGAAGCCCAGGCTCCCTGAAGTTGTTTACCAGACATCAGAGAAACCCTTTGTCCTTGGACATGGATGAAAAGTCTCAGCTCTCTGTTCAGTCTTCTTTAACACCAACCTGGTGAGGGGTAGGTGAGCAGAGAAGTCCCCTGGTGACAGTTGGAAGCTAGGCGTTGTGTCCCCATTCTATGTCTATCTGCCCCCCACCCATGCGTTCCCTCCTATCCTCCCTCCCCCATTTAGCCTCTGCCCACAGGGTGGGCTTACATTTTCTGTAGTGGAGCCTGGAGAAGACCACTATTATTATCTAAGACTGTCTTCTAGGCCACACCCCTTTCTAGGTTCTTAAGGTAGGTTTGGGTTGCCAGTCTCTTCAGCTCCACACCTGTGACATGTGAGATAGCATGAATGCAGTGAACTCTCTTCCGTGCTGTTCCTTAGGTTCCCAGTCCACCTATCTTCCCGTCCCCTTCCAGTGCCTTTTGTATTTCCCAGTATGACAGTATGTATACTTACTTCTCAACGATACTCAGCAGGAGGAAGGGAGAGGGATGGCTTCAACTTCCTGAAAGTGGAAGTTCTCATCTTTCTAATGGGTACTTGTCAAAGAGTCCTTTCAAATTGATCTCTGTTTCACCTCCTAAGGCAAATGTTATTTTTCTTAAAAAAAAAAAAACAGCCTAGATTAGGTTTATCTGCTCTAGAATGCCATGTTATCAATGTAATCCCAACTGTGCACTTGCCCTCTTCGGGACCCTTCTCTCAGTGTGCTGTGTTTGAGCATCTCTTCATATTTTGTAATTCCTTTCTTCCTATTGGTTGCAGCCTGTAACTGAAGGAAGTGGTAGGGGGGCAGGAACTCAAACAGGAATTTGAAATTTGAAGCAGAAACACTGAAGAATGCTATTTGCTGGCTTGTTCCTGCTTCATTAATTCTCTTACACAGCCTAGGAGTACGTGGGGCCTGGGGGATGGTGCTGCCCACAGTAGGCTGGGGTCTTTTACATCAATTAACAAGACAATCCACATGAATTATCCAATCTGATCTAGGCAACCCCTCAATTAAGACTCTCTTCTCAGGTGACTCTAGGCTGTGTCAAGTTGACAATTAAAATTAATAGCACTAGAGTTGGCCCAGTGATTAAAAGCACTTGTTGCTCTTGCAGAA
Source organism: Grammomys surdaster (assembly GCF_004785775.1). Classification (NCBI taxonomy): domain Eukaryota; kingdom Metazoa; phylum Chordata; class Mammalia; order Rodentia; family Muridae; genus Grammomys; species Grammomys surdaster. Next base: position 19,712,131 of record NW_021604587.1, read on the forward strand.
TACTCAGGGTTCAATTCCCAGCACCCACATGGTTGCTTACAACTGTCAGTGATTACAATTCCAGGAGATCTGATTCCCTTTTCCGACTTCTACAGGTACTAGGCAGGCATGTGGTGCACATACATACAGGCTCTTAGACATAAAACAACTAAATATAAAGAGAAAAGAAAATAAATTACAGCTAACTAGAACACACATTGTGCTTGCAAATCCCTTCCTTCCTTAAAAACAAACAAACAAACAAACAAACAAACAAAATCCTTCAGCCTCTATTTAGTGAGCCTGTTCTCTGAATTAGGAGCCAGTTAGGATGACTATCAGCAGGGAGGGGATCTGGGGATCTCTCCTGTAGCAGCCAACAAGTGGTGAAACAGAATAACATAAACAAGGAATGAACATGTGACATTGGTTAGCAACACCTGTCACAAAGGTTAAGTAAAACTGGGTGAATAGATAGGGAGTGGCCGGTGGCCTTCGGGTAGACGTGGCGTCATTTCAATACTGGAGGTCAGGAGGCTTCTGGAAATGAGGAACAGAAGACAGACCTATTAGGGAAAGGACTAGGAGGCATCTTGGGGAATGCTGGGTTTGAAGAAGACAGGGGATTTTTTTTTCCCTTTCTGTAAACCTGTATCTTTAAATGTGTTCATTCCTTGGAATACAAGGTATCTTAGGGGTAGTTCACACACCACCCATGAAGGCTGTGTGGTGAGTGTTACTGCCTGCTTTCGGGAACCTGCCACCACATCCTGCACTACCCTCCTTTCTACCACACCCCTTCTTCAGGGGCATCCCCACCAGGAGTGACAGTAGAGTTAGAAAGACAGCCACATGTGGTCCCTAGAGCTTCAGGTCGTGGGAGTGGTGAGCCATTCCGTGCTCTCTGCTTCTAGATCGGGCACTGGTGATCTAGAGAGGTTGAGCAGGTGGCCCAGCATTGGTGAGAGGTGAACACTGAATTGTAAGGTAGACGTGTGAGGTTCCAAGTCCCTTCCGTACAGCGATAGGAGTCACTGTTTTCTCAGTATTGAAACAAAGGGAAGAATGTCCTCTAGGGATCAGAGCTTGAAGAAATCTGATGAATGTTCTAGAATCAATCTCAGACAGTTCAGTGTCAGTTCTGGGATGTTTAGCTGCAGAGGATCCAGGCTGTGGACTTCCAAGTGGAAAGCATAAGGAATCAGGGTAGGAGGAGGACTGTGGTCATGGCAGCTGCTTGGATTCTGGAACTGGGAAAACCTGGGCTCAAATCCAGACTCCACTGACTGTGAGAGCTTGGGTATATTGTTGGAGGCTTCTACACCTCCATTTCCACTTTTACAAAATGGTGACTAACATCTCCCTGGAGATTTGATTGAGTTCCCCAAGACAAAGCATTCAAAGTGCTTAGATGCTAGCAAGCCCAGGGCAACTGCCTAACAAGTACTGGCTGCTGTTTTCATTCACCATTGTTCTGGAAAGCAAGACAAACACTGACTGCACAGGGAGGTGGCCAGGAGCTGCCCAGGCTGCTGCCTTGCTCAGCCCACAACCTGCAGGAGGATTTTGGTGTAAGGGACCCAACTTCCTATATCAGTGGGACGGTGTGACCTGAGGGGTGTCTTCCAACCTGCTGGGTCAATTTGCTTCTTTGCTTCTGTAGCTGCCCTCAGGCAGCAGCGGTGGAGGGAGAAGCAGCTGCCGTTGGCCCTCAGCCACTCCAGCTGCCGTCTCTGGTAACGTGTTTATCTGTTCCAGAGGGACAGAGGTGGCTGGGCAAGGAAGCATGCAAGAGGCTGCACTTCACAGTGACTTGCCAGCTTGGGTGAGCTTGCCATGGACATCAGGCAAGGGTCCCATCACCGTGGGTTGTGGTACCCTCTACATGGTCTGCACCAATGAGAGACAGTTTGCAAACTTATTATAAACAGATTACATTTCGTATCCTAATGTGACTGCTGGCTACTTGCCCACTAATTTTAGCCTCCAGGAAAGAAACAGTTCCGTGAGCAGACTATTGTGCACCTTGACTCTGTTTCTTAAGGCTTCTCCCAGGTCCCTTTAACAACCCTCCCTCTCTCTCCTCCTTATTTTCAGAATGCTCTCTCTCCTCTGGGCTTAACCAGAAATGCTGGAAGGTGCTTTCTGCCCAGCCAAAGCCAATGAGTTGTACCTCACACCAACACACACACACACACACACACACACACACACACACACACACACACACAGAGAGAGAGAGAGAGAGAGAGAGAGAGAGAGAGAGAGAGAGAGAGAGAGAGGAACCCAGTGCAAACCAAATGCCCACAGCATCCCAGGAACAATGGAAAGCTGTCTCCATGCCCACTAAGAGATCTACCATATGCCCCACTGATGGCACCTCTGCTCCAGGCAGCGTCTCAGATGGCCACTCTGCACACCCAGATGTTTGGTCGGACACAGCAGGCAGCTGTCTTCTGGTTTTTCTTTATCTAAAGGTTTGAAAACTGGATCCACAACAGGACCTAGGTAGACCAGGAGCAATGTGGGCAGCCATGAGGATGTTCTCAATTGCTTGGTGTTCAAGTGTTTACATGCTTATTAACACTTAACACATTCACATGTGAACACTTAGACATGCTTATATATACGTTTGTAAATATGAAACACACACACTCACACAAAGTCCCCAGTAGATACCACGTGCTCATAGGCTCATGGGAACTATCTCAGGCCACTTAGCTTTTATTAGTAGCTCCTTTCTTCCTCTCTTTCTTTCTTTCTTTCTTTCTTTCTTTCTTTCTTTCTTTCTTTCTTTCTCTCCTTAAATATGGGTATTGCTTCTTTCCTCCTTTCTTTCTGTCTTCCTTCCTTCCTTCCTTCCTTCCTTCCTTCCTTCCTTCCTCCCTCCCTCCCTCCCTCCCTCCCTCCCTCTCTCTCTCTCTCTCTCTCTCTCTTTCTTCCTTTCTTTCTTGTACATTGGTGTTTTGCTTGCATGTATGTCTCTGTGTGTTGGAACCCCTGGAACTGGAGTTACAGACAGTTGTCAGCTGCCATATGGATACTGGGAATTGAATCCAGGTCCTCTGGAATAGCAGCCAGTGTTCTTAACCACTGAGCCATCTCTCTAGCCCCTCACCACCTCCCTTTTTTTTTCTTTTTGAGACAGAATATCACTATGTAGACCTGGTTCTACTGAAACTCACTTTGTAGAACTACTCGATCGAACTCACAGAGATCCTTCTGTCTCCTCTGCCTCTGCCTCTGCCTCTGCCTCTGCCTCTGCCTCTGCCTCTGCCTCTGCCTCTGCCTCTGCCTCTGCCTCTGCCTCTGCCTCTGCCTCTGCCTCTGCCTCTGCCTCTGCCTCTGCCTCTGCCTCTGCCTCTGCCTCTGCCTCTGCCTCTGCCTCTGCCTCTGCCTCTGCCTCTGCCTCTGCCTCTGCCTCTTCAATGCTGGGATTAATGCATGAGTGTCAACTTAGTAGCTCATCTTTAAAAAGTCTGAACGACTGTTTGGGATTAATGGTTGAATACTTGGTCCCTATTTGGTGGAACTGTTTGGGAAGGATTAGGATGTGTGGCCTTGTTGGAGGTAGGCTTTGTGGCTTCAAAAGATTCACCATTTCCAGAATGCTCTCTGCCTCCTGCTTGAGGATCACAATGTGAGCTCTCAGTTGCTTCAGCATCAGACTGTAGCGCTCTCAAGCTGTAAGCCAGATAAAAGCTTTCTTCTACAAACCACCTAGGTCATGGTGTTTTGTCATGGCAACAGGAAAAGTAACTGAGATACTGCATCTGTGTGTGTCTCACTGGCTTGTGTAGATCTACAGTAGGGGCTCTCAGCCTTCCTAGTGCTGTGACTCTTCATATAGTTTCTCATGTTGGGGTGCCCCCAACCCTAAACTTATTTTGTTGCTAGTTCATAACTCTAATCTTGCTACTGTTATGAACAGTAATGTAAATATCTGATATGTGACCCCCAACAGGGTCATGATCCACAGGTTGAGAACCACTGGTCTAGAGGGTTCAGTGCCCAGGTTCCTGGAACTCTCTCTCTACAGTGAATGGTACAAAAACACACAAATAGTTACAGATATGGAGAAACTTGATTAAAATGGAGACACAGGCGTCCTGGAGGTGTGCCATGTCTCTCCTGTGACCCAGCTCCGAGACAGGAGAGAGCAGGGACTGAGGTAAGGTCCCTGCTGACCTTGTATGGGTCCTTACGCAGTGCCGGCCTCTCCCATCTAAGGAAACGAGCAGTTGTCCTGGCTGAATGACGCTCAGGTGGACTAGAGCTGTTGTCTTTTCCTTCCAGCCTTTTGTGTGTTCATTTCCCCCTCTGTTGTTTTCCTGCCTTCTCAGGCCATTGCAGAACAGGGTCAGCTCTCTGCTTAGAGAGCTGACCACCACTCACCTCCTGGAATGGTCCAGAGGGAAGACAGACAAGGGAGAAGCAAACTGTGACCAGCTAGTACTAGAAAGCCAGGAAAGCCAGTGCTTGAGCCCAGGGGCAAGGGAATTCACTGTTGACACCCACAGGCAGCTGGCCAGGCCCCTGACAGCCTCACTGCCACCTCCTGCACAGGAAGACAGCTGGAAGCTTGATCAGCCAACCCTTCCATGAAACCCCGAGTGGCTCTGATCTCCATTCTGGGCGTTTGCCGGAGGAACCAAAGAAGGCATGCCAAGGCCATCCTGCTTGGGGCTTGGGGCTTGGCACAGAGCAGTCACCCACAAGTGCTTTGAGTCCAAAGGCGGATTCAGAGGCCAGCAGTGTGTTGATGGTGTAACAGGACACAAAGCCACAATGGCTGACAAGAAGCTGTCAGGGCCACGGCAGGTTAATCCTCTCTCAAGGGTCCAGCCTCTACGGGTGCTGCTTTTAGAATGAGGCAAGACAGACAAATGGTGAGGTTTTTATTTTTAACCTGGACTGAGCAGGAGGATGAGGAGACCCTGAGCTGTGAACAGGGCCCTGGCCATAAACACATTCATTATCAGTTAACACCTCCAAGGCTCGAGGCTGGCCAGCAGCTGGCATATGTTGGCTAGTACAGTTTTTTAACATCACACTCTCCTCTGCTTTCCCCTAAGAGGAGGCAGAGTGGCTGAAAGATTGCTATTGTGTACTTAGCAGAGTTGAGCTGTGGCTCCCGGACAGCGAGAAGGAACTTCTTCATTGACCCTACTCCTTGGACTCACCCAGTAGTGTGTCCCGACAGAAGTCTAAGTGGATGGAGTGTGCTTGAATGTTTAGTGACTTGCCTATAGAGTCTGCCCACCCCTGAAGAAAAAGGACGTGGCTTTTGTATTTTACATTTGAAGTGCACTGATAGACTGTACACATTGTGCAAACAAAAGCTCCAAGCCAGTATACAGAGAAGGGACCCTCCTGCCTCTGTCTGTCATTCTGAAATATACTTACATGCATTATGCATCAGTGTGACATGGGAGACGGCGTTTGTATGAAACACCATGTGTGTGGAGGTCAGAGGAAGATTGAAATAATTTCTCTCCTTCTACTTTAAGTGGGTTTCAAGGGCTCAAACCCAGGTCACTAGGGTTTTGTGGCAAGTGGCTTTATCTAATGAGCCACCCTGCTGGCCTCGGCCTCTGCCTCTCGAAAATTTGTTTTTCTTCCACTGAGGGCATATTTCCCAGGATCGGATGGAGCTATTTTTGACACACACAAGGTAGGACACTTTAGTTTATTACATGAAGGATAGTGTGCTGTGCGCTGTTTATTTAACCAATTTCAGAATGTCAGACATTCGGGGCTGTGTTTAGTCTTCAGTGAATACAAACGATGCCTGCCTAAAGAGCCTCATGGCTGCACAGGGCTCACACCTGCTTGAGTGTACCTTGCAGTTGGTTTCAGAAGCTGAGCGCTCAGGTAGGGGATAGAAACTGTCAAGTCATGCTCTGCCATAATTGCTCCATTTTACAAGCAAGCAGCAGGCAGAAGGATGCAGTGTCCAGACATATGCTGGATATGGCACATAGGGAAGCTTGACAGTCCTGAACGTAAATAGTGATGTCTTGGTTTAGGTTTCAGTTGCACTTTTTTCTTCTGTTCTGTAGTGTTGAGCATCTCTTCTAATGTGTGTGATATTGTACCCCAGTCTCTACACCTCGGGTACCAGGATGGCCACATGATCCAAGGTATCATATCTCATCAGCTAAGTTCTTTGCCTGTGTTTGTGGCGATGCTTATGTTGTTGCTTTTTTATCAATTGGATTTTTTATCAATTTGATTTATTATAGTCTTTAAGCTAGGGATTTTGTGGGTTGTCTGACATACTGACTTTAAGTAGCTTGCAGGTGGATTTGCATGTGTGATTCTGACTGGTTTGGCCCTGGGGACAGTGATGACTACCCTTCAGTGTCAGCTTGAGTGGATTTCAGTGTGACCCTGAAGGTGTTTCCAGAGACGTTTAGCTGAGGAGGGAAGACTCACCCTGAGTGTAGGCTGTACCATCGATGGGCTGGCATTCCAGACTGAATATGAGGAAAAGGAAAAAGGGTGGAGGGCTGGCATTTGCTGCTATCTGTCCTCTGGTCTGTTCACACTCAGGAGTCCCAGCTGTCTGTGACCTCTGCCATTTCTTCCCTCCATGATGGACTCAACCCTTTCCAACCCTGAGCTAAATTAAAGGAAAACTTCAGCCATTGCTTTTCTGAGACAAGGTCTCAGAAAATGCTCTCCGTTGCAGCTGGTCTAGCTAGCCAGCTTGTCCCGGAGCTCCTGTGTGTCTGTCTCCTGCATGCTGAGATTACAGGTGGGCTGCCACACCCACAGGGCCCCTGGGACCTGAGCTCTGCTCCTCACACTGTATGGGAGCCATCTTCCCAGCCAGTTTTGAATCAGTGTTTTCCCTTCTCAATGTTATGTTTATGTTTGTACATTAAAACCACTCCTCCCTACAAATGAAAAACCACATTTTCTTCTTGTTAGTTCAGTTCTGATTTTCACATGTATGTGATTCATGTTGGCTTCATTTGTCTATAGAATGTGTGTTTTGTCCTCTTTTTTTCCCTCTGTTGTCCCCACTAGCATTCACCAAATAGTCTGTGTCTCCTTGTTGACTCCAAATACCAGCTTGAGCTTGGTCCTTGGTCCTTGAATGTGCTTAGCTCCTCTCTGGGTTTTCTCCTCTGAGAAGCAAGGCTGTTTTGATGATTTCCAAGTAATGCCTAGGCTCAGAACCCCAGAATGGGAAAGGGAGTTAAATCCACACTTTCTGTCCTAACTAGTCATCAAAATAGTTATTTATTTATTTATTTAGAGAGGAGAGAACGGAGAGAGGAGGAGGAAGAGGAGGAGGGAGGGAGGGAGGGAAGGAGAGAGAGAGAGAGAGAGAGAGAGAGAAAGTTCATGCACTTGAGTACAAGTGTCAGCAGAGGCCAGAAGGTATCAGATGCCCTGGTGCTGGAGTCATAAGCAGTTGTGCGCCACCCAGAACTGGGAAGCAAATCCAGGTCCTCTGGGAGAGCAGCATGCACTCTTGACTCCCGATCCTTCTCTCCAGCCCCTCTATTCTATCACATTTTAAACCTTGCTTCCCCTCATCTGCCCCCTTACAGCTGGTCCCTGCAGCTCTGAAGATAAGTGTTCCTGCTGGTTGTCCTTTGTGAAAAACATTCCAACCATCAACCTAACTCAGAATGATGGCAGGAAGAAAAGAAGAAGGAACCTAAATCCCACGTAGGGGCAGATGTCTTCTCCATGGGCCTCTAGAAAAAGGCAGGGTGTCACCCGTTGATGCCCACTGGAGTTTCCCCTGAGAGTTCAAGTCATCTGGGCACACTAATTTTCTTCCCCATGGTCTTGTCAGGGAGAGGCAGGAGATGTGCTGTTTTAGAAGGCTGGATCAGGCCTCTCTGGAACCTGACACCCATTCAATATGTGTGGACAGGTGCCATAGCCTCTGAAGAGCCACATCTGGTCCAGGCTGACATAATCATTTCCTGTTACTACTTCAGGAAGCACGGAGCTTCCAGCAGCATAAGAGACCCACTGTGACTCTCAGAACACACTCTGCTGTGCCTTTGTTTGATATCAGTTCCATTTCTTTAAAGATGTATTCTACTTCCCTGTGTGTTGGTGTGTTATGTACATGTACATGCATGTGGATGTGGACACTCATGTCTGTGTGTTATGTACATCCATGTGACTGTGGGCACCCACGGGCATCAGATACACTGGAGCTAGAGGTACAGACAGTTGTGAGCCACTGGGATGTGGGTGCTGTGGATGGAGTGTGAGCCCTCTGCAAGAGCAGCAAGTACTTTTAGCAATACCACCTCTCCATCCCTAGAGTTATTTTCTTCCTGTCTCTGTCTTTGCTTCTCTGCCTCCCTCAAAAGAAGCCGTTTGCCTGTAAGCCCGTCATTATAGACAACTAGCAGAAAGAAAGCAATTTATAAATGGACGTTTTTCTCTTTGTGTAAGTGCAAAGCTAGGGCCAGGAAGTAGCTAGTTGATAGGGTTCAGGCCTAACCTGCAATGGTGCTCTCGATTCAATCCCTTGGGCTACATAGCCAAGCATGATGGTGCACACCTGTAACTCTAGCACTGGGGAGATGAATGCAGGAGGATCAGAAATTCAGGGGTATTGCTGGCTTCATAAAAAGTTCTGGACCAGCCTTGGTTGTGAGAGACCTCGTCTTAAAATAAAATATAATACAAATGTAAAAGATGCATTTCATATTACAAATGTGTTGTGATCAATTGCTTGTAACCACACACACACACACACACACACACACACACACACACACACACACAAAGCATCTCACTGAGTTAAAATAATCTCAACCAGCCCTCTTGACAGCCCTGGAAGCAGGAATTATGATTTTCTTCAGTAGATAAGCAAAGAAACGGGCTAAAGAAATGGCTCAGTGGTTAAGAGCACCGACTGCTCTTCCAGAGGTCCTGGGTTCAATTCCCAGCAACCACATGGTGGTTCACAACCATCTGTAATGGGATCAGATGCCCTCTTCTGGTGTGTCTGAAGATAGCTACAGTGTACTCATAAATATAATAAATAAGTAAATCTTTAAAAACAAAATAAGCAAAGAAACCAAGCACAGAACTTGATGCCACAGCACAGCTAGTACAAGAACATAAGAGTCAGGCCCGGCGTGTATAACAAAAGATCCCACATACACTGTGGTCAGGGTGGTAGAGTGAAGTGACCAAAGTCTCAAGACTCCAGTGGGGAGCTGAAGTGAGCGGTGATAATGGTCTGTGCTTCTGAAACCAGGGCACATAGCCAAAGGGGAATAGCAGTCAACTGTGACAAGGACACTAGTGTCACATCCAACAGTACACTATAAAATCACACACCTGACTCACGACACCCTAGAAATACCACCAGCTGATCAACTTCCTAACATCTAAGGATATCCAAGGACTCCAGCAATGCTGGTCTGGGAAGACCAAGGTCCCTAATACAGACCTAAGCGTCTCCATTGAGCAACTTCAGAGTGTTCAGGGCATCCGTTTTCCATTCAATTGGGAATCCTTTTTTACATTCTATTTCATCTGATCCATATTTGTCCACTTCAAAAATGAGAAAATTTTTAAAAACTTTGTTCACTGCCTTGATGAAATTGGTTTCAGTTTAATCAGTTACACTCTGTTTAATAAACCTGTTCTAAAAGATTCGTATTTGCGTGTATCAAACCCACGTGGTCCCCTATATTCTTTCTGAAGTGTTGTCAATCCTCATGGCTAATAAGTCCAGAATAGGCCAAGAATTCCTGTCAAGCATTCACTTTTTATAAAACTCACACAATTTTGCAATTTTGTCAGTTTTTCCAGGAGTGGGCTTCCCCATGATTGATCGTTTTACATCTAAGAGTGGCTTTCACATGGGGCTGGGCTGATCACTTACTGTCATTCAGGACCTGGGTATCACCTCATTCATCTCCCACCACCTACAGTTTCTAGCTCTTGTTGGGGATGTGGGGGACATATGTACATGTGTGTGTGTGTGTGTGCATGTGTGCATGCAGATCCGAGTGCCTGTGTACTCACATGCAAAGAGAAGGATATGCAGTGTTCTTTTCTATCAAGCTCCACCTAATTCCCTTGAGACAATTCTCACAGAGACCCGGAAGCTCATCATTTTCCAGCAGGCCCCGGAGACCCTCCCAACCCCCTTGGCCTTCTCTTCCAGGTTAAAACCAAGAAACACTAGGACCCTGCCCTTAGTTCCCTGATCTACTACGCTGAGTGTGGCAATGGAATTTCCCTCTGGGAGTTGTTTTGAGGACCATCGGCTAGCACACCATTGTAGTTGATATTGATATCATAGGTTCATGATTTTGAAAAGCTTTGAGGTCACAGTGTGATGATGACCTGCTTAAACAGGTTTTAACGCACTGGAAGTTCAAACTAAGCTATTCATACCTATATAACAAGTCTCCATCACTGTACCCCATCCTGCTTCTTCTTCTCTCTCTCTTTTTTTTTTTTTTTGATATAGGCTAAAATTCATAGTTGTCCTGCCAAAAAGAATCTTTGACTCAGAGGATGTTTTCTCAAGGGATTCCCACCAAGCAAAGTCTAAAGACCCATTTAAAAGCTCACGGCACAGCTTGGGACAGATCACAGCAGACTAGACAGTTCCATGAGGGGAGGTTTATTAAGAGAGTGGAAGAGCGGGAGGAGAGAGAGAGGAGTAGAGAGGGTAGAGGCTGGCCATGACCATGTGGAGAGAGGGAGAAGGGAAGGGAGGAAGGGAGACGGCAACCTGCAGGTGCGGGGTCTCGGGGGCCAAGAGAGAGAGGAGGGGCCAAGCAGCCCCTTTCATAGTGGGCAGGGCTACCTGCCTGTTGCCAGGTAACTCTGGGGAGGAGCATACCTGGCTGTTGCCAGGTGACTGTGGAGGTGGAGTTTACCAGATTACTAACACCATTGGCTATTGGCACAGCTGGGTTCAGAGCAGTTACCATCAGCAGGACTCCTGACTGCCTGACTCCACTCCACTTCTCATGGAAGCCAGAAGGAGGAGCAGGCAGTCCCCACCCCCAGGGTGACAAAGCTGTGGTGAGAGACCCTAGAATATGGACCTGGAACCTCACTCTGAGAACTGGTCCTATGGCTGGCTAACTGAGTGGAGGAAACTTAATTCTTGAGGAGGAATCTTCTCCACCATGTCTGCTGCTGCTGGAGAGGCAACTCTTCCCTATGTGCAGCACCTGACAGACCTGAGGAGCCTGGGTGTGGGTGAGCCCTGGGCTTCCTGCACAGTCCCTGCCTTCCCTTTCTCTGCAGCCTGGGCACTCTTGACTCTTGTCTGACGTCTCCCACCCTGCTTCACAGTCTAAGAGCTGGGAATTAATTAGCCTTGACCTTAACCTTTGACACCACCCAGCCATCCAGATGTCTTACCCACACCTGGCAACTGACCTTGGGGTCACTCCTCCACTCTGCCCAGCTGTCCTACTGAATGTTATGTTTGCTTGTCTTTCTCAGAATCAGATTATTTTCTGGTCACTTACTGTCGTTGTACACGACAGCTCCATGCCGGGCATCACTCTTCTGACAGTCTGGAACCCACAGCTTTTCCCTCCCTACCCTGACATACTTCCTCAGCATTTGCTTCTCCCAGTGGGACCAAGAATGGAGATCTTTGAATCAAGGTGGGAAGGTGTCCACAGAATCCCCTCCCTGCCCCAACTATCCTGAGCTGAACTGCGTGGTAAAGGGTGAAGGGTTCTGTTCTGGGCTGAACTTGGCTCTATAGCTAGCAATACAGATTCCCCTTGGCTGTAGGGCTTCCTCCAGGGAGCCTAGCACACTCCCTCTGAGCTGCTCCTTCTGCTCACATTCTTTAGCTGACACTCTTGTTCTGGGCTCTATCCTTGTGGGTTTTTGGATTTATCCGGGCTTTCTGCATTCCTCGCTCTGAATTTGCCGTTTGAACAGCTCTCTGGTCACCCTGGCTAGTGTTCTTCAGCACGCTCTTTTCCCATGCTGGTTGGTACACCCTGCTTCCTTCCAGGACCCTGCTGTTCTGGGGGTAGATCTGGGCTGTACTCCAGGAGACAAAATTCCCAACTCTGACTCCATCCATATGCCCAGATGTTCCTTCCTCTGACTTCTCCTCTTTCCTCTTCCAAAGCCAGGGAACATCTCTGACTGAGAGAAGGCATGAAAGTGTCCACAGCACTCATTCTGTCCATCTCCTCTCAAAAACTTTGTAGCAAACACAAGTGTGGGAGTGGAGAGCAGACCCCTCCCAATTTGGAGGGGCCTCACAAGCCGCTGCTGCAGGCCTTCCCTCCTCTATCATCTCTGACCATTTGGTAGTGACTGGCCTGGCTGTAATGTCTGTGCTCACGAAGACTCTGCTATGAGGGATTCCCCATGCCTTTGGAGCTCAGTATTTTACTGGTCTATAAGCAATCTGCTATTTACATTCTAAACTGAGAGCCTAGCCACATATACAATGTGTGTTCAAAGCCACACTTGAGCAGGGCAGATTTCAGGATAAAATTCAGGCTGTAGGCCTTTCCTACTGGTGTCTTTTAAGCTGAAAGCTGGTCTCTTAGGTCAGATGATGACTGCCTGCCTCCCAGTCTGTGTACATCCAGTATTCAGCTATCAATACCAGAGTGCAGGAATCCAGGGCCTGGATAGGGCAGACAGGGTACAAAGGCAGAACACAAATAGAAGCTGCAGGAGGAGCCAGAACACTGGATGACACAGCAGAGCCAGAGATCAGAGCCCCTGGGAATGCCAGAGGGGGCCCCTACAAGAACTGCTGCTGGGGGTAGAGGAGTGGAAGGATATTTCATGGGGCAGAGAAAAGGAGTCTATTCCCAGGATGGCCTTAATAAAGGGACGACATCTTGTTTTATTAAAAGCCTGTTGCTGACTGGATAAGCAGTCTGCCTGCTGAGTGGGCAGGAGCCCAATATCACTGTGGGTAATTCGGAGCCAGTGTTGGGAGCCGACAGCAAACCAGGAAACTAATGTTTGTTTGCTTTTTTCTGATGCTTGAGCCTCTCTCTCTCTCTCTCTCTCTCTCTCTCTCTCTCTTTCTCTCTCTCTCTCTCTCTTTCTCTCTCCTTCCCCTCTTCCCTTTCTCCTTCCCTCCCCCTTCATTCTTGAGCTTGAATCTACTGTGCGTGGTGTGTTTGCATGTGTGTCTGTGTGTCTCTCAGTGCGTGACATTATGTACACTTGCTGGAGGTTCACCACATGACTCCCTCCTCTTCCTGTCCCCTACTCCCTCTGCTAAGCATCCCAGCCCCACCTTTGCCCCTGGCCTCCTCAGTCCCTGCCCCCTCTGGAAGACTTGAGCAGAGAAGAGGAGACTATGGCCTGGGGTTATTTACTGAGATGCCTGGGGAGGAAAGGGACACAGGCTTGTTTACATCCTCTAAGTACTGAATTCAGCCCTTTCCAGAGACCTCCATTTGTAGGTTACAAAAGGAAAAGGGGCTCCTTTCAAAAGAAACCAGGAGAAAAGCTGCTTCCTTTGGCAGCAATTTGTGATTATTATTATTAATTATTAGGATTGTTTAACGCAAGGGAAGGTAAAATGGCTTTTTTCCTGTTTTTATGGTAGTTTTTTTCTTCCTCCACTGTCTTGGGAGTCAGGAGGGCAAACAGCAATTTCAGAGTAAGATGGAAGCTGTCATCTCCTTAGGTTGTGTGGTGTATTCCTGGGACCTGGAGACTGAATGAGTTTTGTGTAAACTATAATCACTTTTCCCGCTAAGATTCAGAGGACTCTGAGTCTCCCAATTTGCTGTAACTTGAAGTCACCCAAATTGCTTACACTTTTACAAAAAAAAAAAAATTATCCAGATTTTTTTAAAATAAAAAAATAAAAGAAAAAGTTTATTTCACAGGTTGGTTGTCTGAGGTGATTTATTTAATTCTTTGATAAGGTTAAAGCAAATTGCTCCTATATAAAATAGAATATTATTGGCATCTCTGTAGCCTTGCTTTCAAACAGTAACTTTTGAATGAAGAAAAGGGTATGTTTTTAAATGAGTAATTTTAACATATAGTTCACAGAGATAAAGGGACTCAAAGACACGGAAAACATAAAGTGTACTTTACAATAGTTTACGTCATGTTGCAAGCAAGAAGGCATAGTGTATGTGTGTGTGTGTGTATGTATGCGCATGTTCGTATGTGCATGTGTGTGTATGTGCATGTGTATACATTTGTGCGTCTGTATGTGCATGTGTGTGTATGCAGTTGGTAGAACTTCATTGTACTGAGGGTTATCACACAAGGTTCACACTCTGATTCCTAACCATGGTCCAAGGCCTATCTTCCCCAGGCTGCTCACCCATTCAACATATCTTACCTGAAGGTCAGCTTCAGTCTCTAACAGAAGTCTCTGATTTGAAGGCCAGGATCCTGGGGAAGACTCTCCAGCCACAAGGCAGATCATGGTGGCTTCTCTCCAGATGTGCAAAGCAGAGCATTGCTTTTGGACTCTGCTTGTATACTGGCCAGTGGGCGTCATGGGGTTCTAGGATTATGTCTGGTTATTTTGAATAAATGTGACCGAGTTCTGGTTATCAGGTGTAGCCTTGGGTGTAGTGAGATCCTGACTAAGCTATTTTTACATGTCTAAACGGTATTTTTCACTATGCTTATTACATTTCATATGTGAACATTCAGTTATTTTAAGAAGGACAGGGAGAGCCGGGCGGTGGTGGCGCACGCCTTTAATCCCAGCACTCGGGAGGCAGAGGCAGGCGGATTTCTGAGTTCGAGGCCAGCCTGGTCTACAGAGTGAGTTCCAGGACAGCCCGGGCTATACAGAGAAACCCTGTCTCGAAAAAACCAAAAAAAAAAAAAAAAAAAAAAAAAAAGAAGGACAGGGAGATGACTCTGTGGTTAAAAATGACTGCTGCCAAGACCAATGGCCTGGATTTGGTGTGTGTTTGTGTACTCACACTTATCTATTATTTATCACATATAAATCATCATATTTACATAAACTTAAATCAGGTAAGCACATAGCTTTTTCTATACATATCAATACTTTATAAAAATTATCTTCGTGGAAGTCTTTAAAATCACAGGGGCAAGTACCAGGGCACAGAAAAGAGAACAACAGTGTGACACATTAAATCCAGCCTACCTTTTCTAAACTTTGTCTGTGGGGTTAAAAAATGTTTGACAGATTTGATTTTTCCCTCTCCTCTAGTTACCAAAGAGAAAGAAAATGGGAAGATAGATGAGGGAACGAATAAGAGTCAGAATCCCCTCCCACCCTCAGCGGGGCATGGGGGCTCTATCAGCTGGCAGAGTGTGTTTTTCTAGAATGTCTTTGCTGGTTGATTTAAACCACTAACTCTAAGTTTTTAATATAGCACTTTCCGTGAGTCACTGGGCGGAAAGCCCATCCCAAGACAGGCAAGAGTCCAAGACAGAAACAAGCAGGATCCAGCTACAAGCTGGATAGCACAGCTCAACATTTGTAATTAAGAAAGCTCCAGTCACTCCAAGATTGCCTCCTTCTAGATAAAAGAAGGAAAATGTTATTGAAAACCAGAGCAAGGGAAGGGAACCTCCGGGAAAATGCTGACCAGCAGCAACACTAACAGTCAACCTGCTGTCCAGTAGAGGAGTAGTAATCAGCTTAGCTCTTCAAAAGGGATTCGGCATCCTGTGGACTCCGTGCAGGGCAGGTGCACAGAAATGCATGAGACTGCTCCCTTCTGAGAAAGCAGAACGGGGTTTGGATCACAGGAGGCCCTGGTGATCATATTCTTTCTGCATGGAAAATCACTCAGGGAGCAAAACATGTCCAAGCATTAAGAACAAGCTGTGCTGACTTCCGGATCTGGACCAAAGCAATGTAGATATTTTCACCTTCCCTTATGAACTACAAAATAACTGCTCTGGAAATCAGTCAACAGTGATAAGAGCTTGAAAACTGGGAGGAAAAGAAGATGCGCTGGCCAGAAACATTAGGAGTTGAGAAACAGTGCTGTGACTGATGTAGTCCCTGGCATTCCTTCTTCTCTCCCATTCAACCTGGCCTGGCTCAAGAGAGGTTTGCAGTGGGAATCACTAAAAGACACAGATAAGAGCATCCTCAGAGACATCCTTTTCTCTCTGGCTAAAGTTCATACAAGGAGAGAGAGAGCAAATAAAGACCCGGTCATATAGGCTTCTGCCCCCATTCTTAGAATTCGAGGTCCTTTCCATCTGATCTGCCAGCAGCAACAGTACCACCATCACATCTGGTTTACAGTCGGGACATCAGCAGGTGACCTGTCACCCACAGCAAGCAGCAGTGAAGTCCTGAATCTTCCTGACTGCATCTGGCATTAGAGAGCTAGGCCCAGCAGCCACTTTCCATATGCCCTCTCCATATTTTCCAGCAGCAGCAGCAGTACTAAGGAAGCAATAGACAGTTATATTCTAAGAAAAGTGTAATGAAACCAAATAGAACTCTTGGGAAAAAAAATCAAGAAACATACAGAAAGGCCAGAGAAAGCAGAACACTAGAAACAGAAAGAATAAACCCAAATCCATAAAACAATGTCGGACTTATCCCTGATAGGTCAATAATTATCATGAAGGTAAACAGTTTAAACATACCCATTTAAAATGCAGAGATTGGTAGAGTAGTTTTAAAAAGATTACCCACCTATGTGCTGCTCCCAAGAGACTCATTTCAAATTCACAGACATAAGTAACTCATAGCAAAAGAA
Source organism: Grammomys surdaster (assembly GCF_004785775.1). Classification (NCBI taxonomy): domain Eukaryota; kingdom Metazoa; phylum Chordata; class Mammalia; order Rodentia; family Muridae; genus Grammomys; species Grammomys surdaster. The sequence goes on from NW_021604587.1 coordinate 19,728,798, forward strand.
ATGGCTGCACCATAAAATCATTAATAAAAAGGAAGCATGGTTGGCTGTATTAAATAAAAACATCCTATAGGAAAGTTGTTGTGAGCAAAGAGGAACGTCATTAAACAGTACAGAATCCATCAAGAAGTGATAGCTGTCTGTGAGCAAACACAAGAGGTTCACAGGTATGAAGTAAAAAGTCAACTGAAGGAAGAAGTATGCACTCCCCAACTGTGGAGAGGGCATGGTCTCCATCCATTGCCCTCACACTCAGGGCTTCCAGGAACTAGAGACAAAATCAGCAAGAACGTAGGACTCAGCAGCAGCAGCGGACAGGTATCTAATCCTACCCTAGCACATTCTGTCTAATAGTAGCAGAATACAGAGCCTCAAAAGGCCCGTGCAACACTCAGCAAGGTAGAGTACATCTTAGGTCATAAAACAGAGTTCGTATTTCCCAGTACATGGTGGCCCACCTGTAATCCCAGAGCACAGGAGGAAGAGACGGGGCATGTGGCTGATTTAATGAATTTAGTTCAGCAAGGGATGCTCTCCCAGTAAATAGAGTGGAGGACTGTGGGACCGTGAAAGGATAGCTTGGTTTCTGGTGGAGCACTGGCTAGAGATGGCCAGAGACCCAACAGATATTCCTGCAAGGGAAGGCATACATTTTGCCACACTCCCAGACTCCAGTCTCCTGACATGCAGCCGAAGACCTCCATTGATCCGTGTCTTTCAGTCACATAGGGCAATGCCTCTACCAGCCCCTCCACAAGAGAGGATGTGACTACAGGCTGCAGAGCCTCAAGAGATCTCCATATTAATGAGATACCTAAAGGCCAGAGGGCATAGCCAATTAAGCATTCCTTCCTAGACCCTCCTCCTTACAATCAGTATTTAACCAAAGGCCCACTCTGAGGGTATGAGGGTACAACTTCATCCACTTTCTGCCATGACAATAAACCTTTTAAAACCATGAACTTCCTTGTGTCTTTGGGGCTCCGCAGTGGGGAGTCGAAGGCCTTTGACTACCAAGCCGGTGCTTAATCTCCCACTAGAGGACTTCTCTATGTTCCCGCCATGAAGGCCGCCAACTTAAGCAAGCTAGCTGACCCAGCCAAGCGAGTGCTGTAATCAAGAGTCTCTCACCCCGCAGGAGTTTCTCTCCCTATCCCCTCTTGGCTGTGGGCTGGTCCAGCCCATATGCCCTTCGTCTCAGTTCTTCCACTACACCCAGTGGCTTCTGGGAGCCCAAGGACAGAGACCACCAGTCTCCTGGTCAGCTGCTTCAGCCAGGAGACCCCCACTCAGGAGCTCTGCCTCCCTGGGACTTCAGGCTGAGACCTCTCCATGCCTGGGCGGAGCCCCAAGGCCTCTCAGCCCAGCATCCACCCAGTGGCCCATAGAGTGAACTCAGTCAAATTCCCCTGCTTCTGCTCCCTGGATCCGAGGTTCCAGCCGCCTGAGTCAGGTCGGCAGACACACTCGGGGGACTACAACACAACCCAACAGTACCCACGCCCACGCATGAGCTATAGCCCCGCAAAGGACTAGCAGAAAACATTCCTGATGTCAACCTCTGACCTCCACAAGTATGCATGGGTAGGTGTACACACGCACACAAACACACATACACACAAACATGCACATGCCTGTGTGTGTGTACAGAATAAACAAACAAACAAAAAAATCAAGCAGGCGGATTTCTGACTTCGAGGTCAGCCTGGTCTACAGAGTGAGTTCCAGGACAGCCAGGGCTATACAGAGAAACCCTGTCTTGAAAAACCAAAAAAAAAAAAAAAGAAAAAAGAAAGAAAGAAAGAAAGAAAGAAAGAAAGAAAGAAAGAAAGAAAGAAAGAAAGAAAGAAATTAAACCAGAATGTCAAGAGAGAAATCTCCACATGCTTCAGAACAGAACAACAACAAAAGCCCATGGGTCTGAGGAAAAATTTCAGGTATACAGAACTAAATGGAGAAACACTACAGCCATTAACATTTTGTGAGGTGAGGCTAAGGCAGGGCCAACAGGGAAATGTGTGGGACTAAATCGATGCCTTAGAAAAGAGAAAGGACCTCCAACCCAAGGGATGTTTCTGCTTCTAGAATATAGAAAAAGCTGAGCAAAATACAGCACGCAGAAGAGGGAAGAGCACAGAGATAGCTAACCATTGTGCTTGGGCTATGGTCTGCATCTCTGCTGTCCTCCAAAGGTCCATGTGTTAAGGACTCAGTCGTCAGCCTAAGATTCTATGAGGTGGTAGGAACTTGAAGTGGGGGAAAGAGGGGTTATTGAATGGAGAGACTTTTAAAGGATCCTGGGACTCTGGTCCCTCCTTTTCCTCTCTTCTGATTTCTGGCATGGATAAAGGACCCCACCTCTACTTGTTTCCATAGTGATATACTCTGTCACCGTGACCATGGACTGAAATTTAAGCTGCCTGGACCAGAAATGAATCTTTTTTTCTGATAAATCTATTAACACAAATGTTTGTTAGACTAACAGAAAGCAAACAAGTGCGGTCTATCTCCAAAATCTGGAGGAAAGGAATTTAAACATGTTTATGATGTATCACAAACGTCTAAAGAGATGATAAATGTGTTTAACTTGGTTTAAACACTACACAGTGTGTATCTTACAGCATCCCAATAGTTATCTATGTGTATATATTTGTTATGATTTTTTTAAAATCAGACTTATTTATTTTATATATATAAGTGTTTTGCCTACATGGATGCCTGTGCGTTACAGGCATACCAGGTGTCTGTAGAGGTCAGAAGATAGTGTCTGATCCCCTGGGAGTGGAGGTCCAGATGTTGTGAGACACCATGTGGGTGCTAGAAACTGAACCCATGACCTCTGCAAGAGCAGCCAGTGCTCTTAACCACTGAGGCATAGTGCTAGCCATTATTTGTTATGATTTTAATGTCTGTTAATCTTTCAAATTAAAAAGTTTATATATACTTCATATATAAAGAATATATTTTGAATATTCATTTATATGTAAAAGCATATATGTTATATATACACGTGTGTGTGTGTGTGTGTGTGTGTTTACATGTTCAACCTAGATCCCTAGGAGAGTAGAAAACCCCATCTTGGCTTTATGTTGTTTCTGGAGACTCAAACTCAGGTTCTCATGCATACACCAACAAGTGGTTTGTCCACTGAGGCATTGCTTTAACCCTAAACATAGCTGTAAATTGTACCTCTGTCATTTGTTATATAACCAACTGCTAAATAAAGTTAAAAATATTGTGTACTAGGGCTTCGGTGGCCCAATAGGGGAAGAACCAGGCACCCAAGTATAAGTATGAGGATCTAAGTTCTGACCTCTAGTGCCATGTAAAAAGCTAGACATGGTCTCGTCTGTGCGGTGTATGTGTGTTTGTGTGTATATGAAGTATATGTTTGTGTGTGTGGTGTGTTCGTGTGTTTAGTGTATGTTTGTGTGTGGTGCATGTTTATGTGTGTGGTGTATTTGTGTGTATAGTGCATGTTTGTGTGTGTGGTGCATGTTTGTGTGTGGTGTATTTGTGTGTTTAGTGTATGTTTGTGTGTGTGGTGTATGTTTATATGTGTGGTGTATGTATTTGTTTGTATAGTGTATGTTTGTGTGTGTGGTGCATGTTTGTGTGTATATAGTATATGTCTGTCTCTGTGTGTGTGTGTGTGTGTGTGTGTGTGTGTGTGACACTGAAGGATAGAGACAGGCAGATCCAGGGCTTGCTGACCAGCCAGCCTAGCCAATCAGTGAGCACCAGGTTCAGTGAGAGACTCTGTTTACAGTGAATATACAGCAATGCACAATAGTAGAAGACGCCCCACATCTCCCTTCGGCCCCCACATACAAGCACACCCACATATGCATGAGCACCTATGTATACATATGTGCACAAGACATACACACTAAATATGTACTTCAGAAAGCTGGAATGAATGCTGAGTTAAACATGGACATACCTTTTAAAAATTAAATGAAACAATACGCACAAAATGCTTTTAGTACTCAGGTAACAACAACAGTGATCAAAATGATAATGGACAGAATTTATTGAATGTCCTCTGCTGCCAGCACCATGGAGACTTTGCTTTTACTTAACCCACACAAGCACAAGTTGGACTGGTTTCCAGTAGTCCCTGCTTAGCTATGGTTTTCTTTTCCATGGCTTTAATCACCATGGTCACTTGTGGCTCCAAAATCTTAAACGTAAAATTCCAGAAATAAACCATTCATAGATCTTGAATTATACGAGCAGCCCTATAACGTCTCTGTGTGCCCTGCCTCTTCCTGCTCGGGTGAGAGTCATCCTTTGTTCATGCATCCGCACTGTATGTGTTGCTTGCCCATGAGTAATTTAGTAGCTTCTAGATTAGCTATCACAATGCTTCGGTACTCCTGGCATCTATTTTATTCAATAATAGTCCCCAAAGCATAGATGTAATAAACCCAAACACACAGCTTACGGAGCAACTGCGTCCCAGACATGTATGTACACGTTTAACAGCTTCCATGGTTGCAGTGTGTTCTCTTGTCTTCCAGAGACAGAGAACTAGTGAGAGAAGACTCCATTGGCTTAGGCATCTCCTCCACAGGTGGGCACACTCTAGTATGACCAGATGCAAGTGTAGCTGGTGGATGAGGGAGCTAAGAACCACTCTTGGCCTCCTGGTCACTGCCTCTACACCAGCAAGCTACCTGGGACATCAGGGTCCCGGTTAGAATGTTCACAAGAACAGCTGTTTCCTTTAAGGAGCGATCGGTTCAAATGAATCCAAGAGCTACGTGTCCAGGTCTAAGAATAACCCCATCATTTCTGACAGGGACTTAGTTGGGATGAAAGTCATTCTTTCAGGTGCAGAAAAGGAAAGCGTGGCAGTGCGTCACTGACTTAAAATAGGCAGGCAGCTTGCAAGTGACAAGTGGGTAGTTTCTAGGTTGGTATTTCCTATATTTCCTGTTTTGGATGTGGGTTTCTGCCTTCTTTTCTGAACTGGTGTGTGTGTGTGTGTGTGTTTATAATGTTGCATGCCCAGTTTTCTCTCCTCTCCATCTGCGTTATTTCTCTCAATACTTTACCGGCTGTGCACGCAGTGTTGATAGGCCCTCACAGAAATTCAGTCAACTCTGCTTCCCCCTTATCTCTCCCCTGTAGGTTCACAAAGTTTTGCCATACCTGCAGAGCAGTGCAGCAGTGGGATGTGCTGTCCCGTGTTAGAGTTTTCCATGGAAAGGGAGCCCAAGGTCCTGAGCAATCTGAAGCTTTATTTCCTGTTCATAGCACGGCTTTCTTTGAGCTTTCGAATCAACACAATGGATTTGAGATAGACATTTTCCTAAGTTCCTTCACTTAAACTATTTTGTGACGAGCTGGCAAGGTGGCTCAGTGGTTTAGGAGTTCAGCGTGAGAGGCTGCTGACTTGAGTTCCATCCCACAGAGAAGATGAGAACAGTCCCCTGCACGTCTGTCCTCCACAGGAGGCCATGGTGTGCACTCTCACACTCACACTCTCTTCCACTTAGTAAGAAGTACAGATATAATAAATGTAAATTTGAATCAAAAATACTTTGTGGGCCTGGAGGAATGACTCAGCAGTTGCAAACTTTCTACCCATCCGGAAGACCAGAACTTGGCTGCCATCATCCACATCCGGTGGCTCACAGCTGCCTGTAACTCCAGTTCCCTGACAGCCACTTCTGACCTCCTTGGGTGCCCATACACATAGGGCCAGTACACACACATCATTAAAAGTAAGTCTTTTAGGAGTTACTTTGTGAAGGGGCTTCTGTTTCAGACAAGCTAATGTAGACCTTCTTCTTTCCTACTAAGGAAAAACTAAAGGTTAAGAATAAACTCAAAAATATGCAAAAAACATCAGCAAGAGAACTGAGAGTTAAAAAGAAGAAAGGGGAGGTAGTTAGGGGTCACTGTAGGATTAGAGGCAGAGCAAGGGAGCAGGGCATCTTAATATCCCACACCTAAGACCTGACCTAAGCCTGGCACTTCCCAAAGCCCGCCAACAAGTCCTTCTCTGAGTAGAGGGCCTAGCATGTCCCCCTTCTTCACTGACAGACACACAGGAGACCAGGCAGGACAATGAAGGGGATCACGCCCTAACAAACAGCCTTATTTATTTATTTATTTATTTATTTATTTATTTATTTGGTTTTTCGAGACAGAGTTTCTCTGTGTAGCCCTGGCTGTCCTGGAACTCTGTAGACCAGGCTAGCCTCGAACTCTCGAACCCAGAAATCCGCCTGCCTCTGCCTCCCAAGTGCTGGGATTAAAGGCGTGCGCCACCACCGCCCGGCCAGCCTTATTTATTATACTCTTGCTCTCTACAAGTCTGAGATGTCCTTTTCATCTAAGTGCAGACTAAGAAAATCCCCAGACTCCAGGCAGCACCAGGGGGGATCTGAGAAAGCTTCAGTTATTTGTGGTTGTATGAGAAATGTTATGAAGCTAGAATGTCACTCAGCTCAGAGGCTAATAAATGAGACAAATCCTTTAAGTTAGACCTAAATAGAGCAAAAGCCTAATTAAATAAGAGACTGGAGTCTCTTAACATAAAAGGTAGAGTGTCCTAATACAATGAAAGAGCACACTGCCTAAGAACCAGGAAACTATTTTTAAAGATTTATCTTTTTACTTTTAGTTATGTATATGTCTCCGATATGTGTGTGGGTGTATGCACATGAGTACAGGTGTCTGGAGAGATCACAGGTGGTGGATCCCCTGCATCTGGAGTCCCCTGCAGCTGTAGATAGTAAGCCCCACGTGAGTGATGGCAATTGAATTCTGGGAGAATAGTACAATGCTGAGCTATCTCCCCAGCCCGGAACCAGGGAAATAAATGAGAGATGATGGCTTGCTAACTCCCGTGTGAAGACTCCTAGCCCGATGGTGGAGCCATCTGAGAGACTTCACAGAGGGAGGCCCTCAGAAAAGCACCTCAGAATGCAGGCGCAGATCCTCCCGAAGTGAGTGAACAGACACCAGAGAAGGAATAGGAGTTATGTAAAGATCCAAATGCAAAGTGCAAAACAGAAGATAGAGTAACCAAGGTTCAACAGTGCCTTCCTAGGACTCTGCTCACAAGTAGACTGGACAAGACAGGAGCATCAGTGAAACTGGTGTAAGGAAATGCAGTCTGAACGGCGGAAGGAAGTAAAGCAGAGAAGGCGGGATGGCTTGGATTCTCAAATTGCTGCATTAACTACTCTGCGGGGAGTCAGTAATCAGCTTAAGGAGATGACAAACAGATCCTCATGAGTGACAAATGATTGGAACACTTAAAAATCAAATATTCTTAATAGCATCAAAGGTGCATAGAAATAAACCTAATTTAATTGAAAGCTACAGATGACAGAATTATTATTGAGAGAAATTAAAGCAGTCAAATAAATATTCATGAGTTAGGAGACATTATTTTATCAAGTCTATGTTCAATTCCCTTCAAATGGATCTAGAGCAGGGCCTATATACTACAGCAAGATTTTAGCTTATTTGTATAATAAATTGGATTCTTTATCTGAAAACTTAAGGTATCATAAAGGATAGGATAGATGGTAGTCTTCATAAACACTATGGTGTTGATTAGATAAATCTCTGGCTTCAAACTTGTAATCTGCTTCAGCCTTCTGAGTGCTTGGATTGTAGGCACACAGCACCATATACTCAGTTTTGATTCTATTTCACACCAACACATAGTCGGCTAAACGCAAATCTCAATATTAAAGGCAAAATAAGTAAATTTGTGAAAGATAGCATGAGAAGTCATTGCATGACCTTGGAACATAATGTTCTTAACTGTAACAAGAAAGTTCTAGAGAGGGAGATGATAAAGACTTTATTAAAACTGATAATGTCCATTGTCATAGATTGCTGCTAGGAGGGTGAAAAGGCAAGCCACACACACACATGCAAACACCTGCACACACATACAAACACCTGCACACACATACAAACACATGCACACATGCAAACACATGCATGCACACATGCACCAGACACACATGTGCACACACATGCACACACACATACATACACATGTATACACACATACATACACATGTACACACATGCATGCACATGCACACACACACAGAGGGACACAGAAGAAAAGACAGAGGTATTTCCAATCAAAATTCTGATTAAAGGTATTTATTCAAAGTGTAAGCAAAACTTCTACATCATGAGCAGCTCATCAGAGCAATAGGTAGGAAGATAGTCAGTGTGTGATGTGCATGTTGCACAAGTGTAGGGATCTGAGTTCTATTCCTGGAGCCCATACTGAGAAAAACCATGGTGGTGGATGCTTGTGATAGCAGAGTTCAGAAGTTACCAGGTGGTCATCTTATGAAAAACAGCACTCAAGATGGACCTGTAGCCTTCACATGTGCATGTACATTCCTGTACACACACACACACACAGAGAGAGAGAAAGAGAGAGAGAGAGAGAGAGAGAGAGAGAGAGAGAGAGAGAGCTTCAATTAGTCAAAAACAAGGGCAGCAAAATGCAACGTAAAATCCCAGGTTGCTCCCACCACTATAAAGCCCCAGAGTTGCTGAAAAATGTACAGAGAAATAAGCCTTACACACACTAGAAAAGACGGTGGAACCGCAGCTGCCATCCATTGGCCAGAAAGAGCAGACATTGGTACAACCACTGTGGGAAACTGCTAGACAAGGATCTTCCATGGTTGACCAAGTGCTTATGTCTCATGAGCCAGCATTCTACTCCAAGGGTCATACCCAACAGAAAGACACAAGGGCACTCAAACAAACACATAAAACATGTGATCATGCAGCTATATTAACCAAAGATCAGGAATAACCCAGATTTTCATTAGCAATGTAAAATGATGACAGTGTATGTAAAATTGTACATAGCATTGAAATTAAATAAGTGAATGAGATATAGAATCTGGTGCATGATTCTTAAAAACACCATTTTCAAGACAACCATGAAGGTGCCTTGAATTGTCCAATTCATACAAAATTCAAGAACAGAGAGTTCCGATACAGGGAGGAATGGATACAGTAGTTGTTTGGAGGTCACAGAGGGCTCTTGGGGCTTTATGACACCCTGCCTCTTGACTCTGTGACCACACAGATTTGTCACCTCAGTGAGGAGGAGTCTGCTTCTCCTTCTCTTTTTTCTTCTCTAAGTATCTTTGACTTCAGTAAAGAGTTTACTGAAAAGAACACACTCAGGTCTGGAAAGTTGAACAGTCACTGTGCCTCATGAAGAAGGGTGTATGTTCTGTTTGTGTTTTGTTTGTTTGTATGGAGCTGGAGACTGATCTTGGGGTCTTGTCATGCTTGACAAGTTCAACTAGCTTCAACTGCTGAGCTGCAGGACCAGCCCTAAAATTGTATTCTTTAAGTGTTGAGAGAAAGTCTTAAGTTACTCAGGCTGGCCTTTTAAACTCAATCTACAGCTCAGGCAGGACTTAGCCCTGTGACCCTCTTGCTAGCCACTGGGATTTCAGTCCTGTCCCTAGTACAAAGAGTAGTATAGAAACCTCTGAAGGCAAACATTCATTTACTCTGAGCAGATAAGAAGAAAGATTGATAGGAAAGTAAATGGGTTCACTAATGGCTTGTGTGGACAGCCCATTGAGTACCTTGCTAGTTTCCTTTAGAGGATGCCATGACTTTCCTTCTAGAGCCACCTTGATTATCTGGAGGCCAGGCCACCTCATGGAGCTCAGGATGCAGGCAGCATTGGGCATCTCAGAGTGACTAGCTGCTGCCTCCATCCTTAACACTGACACTGCAAAGACCGGAATGTTCTCTGTCCATCACCACCACCTTCCTTCCCAGCACTGTCTGTCAGCTGGTGATTTTGAACTAGTGCAAGAGCAAAGGTGCTTCAGCCATCAGCCCTGAAAATGGAAAGTTGTCCGATTCTTTATGTTTCCACTTGGGTTTGGACAGGCCAAGTAGGGGCCAGACTGGAGCAGAGGGCTTACTCGAAGGGCTGTAGACCAGCAAGTGTGTAGAATTCCAGACAGACTGACTTTGACTGTGAAACTATGACCTTTTGAAAGGGAGAATCCTGACCCAGTAGTTGTTTTCCCCTGACACTAATGTTGTTTGTTTTCTGGTTGAAGACAATGATTTACCCAGAGAAATAAATTAGGGTCCCAATGTCTTCTCTGTTGACTAAGAAGTGGGGCATCTGCCGGTGGTGGGATCACCTTGCATGGGAGAAGATGGTGTTTTCCCTTTCCTCTGTTTTCCCTTTCCCGTATTTCCTCTTGCCTCGCTCATCTCTCCATTTTGTCATTCCTGACACCTGCCTTCAGCCCTTGGCCTTTCTGCCCATTCCTCTCTCTTCACACAGTCATGTTGATTTAATTTTGGATATTCTCTTCTGGCCAAGAGTTGGCTTGGTCCACACCAAATGGAAATAAATGTGATTAACTCTGTTCTAGACTCAGAGGGACTGAAACTAAGATCGATGCCAGATGCTGTTGTGATGACAACCTGCTGGGTTGAAGGACCCCAGGAAGACACAGTCCAGATTCACAGGGAGTGTGCCATTCACCTATTGCCACATGCAGCACAGAATAATGAAGAGGCATGCCATTATAACAATTCCTGAGTGGTGCTTCTTAGAAGATGGTATTTCTTGGGGTTTGATACTGGGACCAGTGGGGCTGCTCAGGGGATGGGACCTCAACCCAGAATGACAACATCACCTGGTAACTTCATCTTCATCATCGTTATCATCATTGTCATTGTTGTTAGTCCTTTTGGTTTTTTTTTTTTTTTGAGATTGTAATAAAAATTACATCATTTCTTCCTTACCCTCCCTCTCTCAAAACCCAGCTATTAACCTCTCCGTAGTCTGTCAAATTCAGGATCCCTTTTCCCCCAAATTGCTGTTATAAATATATATGTACATATACATATTTCTAAATACACATAAACAACCTGCTCAATCTGGATAATGTTACTTGTATGTGTGTTTTCAGGCCTGACAATTTGATATTGGCTAACCCGTTGGTATGCTTCTCCCTGGGGATGGCTATTCTCCTGCTCTCATCTTTCCATAGTTGCTTGTAGTTCTTTGGGTAAGGTTGAGGTCTTGTGGGCCAAGATCCAAAATTTCACTAGCCCTGAGTAGTTGGCGAGGTTTCGAGTAACAGACAAGGTTTTTCTCTTGTTGGGGAAATTCTTTGAAATGCACTTTCTCTGGGACCTTCCCAGACTCGCCAATCACAGTCTGATAGCAGGGCCCACAGGTCTGTTTTAACAGGATCTGCATGGTTGTGATGTGTGTAGAAACATTTATCCTCTATGTCTAGTGCTTAGCTATTTTGTTTACTGTTGTTAAGTGACATTGACTGGTGGCATGACGATGGCTTGAGAATAGGTGAATAGTTAGTCACACCCGAGAGAGAGGAGAAGGAAAGGAATCCAATCAGGGCACCTGGGAATACTCCCTTAAGGCCCCACCTGGGTTAAAAGGTAGCCAGGCACACAGAACATAGAAGACAGAGGGGACAGAGAAGTAGAAAAGTGCCAACATTTTACCAACTGAGTTGCCTCCTCCTTAGTCTAAGAAAATATTATTTTAAAAAACCAGAATTTTTCTTTTTTTTTGTTTTTTGTTGTTTTGTTTTTTGGAGACAAGGTCTCTCTGTATAGCCCTGGCTGTCCTGGAACTCACTCTGTAGACCAGGCTGGCCTTGAACTCAGAAATTCACCTGTCTCTGCCTCCCAAGGGCTGGGATTAAAGGAGTGTGCCACCACTGCCTGGCTTTTTTTTTTTAAGATTTATTTATTTTATGTATATGAGTACACTGTTGTTCTCTTCAGACACAGAAGAGGGCATTGAATCCCATTATAGGTGGTTTTGAACCACCATGTGGTTGCTGGGAACTGAACTCAGGACCTCTGGAAGAGTAATCAGTGCTCTTAACCACTGAGACAACTCTCCAGCCCCCAGAAACTTTCTAAGTATACAAAAAGCTCAACAAGTAATGGTAAACACAGGGAGGAGATTCAGCAATAAGTAATACTTTCTATGGCGGGATCAGGTCTTTGAGAGGTAGCTCAGTTCCCAGGTTCACTCGTTCACTCCTGTGTCTTTAACTCATTCAGTCAAGCATGAAGTTGGCATGGAACATCCAGACTGGAAAGGCTATGCCATCCAGAGCAGAAATAAATGAGTCTCGGATGAGCCAAAGGTTGGATGGAGCTAGAGGGATACTCTCCCATCCCAAAGATGGAAGGAAAATGCAGGGCAGAGTGGTAGAAAGGGAGAGATGCTCCCAAAGAGGGGGTAAAGGGAGTCTCACCCCACACTCTGCTCTTAGTTTGGAGTGAAAATATCCCAAGAAGGACAGAGGAACCAAGGAGGGATCCTCAGCCAGTTCTTAGCCTGTTGCCTGGCTTTGAGCTCTCTCTTGAGCTGGAGATACAGCAAACAAGACTGATTACAGATAGAATGTCAGTTCCTGCTTTTTGCATCCAGGGAATGAGAGGTCTCAGACACCCATGCTTGCTCAGGAAGCTGTTTTTGACATTGGCCTGTTTGGTGACCAGACACTGATGCTGTCCCTCCACATGACCTACAGCTGGCCAGTTGGCAGTGGTACGGCTGAGGCTCAGGGATGCTGACAATGGCTGTTTTCATCCCATGAGCAGATTTGGTGTCAAGGCTGGAAAGAAAGGAAGGATTTTCACTCAACTCCCACTTTTTCCAAATAAGCCAAGAAGGGCGAGGTGTTTGGAGGACTCCCGCACATGCTACCTGACCCCTTTTGTGTTTGCTCAAGGTGGTGGAACCACAGTTAGAGCCTTTACAGTTTATTTGGTATCTTTTTTGACTGGGTTAGCGTCTCTACTGTACTGAAATTCTCTTCAAAATGACCTCCACATTGCCACATTTCTTGGAATTAACATGTGAGTAAGAAAAGGTGGGATGATTTTTTTTAATTGTCCAGACTGAGTAATTATTTAAGATATGGCTTTACAGGCTGTGGCTGAGTGGGTAGGAGCATTTGCTCCTCAAACATGAGTACCCAGGTTCAAATCCCCAGCATCCAGGTAACAAGCTGTGCTTGAGTGCACACCAACCTGTAACCCCCACGACATGTGAGGATAGTAGAGAAAGGAGGGTATCCATGTCTGCTGGCTGCCAGCTTAGCTCCAAGTGCAGAGAGACCCTGTCTCAAAGGAATAAGGTGGACAGTGACAGAGCCAGGCACCTGGCATCCTCCTCTGGCCTCTCCGAGATTCATGCAGAGGAGGCCATGCGTCTGCATACATGAGTATGCACATATGCATGTGCACATACACACACACACATACACACACACACAGACACACACACACAGACACACACACACACACACACACACACACACGGGGTGGGTAGTCAGTTACAGCTACATGAAGCCTTGTTGAACAATTAGAGCTCACAGGAAGCAACCTTTCGAAGGCAGAAGGAGCCCTTTGACCTCTAGAGACATTCCAAAAGGCTGAGATGCCACATCCAAAGAATGTGACCTCAGGTATGTTTGTGGAGGAAATTTTGAGAGAAAGGAAAGTGGCAGAGACGCCTCTCGCCCTTGGCTTCAGGGCCTGGTGGAGTGAACTCTGTAGGCATTTGCTAAAAAACCCACATTTGCCTACTGAGCTGAAACAAGGCTACTCAGGGCTAGAACAAGACCGTTTCTGGCCTCCATCATTGCTTCCACCCATGAAAATAAAATTCTGTCTTCCTTGTTTCTCTCTTCATGCTGCCTGGAGGTGGGAACTGGGAGCTGGGAGATGATGGGAGCTGGGAGCTGGGAGATGATGGAGATGATGGGAGATGATGGGAGATGATGGAAATGATGGAGATGATGGGAGATGATGGGAGATGATGATGGGAGATGATGGGAGGTGATGATGGGAGATGATGATGGGAGATGATGGGAGATGATGGAAATGATGGAGATGATGGGAGATGATGGGAGATGATGATGGGAGATGATGGGAGATGATGGGAGGTGATGGAAATGATGGAAATGATGGAGATGATGGGAGATGATGATGGAGATGATGGGAGATGATGGGAGATGATGGGAGATGATGATGGGAGATGATGGGAGATGATGATGGGAGATGATGATGGGAGATGATGATGGGAGATGATGATTGGAGGTGATGAGAGATGATGATGGGACATGATGGGAGCTTGGAGAGAGAAACTTGATCGGTTGGGACTGTTCTATTCTCTCAGACTATATGATTTCCCTCTAGAAAGATCCCATTTTATAGGCTGCAGGAGGCCAACAAGTTGTGAAGGGTGGCAGGAGATCCCAATGGAAGGTGGGAAGCAGGGAATGAGGGCTTCCACAAATCTACTGTGTGGAGGGGACTCCTCAATAGGCAGGAGTGCTCAGAGAAACTGGGGAAAGAGCAGTATGTGGGATCGTGAGCCCGGGGGTAGGGGAACTGGGCAACCTTCCCAGTCAGTTGTATGCATAGAGTTGAGCACAGTGGTGTTCAGCCTTCCTAATGCTGTGTCCCTTTAATGCAGTTTCTCATGCAGTAGCCCTCAACCAGAAAACTATGTTCTGCTTCATAATTGTTATGAATTGTAATGTAAATGTCTGTGTTTTCCAGTGGTATTAGGTGACCTCTGTAAAAGGGTCATTTGACCCACAAATGGGTCTCGACTCAGGTTGAGAATCATCTGCCCTCAGCACTAGCATAGCACTGAAGCGTCCTAGTAATGAGCAGAATAGTGTCTGGCTCCATTGCTTAGTATGAGAAATCACAATGTTTCTATAGAGAATTCTTTTTTCCTGGCAATAAATCCTCCAGGGGGAAAAGTCATGTGACAGAACCAGCCCCAGAGGAATGTCCATGGGTCAGAAGAAGGCCACCAAGTCTGGAAGGTTCTGGAAATTCTAGTTGGGCATTGGGAGGAGTCCAGGCAGCTGTGCTGGTGCAAAGGGGCTCCAGAGAGGGACGACCTAGAGAGCTAGTCAGAGGCTGTTGCTCAAAATGAGGGAGAGAGTGGGGGAGGCTACCAGTGGAGGCCAGCGACAGGGACAATGTCACTTCACTATCTGTAACTTCCTGTTTTAGAGAAAGGACCTGAACTTGCTTTCAGGGGCCACGAAAGGTGAAGCCTGGAAGATCAGAGCTTGTGCTCTGACTGGAGGGCAAGATTTAACTGGTCAGAGCAGATGGTGTGGGTGTCGTCCAGGATGGGGTGACAGACCTGGGCAGACTAGAAAGAAAAACAATGGGTGATTCTGATTTGTATGCCTCAATTGTCACTGAACAGAGCAAACACACGTGTAATAAAATCATAAAAGTCTGTGGGAAGTGGAAGAAAGAAACATCAGCGATAGGTCAAAGGGGTTGACAAGCAGCTGATGGGTCAGATGCGGGGTCAGGCCTTTGAACCCCCAAGGCTACATTAGGCTCCTACCTGGCTGAGATCTATGGCTCTTCTGTTCTCCGGCTATTGACGTAACAGCCTGGCTGCTCAGAGAAACGGGCTCTGAGGTCCTGGCATCTTTGAGGTAGCTCCAATTTCCTGGATGAATGTGGGGAGAGTGGAGAAAGCTGGGTCTCCTGAGAGGGTTAGAAGGTAGATACTGGATGTATACAAAGGGAGAGAGAACTTTCTGTCTATGACTCAACTGCTCGGCTCAACTGCCTCTTGGTTCAACTGCAGCACAGCCTGAAGGAAACCCTGTTTCACCCAAGCTTGCCTCCAGAGCAGAACATCAGCCCCCTCTGCCAGCGGAGTCCACTGGATAGCGAGGCTTGCTGTCCTCAGAGCCTCTGTCAAACCTATGATCTTTCTCTTACACTATGACTGACCGTGTAGACTCCTGGGACTTAGAAAGACCCCACATGGCTGGGGAATTCCCAGTGGAACCAGTAGTCCATCCCAGAAAAAGCAAAGATGATTCAGGAAGCAAACATCTAAAGAGATGCCTGGCTTGGGTCCTTGGAGGTTTTAGAAAGACCTTCACTCTTTCCATATAATGGAAGGCTTCACTGGTGTTATGCACATTAAGCAGCAGATGAACTTGGTCCATCTCAAGAGTATTCCTCTCCCAAACCCTCACCAAGGGTCTTCCCTGCTTTTTGGTACCCTCTCCCTATCATATAGAATTTAAGGCAGATTATAAATTTGAATCACTGTGCTAAGTTAGAATAAGTAAGACATTCATTTCTTTTTGTGTGGTTTTTGATGCTTTGTAGAAAACAACAACGTCAATAATACTAACCCAAAGTTCTTGGAAGAGTTCTTGAAAGGCTGAGACACAAAGACATTGAGTTTGAAGGTAACCTGGGCTACATAATGAATTGTATAGTCAAGACCAGCCTGGGCTACATGGCAAGCCCTGTTTCAAAAATAAATAAATATATGAAAATCTATTTTTATCCAAAATGACTGTTTACAGGAACTTTCAGGTTTCTTGCCAGATGAACCGCCCCAGGTCTGGGGTTTGCTGTTACTGTCTCCAGCTGGGCATGGTCTTTGATGTAACCAGTGACTCAGCTTACTCGAAATAAACCTCTTGTCAAAGATTCAAAATTTATCTCTTTGACACACAAGTGTCTTGTGACCCGCCTGTCCTTCTGCTCAAAGCACTGTCCCAATCCCTCTGACTCAATGGGAAACCACAATCTGCAAGAAGCCAGAGCGTTCCCACACCTGGGGTGGGCTGCGCGTCACCAGCAGGGCAGCAGATGTCATTGTGCCTGAGCAGGAAGCTCAGCAGGATGGCTTCTTGCCGCTCCTCTGTCCACAGGAAAGCATGATGACGCGGTGGGTGATTTGGTGGAGAGCATGGGGAGGTGTGACTTGCCATGCTCTCTAAACAGATTGCTCAACACAGCTGCAGTTGTTTCTTGGGGGAGGCGTTACTGGAGGTAGGTCTGGAGATGGCAATGGCTCTTGAGCTCTTGGCTAGCACCTGTGTCCTTCTTGGGGCCACTGCTGACCCATCAACACCCTCTGCAACAGGTGCTGAGTGGCAGTAGCTGAAGGCTGTGCCATTCACCCAGTTCCTCTACCAGTTACTCACGACCATGCAAAAAGGGAAGTCTTGGCCAAAACTCAGTGTCAGTTTGGTGCCTGTTCTCAGAATGGCACTGTCTAAGACTAATGAAGTGCTCTGCTGTAAAGGAAGGAGAGAGAGCCAGGACTATCCATTGCTGATTCCAAGCCCTGTTCTAGACTCTGGCGCTGTGGTGGTTTGAGTGAGAAAGGCCCCCATGGGCTCATATGTTTGAATCTTTTGATACCCAGTTAGTGTGGCCTTATTGGAGGAGGTATGCCACTGGGGGTGCGTTTTGAGGTTTCAAAAGCCCATGCCAGACCCCTCTCTTTGTGTGTGTGTGCATGTGTGTGTGTGTGTGTCCTGCTGTATTCAGATTGGGATGTAGTTTTCACTATCTCTCCAACACCACATCTGCCTGTAAGCTACCATTCTCCCTGCCACAGTGATAAGGAACTCATCCTCTGAGGCTGTAAGCAAGCCCTCAGTTAAATGCTTTCCTCTGTAAGTTGCCTTTGTCATGATGGTTTCTTCACAGCAACAGAACAGTAACTAAGACAGGAATCTTCTATGCTGAGCTAGGCAGATCAGGGCAAATTTGTCCAAGGGCTTTTCACTGGGATTTATTCTTTGGTAACTTCTGCAGATCCTGGGTTTCTCATCTGTTCAAGAGCTCTACCTTCTTTCCTGGTCTCTATGCCTTGTTCCCTGTCCCGAATCCCCCGCCCCACTCCCAATCACCACTACCTGCAGTTATTGTCCCAGGAATCCTTTTTGGGCAATTACTGGGGTCATGGCCTCTGATCATGTAATGAAGGCATCCATTGCTCATGTCCTAGAGAACCTTTGAAGATAGAAACAAAATGTAAATACCTACTTTTAGGACAGCAGGGTCATCTCGAAGCTAGGGCAGGAGCCTCTGGCTACATTAGCCTCTGACCAGTGTGTCTATCATGATTCTCCACATGCTTCTGGAACTTGCCAGCAATAATAATAAAATGAGCTCTCAGATGAGTCCCACATTTGGAAGGAACTTCTGGAGCATGACCTGCTTTATTGAATATCTAATAGAATTCATAGATTTCCCCCGTAAGATCCATATACCTGATACTTCTAAAAATCTAGCCTTTGTTTTTACAAGTATTGCAGATCCATTCATGAAAAGTCAACCTTGCTTTGGGATCTCTTGCTTATCATTGGGGTCATGGGTTCCCAGGATCTCTTGCCATGAAGATGTGGTCAATATTCTGATTTTTAAGAGGGTCTGTGGAATTTAAGAGAGACTATGGTTCTCTCACTGGGACATCTGGCTCTCTGCTAAGTAGTTGATTTTAAGCAGTGCATTTCCTTGCTGGTTAAAAGTCTGAGGGAGGAGCAATGGGGACAGCACCACACAGCATGACAAAGGTGGCAAGCTCTTCATCCAGGAAGCTGATAACGGAGTGGGCACACATGGAAAGTCAGCCCATCAGAAGTGCACCCTGGATTTTGTTTATATAAAGAGAAATTGAGGAGGTGCTGTGGAAATGAGAAGAGATAGCACCTTCCATTTGCTTCCACATTAATTTGTAGGTAAGTAAGGAAAACATATGGCCCTCATTACACCAAGAAGTTATATAGGTCAGAAACACAAACACAATTAAGAAAGGGTTGGGGCAAATGGAAAAAGCCCTAAATAGAAAGGCATTCTTTGGCCACAGACAGGATACTGCTGGGGACATCATGGGAGGCACTTTAAGAAGGCAGGATGTATTCAGGCTCAGCATAGTTAGGATCCCATCATTTTCAGGAGACTCCAGCCAGGGCTGATGAAAGAGTGAATGCTTTGGAAGGTGATAGAGCTCTCAGTATCGGAGGAGAAACTTAGCTCCTCCAGTGAGCTAAGAAAGCAAGAAGCATCATTCCTATCTCATAGTCTGTCTAGAGTGGCAGCTGGATCTGCTGACTCTCTGATGCCACACCCAGATAAGGGCTCCAAGCTGAGGGTTAGGTCTCACACCTCATACTCGCCCATACACTCACATCTCCCACAGCCAAGAGAAAATGTTCCCTTTCCCTAGCCTTCCACAGCAGAGAATATGCACCTAAGATTAGTCTATATCCCCTAAATTATGAGGGAACAAGTATTCTCTCAAAGGAAACAATGGGGTCTGGGCAGACACAGGAGAAAGTGTAAGGCAAACCTGTGTCCAGTGCATGGCTGTAGCAACTTTCATGTAAATCCACGCACCCCAGAGGTAAACACCCGGACTCCTCATGTTGAGCATAATCCAGGCCCATAAAGGCTAGATAAAAATGTCCTTCCCTGGGCACATGTATGCATCTGGAGAGCAGGTGCTTCAGAGCCAGGTCAGCCTAATTGTTGTATAGTGGTTTCCTCTAAATTAAAACAGTCCCTCCTACATGGAGAAGGGAGGCTCATAAGACTCAGGAGACTCAAGAAACTGAATAATTGCTGGGGAAGGGAGACTCTTCAATGGAACTCCTATGAGTTGTGCAGGGATCTCAGGATATACCTTTTATGAGTGTCCTCTCCCATACTGGGGTGGACTTTCCAATGACATAGCTGCTTTTGAGTCACCCATGCTTCTAAAAATAACCCTAATTAATTTATTAGCTCACTGAGAGTTACATGGGTGACGTTTTATCTTTTATCTGTGCTGAGTCCTGCATGGCTGTGTAAGGGACAGTGTGACATGGTTTCCTGGCCCTGCAGCAGAGCCAGCAGGACATGGACCTTCATGAGTGTTGTCAGTTGCTGTGGGAGTAGGGCTTGTTTATGTAATAATGTACATAATTTACTTTGTATTCCTCCTTTGGGAGATGTTCTCCCTGATAAGGTTATCAGGCACTGAATGTTCTCCCTGCCAAGGTTAATGACCCCATGATAATTATAAACAACACAAGTTCAGGGGTTGAGGGTGTGTCTATGTTCCTCAGCAAAAATGGCAAATGTTGGGACCTTCAGTATAGCCCTTAAGGCTGTGGAAAAGAACTCTGAAAACATGAGTTCAAAATTATATAATTTTTCAACTATGCAAAATATAAGGATGCAATATGGATTGTATGAGGGGCTTTACATATTTAAAAGAACAAAGGTAGCTGCACTAATTAGCCAGCTTGTCAGAAAGATACAAAGGCAGGCAGATTCCTGAGTTCAAGGTCAGCCTGGGACAGAGCAAGTTTAGGCCCAGGCATGGTGGGAATGGTAATTTCAGGAAGGGATCCCATCCAGCTAGTTTATTGTCTGTGCTTACAAAGGCAGACAGATTTCTGAATTCAATTGCAATGTTAAAAAATGTACTAGCTGTCTTTTCTAAGAATCAGGGGACTAAGGTCATAAAATGCTGATTTGTGGAATAATCAAAAGGAAAGCTGGTGTGGATGATTGAAATGATATGTAAATAAAAGACTGGGCTTTGGTCTTCAAGAGCTGAGCTATTTGAATGAGGTGTCTGGAGAGCCAGCAGGAACAGAACACAGAGCTGTCAGCTTGTACCCATGATTGGCTTTGAGTCATTTCTTTTGCTGCTCCCAAACACCCCTTTCTCAGAACCCCTGACCAAGATGAGGCTGGTTCTTGGCAGATCCATCAGCAATGTCCTATTTGGAGTGAATAGACATCCATCCCTGTCTCCCCAAGAAAAATCAAGCAATACTTAGGTATCTTAGGGTTTTATTGCTGTGAAGCAACAACATGACCAAGACAACTCTTACAAAGGAGAACATTAAATGAGGCTGACTTATCGTCTCAGAGGCTCCGTCTATTAATATCATGGCAGGAAGGATGGCAGTGCCAGGCAGATATGATGCTAGGGAAGGAGCTGAAAGTTCTACATCTTCATCCACAGGCAGCAGAAGGAGACTGTCACACTAGCCAGACTTGAGCTTATAAGAGCTCAAATCCAGCTTCCACGGTGACATATTTCCTCCAACAAGGCCATACCTCTTAAAATGCCATTTCCCATGGGCTAAGCATTCACACACATGAGTCTATGGGGGCTGTATCTACTCAAACCACTACAACTGATCTTCAATTTAGTGTAGCCTGGACTGTTTTTGTCTCCCACAGGATGTGACAGTTCGATTCCCATTCCTTTATGACTTTAAGCTCTACCCACTTAGGCCAAGGAGGAAGCTGTTGAGGCATGACTGTCATGGGGGCCATGGCAAATTCACCCAAGGAACCCCTGGGCAGGCAGACTGTGAACTCTGGTGATATTATATCCTTTCTCATGCAACTGTGGCATAAAATGACTCTCTAGAGGAATAAGGAGCACAGCCTCCTCCTAGTCTCTGAAATATGCACACTTTGACTGGTTCAGAGCCAGGGTGAGGGGAGACCAGTAGACAGAAAAGGGCAACCTGGACCTGGCATTCAGACAGGGTACATAGAGGGACTGCAAGAGGAGTCAGGCCAGACTCTAATCAGGAGAGGGAAGGAAAAAGTCTCCTTACCAGAGATATGCCCCAACCCTAAGGTCAGTGGTTCTCAACCTGTGGGTCGCAACCTCTTTGAGACCCTTTTACAGGAGTCACCTAGGACCATTAGAAAACACACAGCATTAGCAATGTTGAAAACCACTGTCTTAGATGGCCCTGCTCGGAAGATAAGAAGCCACCTAAATACAACCTTCTGTAGGGCTGGTGCGTGTCCCTGCCTAGACAGCTTTGGTCCCTCTTGCCTCAGTGCACTTGGTGTCTCCCCAGGACACCAAGACTTTAGGACAATGGATTCTGTACTGTGTCCCTGTTTGACCCTCCCTTCATCTGAGCCAATGTAAGACAGTTCATGCCTGTTTTCTAGAACAATGGATGCTGTGGGTTGCAAAAGTCTTACTACAGTGTCCAGCCTGTCCTGGTCCTGTATTGTGTCTTTTGCACTGATGTCTCTTTTCCCCTGATATCTGAAATTGTGCTGGTAGGCAGTTTAGTGGCAGAGGACTTGCCTAGCATGAGTGATATCTCTGGTTCATTTCCCAACACTACAGGAAACAAAGTAAGACATGATATTTAAAGTCGTGCAGCCATGGAGACAGTTCCAGGTAACATTATACAAGAGATCACTGGTATCTTTGAATGCTCCACCCAGTTTGCACTCTGGCCTTCTCGGCTCAGCACCTAATAAAAGAACTGGATTCAACAAGATGGATCTGCAGCTGCTGACATGAGTCTGATACAGCCTGTGAATATACAGCAATGAACAATAGTAGGAGACGCCCCACATCTCCCTTCGGCCCCCACATACAAGCACACCCACATATGCAAGAGCACCTATGTATACATATGTGCGCAAGACATACACAATAAATATGTACTTCAGAAAGCTAGAATGAATGTTGAGTTAAACATGAACATACTTTTTAAAAATTAAATAAAACAATACACACAAAATGCCTTTAGTACTCAGGTAATAACAACAACAACAACAACAGTGATAAAAAACAGTAATAGACAGGATTTATTGAATATCTTCTGCTGCCAGCACCGTGGAGAATGTCAGCAGCCCTTGCCGGGCCTCAGTTTTCTCATATGTTATACCAAGATGGTGTAAGCATCCTGGTAAGTGTTTAGCAGGGACCCATGCACAGGATATATGAGTGTGTTCCAGGGCAGGATTTGGGGAGATGAATCTGGAAGAACCATACTCCACAGCTCATGTGTATACTAGAGACGATGCCTCCTTCTCCCGGACCACTGTCTCTGTCAGAAGGATTTGCCCAGTGAAAACAACCAATATTGTTAGGGCTCAGCCAGCGCTCCCTCCCCCTTCCCTTCATTGCATCTTAGTCATTTTCTCTTAGTCTCAAAGTTCCCTGCACTGCAACTCAATGAGCCATTGGCATTAGATAAACAGGGTGACCCTCGAAAGAGGATTAGAGTTAGTTTGCCTGGGTTTCAATGATTAGATTGGCAGGAAAAGTAAGCAAGCGTTTATTTACTCTGATTTTTTCTTGTTTTGTTTTACCCAGCAGTCTTTTTGGTTGGGAAGATGAGAAGGAGTAATATTGAGGCAGCTAAAGGGGACACCCAGCACTGCCTGACAGGACCAAGGCGTATGTGAGAGACTGGTGTCATATCTGATCTGTGCGATTCTTGCAGACTGACGCTGTTCATTCTTAGCTCTCTGTGGCTAATGTGGGGGAAATATTTTGGTAGTCCTTGGGGGCTTAGGGTGCTCTCTAAACCTTGGACTTGGCCATGGTTCACTTCTGCTGTATGCATTAAGCTTAGAAAAGACTGCCTTACCAATCAAGGATACCAACTCCACATTTCCAGTAAGAAATGCCTTCCTTTCCGGTGTCCCGAGGTCTTCACTTTGCATGTCATATCCAGCTGACAGCCATGCTTGCATCCGAGTGTGCTCGCCTTGGTCTCCAGATCAAGCTCCATTCCAAAGCTTCCAAAGCCAGAAGGCCAGATCTAAGGGTTACAGCCCCTGGAGTTCTATAGGTACAATTAAATAATAAGAAAAGTCAGCATCAACCAGACAGTATCAGAATTGAGGCTGACTGATCGTGGCACCATAACCTGGATCATGGCCCTGAGGGGAGGCATGGACAAGGTGTTGTGAGCTAGGTCCCAGCAGCAGCCTCTGTTTTTTCTTTTCAGAGATTTCTCTAGTTGGGGATCTGGAATAGGAACCTCTCATGAGTGTGGCTGAAGAGACACCAACTCAGAGGATCCAAGTGCTCAAGAAGGGTCCCCGTGCTTCCTGGGTGCTACTGAGATAGCTCAATACTGCAGCAAGGAGATGATGATGATGATGATGATGATTGCAAGGGACTGGCGGTAGCAGGACCCTCTTTTTGGTAAAGACAGAGGGGTAGTTAGTTGGCAGAGCCCTGAAGGATCACACGCTGACCCACAGGGAGAGGTCAAGGCATTTATTTAGCAGAGGTGTTGAATCCAAACACTTATGAAGCAATGCCCAAGTGGGTCTGTAAAAACCCAAACCTGTGACTGCAGCCATGCAAACCAAGGCTGTCCCTAAGGGTTCTGGATAGAGCTTTATTGGCTTTCACTCTGACTACTGTTGTAGTCAGCGCGCCAGCTCCCCAGAGCATGCGCAGAAACCCCTCTAGTCCTCGTTCTAAGGTGTCCCAGGGACCTGAAGTGGAAGCTCGCTTTCTCCCTGGTCCAGCGCAGTCGTGATCATTCCTAATGCATTCCTTTTTGTTCTTCACTGACTTCTAATGTCTCAGGCTGTCCCCAGGGTAAAAGCACTGATGTAACTCTCCGATGAGAAGAGGCCTGACGCCTCGCTCATTTTGAAATACTGACATTGGTGGGGAAAATTACTCAAGCTCTCTTGTTCCTTTCCGGGCCTAATTAAGTGGCTCTGCAGGTGACTCAACGCTTTTATTTTTCAGAATGACATCAGACTTATTTTCCATTTTAATAGCTTGGTTACTTCATCGATTTTTTTTTTTAAAGAAAAAAATCCAATTTCACTTTCTAGTCCGTCCATCCCTCCTGTGCCCCCGCAACTCCAAGCCCTCTGCCCCACCCCCACCCCCCGCCCCCACTCCCCACCCCCACTCCCCATCTGATTTTTCTTCTCCCTTAAGAAATGCTAACTCTCACTGAGGCTAGAGGCTGCTTCTGCATTTTCTTCTATTCTGTGCCCCAGAATAAAAGAATCTGGGGTAAAGATGTGCTCTCTTTATTTGTTAAGTACTTAAATAATTTCACCAAGTGTTGGAGTTGCCAGTATTTACCATCTGGTGCTATTTCATCTGTGCCACAATGGCCACCAGAGAACTTTGTCATGGAGGCGGTGTCTGGGTCCCTGCAAAAGGCCACATGTCACACTTCTGGATCCTCCTTTCTGCACCGTGGCTGCCCCTGTGAGAGGTTCAACATCACAAGCTTGTTTAAAGCTCTTTAGTCTTTATAAGGTGGTGGTGGCGGCCCCTGCTAACCTGGAGGTCAGCTGTCCCTGGCATTTCATAAACCCTGTAGTTTGGAGGAAGACGTGAGAATTAGTCATCTTACTGTATCACAGTTTGGGCCTCAGGATAAAGCAGGTGAGAGGATTTAGCAGGACAGGTTGTTTAATCAGTGTTGTGGGGAGCAAGTGAGTATGCTTGGTAGATTTCCCTTGGTGGCTGTCATTTTCTAAAGGACTGTCTTCCATTCAACCTCATGCCCTGATGTAATTCCATCCCCCCACACAGCCGTATCAGTGAGGGCAAGGACAGTGCACCAGCTCTGGGCTGAGGTGGCAGTGAAGACTCAGCTAGATCCTGCTCCTCACTGACCACAGGCCCCAGAGGAACCTGGCACAGCCGGCTGACATAGCTCTCAGAGGTCTGGGCTTCCTTTGGGACAGAAAGGTGAGGAGAACAGAGGTAAGTGATTCTTTCTTCTCTGAGGCTCAACTGACTTCAGAGAACTTGCAAGTAACACACTGCAGGGACTCAGAGGCATTTTGTCACAACAGGAGAGGTCAAAGGCACTGTGCACAAAGTAGGGATTCATTAAACGTTCCCTTTCTTCCTTCTTAGAAAAAAAAATCTATTCTGTAATGAGTATTTTCCCAGTAAGAAGGGTATTGACCTTCTTAGGGTTTTGCCGTTGTTACTTTGTTTGAGAATAGTTGTGTATATGGGATATATTTCATGGGGAATGGAGGCAATGATAAAGTGAGGGAGAGTGGGGGAGGGGACCTGAGTGTGAACAGAGCACTGGTTGGAGGAGAGGAAGATGGGAAGCTTTAAATAGGGCCTGGGCCTCCGCTCTGTGAAGGGCTGTGTTTGCCAGGACTGCTCAGGGATAGGATCAAACCCAAGCTTGGTGGCCACACAGGAAGAATCTGGTGTGTTGGTGACTTAGAGTTTAGCAGGTGTAGTAAAACACAGTGCCCAGTGCCCACTCCTGGAGATGTTGCCTTTCAGCTCCTGTCCTGGAGATCTAGGGTCAAGGGACCACCTAGTCACGGTCCTGCTGAAAGAGTTTATGTGTAGTACAAATTGTCTCATGAAAAGAAGAAGGGAGCTTGTGGTGTGTGTGTGTGGTATGTGTGTGTGCATGTGGTATGTGAATGGTATGTGTGAGGATGTGTGTAAGTGATCATATGTGTATATGAGAAAGATTTTTTTGAGCATCCCAATTCTTAGCACAATGCAGATTTGTTTCAAATGAGATGGGAGTTTGGACTGAGTCTGCTCAGGAAAGAGAAATCAGTACATGCTTAGGTGAGCTTGTATGGCAACAAACTCCTAATCCCAGTATTCTGGAGATAGAAGCAGTCAGATTCACTGTGAATTCTGGGCCAGCCTGGTCTACATTGAATGTTCCAGAGCAGCCAAGAATTATGATGTACAACAATATACCCCATAACAAATTCAAATGTTACATGTTAGTCAAAATAAACTTGAGAAGTTTTTAAAATAGAAAAGCCAAGCTCCCTGATATCTTCTTTATACGTTTTATTTGTGTATCGAATTACCACACAATGCTCTATTAAAGTCATAGCAACAGAAAAGGGAGACACACTAATCTTAAGAATAAAACAGTTGTTTCTAAACCATCCAGTGTGACAGAAAGTTGTATCAGGCACCAG
Organism: Grammomys surdaster; assembly: GCF_004785775.1. Taxonomy (NCBI): domain Eukaryota; kingdom Metazoa; phylum Chordata; class Mammalia; order Rodentia; family Muridae; genus Grammomys; species Grammomys surdaster. Next base: position 19,755,381 of record NW_021604587.1, read on the forward strand.
ATTGTGTTGGCAGAGACAGAGGAACATGAGAACATGAGCTGGGGGCCTGTGCTGGTGTGGACAGTAATCACTCGGGGAGATGACTATCCCAGGAACAGCTCCCAGCGAGAACCAATGAATGATGAACACCAAGTAGTGGGAGAAGATGGGATCGTGGTGCAAATCAGGCGTTTGTCCCCACAATGCCATGTGGTTCATGGCCTTCCACAGCCCAGTGCCACGTTTCTTCCTTTGGTAGATTAGCTCTGTGGGTGTAATTCATTCTTCTATCTTGGAGGCCACATACAAGACCTAGTGACATGTACAGAGACCTGGTTTGTGTCCACACACTTCATGGGATCGTGAGTGGAGGATGATGCTTGCCCATGGGTTTTCAGTGACTGTTTGTAGGAGAAAGTGGTCTCATTATTTCCAGTCCTGTTCAGAGCAACTCGGCTTCTGCCCCACCATGAGGATCCCATTCTACTGTGTCTTCCCTCATGGGCATTATGGAGAGACTACTGTGAATGCCCTATCAGGCCCCTCATCTGACGGTCTAATGTGTGCAGTTGTGGCTGAGGGACCAACTCCTTCAAGTGTGTCATTCCTCAACACTGTACTCCGCGGTGGTGGGCCTTGGGATGTCTGTGTGTGAGATTTCCTTGGTCCCTACCCTCCTAGCTTGAGAGATGAGGATGGGTGACAAGTCAGTGTAGGAGGGAGGTGGCAGGCATCTCAGGAGGCACTGGACTTAGTACGTCCCCCGGGGCCTCAGAGCCTGAGGCCCTCTGCAGGAGTCTATGTTCTGGCAAGCTGGGCTGCCTCTTGGCGCAGTTCCCAGATGTGAAGTAATGAGGTCATCAGCAGGAGGCTGGGGCCAGCCTCTGGCGGGCTGTGTCATTGTAGCTTTTCCTGGGGCTCTGGCTGGGAGAGGTCCATATCACCCTTTCCTCTCACAGCTGGACTTGTGTTTGCTGCTCACTTTTCTCAAAACAAGCCTGTCATGTTCAAAGATCCTGCATACAAAGTAAACTTATAAAGACAAATGAAAGGAGGGGAGGAAGGGTGGTGGACAGGGAGAGGGAGGGAAGGAGGGAGAATGGGAAGAAGGCAATGTGTTAGTATGGTGGTAGATGAACACAGCACTATTCTGTAAGACGTGACGTTTCTCTAGCTACTGGGACACGCAAGGGTCCGTGTTGCTGTGGCTTATTCACCTGCTTACATATCTTTTAGCACAGTCTTCCATATCATGTCACTCTCAGAGCATGAGTAGCTCTCCTTTGTCCTTTCCCCACGCATCTGGGAGAACTCTTGCCCGAACTCTCTGCTTGTCCGAGCATCCATTCCTCAAGTCCTGTCACCTGGGGCCACTGTCACAGGCAGCTTTCCCCAGCCTCCACACTTCCTACTGCTTAGTGAGGACAGACACAGTACTGAGCCCAAGTTGGAATTGAAGACCCGGTGGCTCCTTGGCTGAGATTCTAGCTCCAGCAGGCATTCTCGCTGAGCTGCTGCTGCTGGGGGTGGGGGTGTCTTTAAGAGGGCACCTGTGCTCTTTGACACAGACCATTCAGTAACTCTAGATGCAGTGGCCCAGGGTATGGCCCACTTCAAAACCTGAGCTTGGGCATCATAGGCCTGGGCTGCTTCTTGGCTCTACCCTTCCAAATAGAATAAATGCATCCTCTCCCTCTCCCTCCCCCTCCCCTTCCCCTCCCCCTCTCCCTCTCCTCCCCCAGCCCGGCCGAGCCCCGTGTCTAGCCTATGTGCGCCCCTAT
>NW_021604587.1:19757540-19781519 GCF_004785775.1 Grammomys surdaster
CTCCCCCTCTCCCCTCCCCCTCTCCCCCTCCCTCTCTCCTCCCCCTCTCCCCCTCCCCTTCTCCCCCTCCCCATCCCCTCCTCCTCTTCCCCTCCCCCTCTCCTTCTCCCCCTCTTCCCCTCTCCCCCTCCCCCTCTCCCTCTCCCTCTCCTCCTCCCCCTCTCCCTCTCCCTCTCCTCCTCCCCCTCTCCCTCTCTCCCTTCCCCTCTCTCTTTCTCCCTCTCCCTCCCCCTCCTCCTCTCTCTTTCTCCCTCTCCTTTTTCCTCTCCCTCTTCTTCCTCCTCCCCCTCCCTCCCCCTCCCCCTCCCCTTCTCCCTCTCCCCCTCCCTCTTTTTCACCCCTAGGTCATCCCCTGTGCATATCTGTAGCTTCCTTGGTTTAGCCACTCCCAAAAGGTCCCTTCATAGGACCACCGTGGCCTTGCTTTCCCCTTTTATGTGCCCTTCTCTTCTAGAAAGAGCAAAGCACCTCCAGGCAGGCTGAGGCCCATTCCCCAGCCAGAGGGTAGCTGGGCTTCAAGTACCCAAGTCAGTGACCAGAGGAGAGGCCTCAGTGACTAGATGTGTTATTAAAGTTATATACCCAATGACTGGCACTTTCTGCAGACTGTAACCCAGAGGACATTTAACTCTGTCAAAGTATTGTCAACTGGCCCTGGAGGGTTCGAGAGGTATCCCGCTTTGCTCTTATACATAGACCACTGGGCAGAAAGATATCTCTGAACACAGATGTACTCACATGCATGCATTAAACCCCAGTTTTCAGATTGTGTATTGCAATGAGCACCAGACAGATAAGATTGTATAAGGCCTGTTCTTGGGCAATGACCCAGCCTAGCAGAATATGGAAGGGATCCAGAAAGGCTCTTGCAAAGACAGAGGGTTTGAAGAAGGGCAGCCAGACTCATGGGAACCAAATGGTGGGATGGGCAATGAAACTTGGCCCAAACTCCTTAAGGGAAAAGGGTTGCACTGGATCAAGATTCAAGAATGAGCGTGGAATGGGGTAGAGGTCTTGTGATGGTAAGAGCCTTGAGAAAGAGACTGGAGACGAAACCCAAGCATACAGCAGCTGGCCACTCTGTCTCTAGGATCTCTTCCTATAGAGAGGAATTCAGCTGATTCAAGGGCTGTGGTGGTTAAGTTTTATGTTCAACTAGACTGGCTGTTAGACATTTGGAGAACGTTGTACTGAACAGACTATTTCTGGATGAAGCACATTTCCCTTTCCCCAAGTGGATGGGTGGGCTACATCCTGACAGCCAGGCAAAAGAAGGCAGGCCAGGAGCCACAGGGGGGTTCTTCCTGTCAACTACCTTCTAGCTGGGATGTTGCCTTTTTCCTGCCTTCAGACTCAAACTGAGACATCACAGGCTCTTCTTGGCTCTGGACCTGCTGGCCTGCACTGGAGCTTCTATCTGCAGCTCTTCTGGGGCTCCAAAGGCTCTGTCCTGGGGCCTGGTCAACCTTCAGCGTCCCAGAAGTCAAATCCTTATAATTGCCCTCTCTCTCTCTCTCTCTCTCTCTCTCTCTCTCTCTCTCTCTCTCTCTCTTTCTCTCTCTCTCTCTCTCTCTCTCTCTCTCACACACACACACACACACACACACTCACACACACACACACACCTTGTCCTCAGCTTGTGATGGGATTACATCTTACAAGCTGAAAGTAAAGTGAAGAAAACAAACTCAAACCTGTGCTAACCTTACCCGGAGACAAGCTCGGGATGTCCCAGTCGGCCTTCCCACCCACATCGACGGCTGACACTCCAGTGATCCTCCCTCCAGCAGTCCTCCCACTTCACCTCCCTCTGTTTCAAAGAGCAAAGCCTCCTCACCCTAACTCCCTGGTTTTTTCTGGATAAAAGTTTATTTCTTTGCACTCGATTATTTTAAAGCATTTTATTCCACTGTGGCAAAAGCATCAAAAATAAGATGGAAGCAGTGTTGTGCTACAGACCTCCAGAGCTCAGCAGCCCCTTGAACCTATAAGGAAACATAATGCCTCTTCATTAGCACCTCTTAGTTGCCTCTCTAGAGTCCCTGGCAACCATTATTCTACTGCCCAAGAGTTGATGTCATATTCTTTATCTAAGCAGTACCATGTGATCAGTCCTGAGACTAATTTTACTCAGCTCTGAGTCCTCTAGGCCTATCCAAGTTGGCTGTGGCAAAATTCTCCTCCTCTGCATTGCTGGGCAATACTCTGTTGTGTGTATGCACTGTATTGTTCCTTGTCCATGTCTGTGGATGACGGTGCTGCTTTCACACAGGCCACAGTCAACAGCACAGTCAACAGTAGAACTGGGACATGGGTCCCACAGTGTTTGTGTTTAATTTCTTCTAAGTTTCCTTTCTGGTGCCACAAATGCCAACTGAGGCTGCAAGTGGAGGCAGTGGGCTCTCTGTCAGGCCAGGTAGAGTTATTCGAGTTCCTGGAGACCAAGGATGGCAGCACGGGCCAGGGTTGGGTAGGAGGAGATGGGTGTGGTGGGGCATAGTTCACAGTAGACAGCTCAAGTGCCATCTTGCCTTAGGGTCTTCTTCCGTCTGTTTCCTCTCAAAGGACAAATATGATCTTTCTCCCACTAGCTGATGGTCACCTCAGGGAACAGCTTGGTGATAACCACCAGTCTGCGGATGTGTGTTCACTGTATCTGATTCGTTCTGATCTCCTTACACTCAGCCCACTGAACTCACAAGGTCATAGAACTTCACTGTCCACAGGCAGCCTGAAGCTCATTGGGCCCATGTCTCAGGACCTCTTGGTCATCCTAAAGAGTGTTTGAAAGACTGGTTTTAAGTGCACTTGATCTGAACATTGCCTCATCCAAAATACCATTCCCATTTCCCCAGAGCCTGGAAGTCACTATTCTACTATGTGGATTTGTGATTTGGTGTTATAGAAACTCCACCCAGGATGCCTGTCCTAAAACTGTACTGGTGCCCTCCCCTTTCTTCTCACCTCCTTCTCCCTCTCCTCCCCAACCCATTCCTTTTCTTGGTTGTCATGCTGAGTTTGGCGTTGTACAGTTTGGGGCTTGAATCTCCATCTTTTCCCTAGGAGTCCTGAGAGGAGGGACTCTGCCCCAGTTTCCCAAGCCCACACCAATGTCAGTGTTGTAAAACACTCAGTGAGAAGTGGTGGGCCTCAATGACACTGGTGTGTGTGTGTGTGTGTGTGTGTGTGTGTGTGTGTGTATGTATGTCTTTGTTTCGTATAAGTCTAGGCTGAGGAAGACTCTCACCCCTGGTTAAGTAGGCATCCTTTAAGTTGCCTTCTAGAACATTCCCACCATTCATGTCCACCATTTTGACCACAGTGTTATGCCTTTCCCCATGATACACTGGAAATAGCTTCTTGATGGATACTTGCTCTATTAGACTCTACGTTCTACTCCAAGAAGGAGTCTAGATACTGGGTGCTGGTGAGGAGGAGGAAAAAGAAGAAGGCAGGGGAGAAAGGAACAGACCAACAGTATCACTTAAGAGAAATTGACTGTGTGTCCAGTATAGCTGTAAGTGGGCATCTGGATCTATGTACTCATAATCTCATAAACATTTAGAGTATGCTAAAATCTCATTTATGCTTTAGACATGTAAGTTCATTTATGTGCATCATATTTATATTATGTAAGTTTACATAGACATGCAAGTGTGTATAGTTTTATATAAATGTATACATACATACATATATACACATATATATAATTAACTTTCCATAGCTACAGATTCTTTACCAGTGAAGTCAACCAACATTGAATTTAAAAATATCTATTCATTTTTATTTTATGTTTTAGTTATATGTATGCTTGTGTGTTTGTGCGTTGATATGTACACATGAACACAGGATGCCTGACTGTCTGGGGATGGCCAGAGGCATTGTACTGGACACCAGGCACTTCCCCCGAGCATGTGTGTTCCTTGGGTCTAAGCCTGACTCAGACCTCAGCTACTCTGCTCATGTGTGGGGAACCTGTCTTGTGTTCTTGGATCCCAGTGCCACCTTTGTAAAACCGTGTCTAAGCTGGATGCTGGGAGGCAGGAGACAGTGCATCTGTGACAAGTTCCAAGCAAGGAGCTAGGGGCACTTTCTCAGCACAAACTGGACTGTAGCCATCAGAGTGACCATCAGAGGGTGCTTCCATACATAGCTGTCTCCTTGAGACAGACCTGAAACTGGATAAGACATGGTTCTCATTCTACTAATTAACAGACCCTAATAGTCCAGAAGAGCTTGCATCCTGATTTCTGTGGAGAGAGGCAGGCCACTTCTAGCTTAGGCCATTAGAGTGGGGACAAGTCCAAGGGTTCGGACCTGAGCCCGAGGGGTCCCACCCCATCTACCCTTGGAGACACCGAAGATTCATAGTGACTCTTTGTAAGAGGAAAGACATCGGCCTGCTAAGAATAGCTGTGCCTATACACCAAGCCAGGGGTTCAGAGCTCCTTCAGCTGAAAGTCATCATTCTAAGGGGAGACACTTGTTGATAACCTTGGCTCTAGTTAGGACCTCAGCCAAGGGAGAGGCCAGCTGTAGTGTTGGGGCGCAGGAGCGGCTCAGCTGGCTCTTCTGTCCCCACTCTGCTAACACAGCCATGATGATGGCCTTCACCAGGTAAGTGCTTGGCCTTCTTGTCCTCTTAGGGATTCCCAGCCCCAGCTTCCTGCAACATTTGGCTTGATGGAGTAGTCTTTATGAAATGCTTTTTTTATAAAAATTATATCTTAAACCTGATAAACCTAGCCATGAGCGTCATCACCTGTTAAGGTACAAAGCACAGCCTGGAAAACTATCTGCACCCCATGATCATGAGTACAGTCCATGACAAAGAAAGAAATTAAGCCCCCTTTAGAGGAAAAGCCCAGCCTCTGTCAGTTTATTTTCTCAGCACAGAAGAGGCAAAGTCTGTGGTGGGCACCCCATTATTAGGTCTGTGGTTGAATCACAGTGTGTATTGTTTTATCTTCAAATTCTGATGGAAGGCCATCGGTGCTGGTGAGCATATTTCTCACAAATGCCACAGATCCCCTGAGGGGATAAGAGCACCTTAGGACCGTGGTATGGAGAAAGCCTGCCTAGCTAAAAAGTGAATAGTGGTTCTGAGTTAGGAGGAAAAAAAAAACCAACCTAAACCTTTTCCACTTTTCTCCAAACTGACAAATTTGACTTGTCAGATGCAAGTTCAACTTGTGGACAATCCACTAGCGACTGATAGTCACCATGGTAACTGCTGGTCACGTGCCGACACAGAAGCCATCAAGACAAGAGAGCCGATTTCCAGACTGCTTTTCTTCTAGCAAATTCTGCGATGTCAGCCTAATTAACAGGAGCGGAATCGGGACCTTAGTTCAAGTAATTGGCAGGCATTCTTAAAGCAGAACAAAGATAATTTAGCACCTTCTTTTCCTAGTCTCTGGGTCTGCGCCAGGCCTGGGAGGGAGGCTCGGCGCGTCTCCCTCACCTTCCCCCTGTGCTTGCCAAGCTCTGAGGAGACTGACTTTGTGTCTGGAGAGAGAACCAAATTCTTCCCTTCAAGTTTTTAAAATATCAGAAACTAGCATGAGAGGGAGCCAGGAACAAATTCAGAACTACCCTAATTGCACGTTTTAATAAGTATCAGAGTTTCATTTCTTTGATTTCTAATAGTGTCCCCAGGCAAAATATAGGTATAATGGGTTTTATGCTTCCGTGTGTGACACTGCTTTGTTTTTATAGTAGAAAGGAGGGTCTGTCCCAGACTCAAAGCACATCCCTTAGCTGAGTTTAAGGTTGGCCGGGTGACTAAGGAGAGTTGAATCTGAATTATCACCACAGATCACAGATTTGGCCCGTGGTGGGGACCTAGCCTGCTACAAACGTCTGTGTCTCTCTGGCAAGAGGGGTGGTTTGGCAACTTGGTGCCCAGCTGGCCGCTGCCACCCACCGATGGCTTTTGGCTCTGCCCTCTTCACTGTTGGGCATCAGCCTGTAGAAAAATCTGTGCCCAGGCATTCAGGTGGCTCAGCTGCATCTTGTCCAAGTTTCCAGAACTTTCTTTTGTCTATCATCAGACAATAGCCCCATTGTCCCCAGGCTAATGAAGGTTTTTTTTTTTTTTTTTTTTTTTAGTCAAAACATAATGATTTCAGACATGCCTTGGGCCTCTTTACCTTTCTTCTGGGACAGAGTAAGGGCTCAGCCGTCACTTGGGAGTCATGTTCTTCTCCAACACTGTTCTGGAGCATTCATGCATGGAGTAAGGGCGACTTTTAATCAACCACACTGGCCATTGTTGTCTGCCTGGGGCTCCCAATCAAATTGTCTGTGAGTGTACAAGAACTGTGAAAGTAAACAAAAGACAAAAAAAAAGGCAAAGGATATTCACTTGAAGTTTGCTGCTGAAGAAAGGCAATTGGCCTCTGTCCCTTGAATTTGGCAGGACTCAAAGACAGGAAAAAGTGTATCAGGAAAGCTGTTGGTGGGAAACACACACAGCCCAGGGCTGCCCTGATTGGGAGCTGTTGGCAGGGATAGCTGGAGACAGCTAACAGGAAGCAAGGATCCTGTGCAACTGGTAAGGGGCACATTTCTCCTGCTGTTCCCAAGTTGGAAGTGGCCACAAAAACTAGGTACACTGTTAGCTATTTATCGAGTCCTAACAGTTTGTGGCCAGTTTGAGGTTTTCAGGCTTCCTGACCCCATGGCTGCAGTCTGTGTGGGTGATGGTTCTCTCAGAGGCTGACTCCTCCCTGAACCTCCCCCAGATACACGAAGAGTTAAACAGTTAGATGTGGGAGGTATTACGGTTTGACTGGGAATGCCGCCTCCAGCCCTGCCTTCTTTATTCAGAGCTTGATTGACAGCTGATAACTTCTGGGGGGATCTGATACAATCAGCGGGCTTACCCATTCCTGGATTCATCACTGGATGACATCGTTGCTTCCTGTCTGCACGAGGTGATCAGCCTGTGCTGCACACATCCTCCAGTGTCATGTTCCATCTCACTGTGGGCCCAGAGTCACCAGAGCAGAGGACAAAGAGCTGAAACCACAAATCAGAATCAATCTTCCCTCCCTTTAATTGTTTATATCAGGTATTTCCCATAGTGATGAAGAATCTAGCAAAAAGGGAATTCCATATGGCTTTGAGAGAGATGGGTTCCTGGGACTCTGGATGAACTGTTTTCTTGGCTTGACTGAAGCCATTCCGTTGAGGCGCAACCATCTTTCCTGGGTATTGTTGGGAATTTGGGACCACTGGTACATTGGAGTTTAATGTTGGGTATCATGAAGAAAACTGGAAAGCATGGATTGGTGAAGATGAAGTCTCCCACCTCCATCCTCTTCCTCTGTGCACCACCCGAAGGAGCTTCGTCTTCACTGTCTACCCAATGCCTTTCTGCAGTGTTTCATCGTCATACTGCTTCTTGCTAAGGAATGGGTTGTTGAGAGAAAGTCTGTGTTCATTTAACTTTCATCAGGAAAAAAAAAAGCCCCAAAGTGAGTACTAAGTCCCTTGCTAATGATGTACTGGCTAACTTAGAATTGGAGGAGGTTCTGAAATGCTGGGTCCTGTGGTAGTCAACTCCACAGGCTTGCCAGGATGGTATGGGGGCACACAGCATTGCCAGAGTGCCTGACATCAGGAATATTCTGTTTGCAGCAAAATTATTCTAGACATTTCCAGAAATCACGGTCTAGAAGCTTAGGGAAGCCACACTCAACCTGGAGCTGTCTTTTGTTACATACAGGTGTGTGCGCATGCACAAGCATGTGCATGTGTGTGCAGTTATATTTGGACATGTGTGCTTGTATATATTAGGCCAGAGGACAACCTCAGATGTTATCATCAGGATGGTGTCCACTGTCTTTGAGATAGCTCTTATTGGAGCTCACCAATTAGTCTAGACAGACTGGCCAGCCCGCCCCAGGGATCCTCCTGGGTCTGTCTCTCTCTGTCTCTGTCCCTCTGTCCCTCTGTCCCTCTGTCCCTCTGTCTCTCTGTCTCTCTGTCTCTCTCTGTCTCTCTCCCTCTTCCTCTCTCCCTCTCTCCCTCTCTCTCCCTCTCTCCCTTCCCTATGCAGGGTTTGTAGGCATGTGCTACCATGCTCAGCCTTTGTGGGTTCTGGAGATTGAACTCAGGCCCTCATGCTTTCAAAGTAAGCAAGTGCTTTACCCATGAAGCCATCCTTCCAGCCCCCATAAATACAGGGTTAGGATTTTAGATTCTTAATAAAGTGTAAGGGACATGACAGTTCTCTGGGATCACCTCCATGAAAGCATCCATCTTATCCATGGTTCATCCCTCAAAACCTTTTCTCCTCCCATTGGCCCATCTTCATCACACTGGGGGTTAGATTCTGTTTGTGTGTGTTAGAGGGGGGGATCCAGGAGGGCAGGCACAACACTCAAACTGCAGGAGCACCACTGAGTTTTCTTTTGAACGTTTATCTGAGGTGGGCTGAGTAAAGACGTTTCAGGAGTCAGTTCTCTCCTTCCACCTTGTGGGTTCCCAGGTTCAAACACAGGTTGTCAGTTTTGCAGCAAGCACCATCGCTGGCTGAGCCACAGTGATGGCCCCGTAGTTCTTTCTCAGGGCTCAGTTCCACCGTCATGATGCTGTGGCACAACACTGCATCTCATCTTGGACAAGGTCTTCAGAGACAAGGGTTGCTCTGGGAGATAGAGCAACACACCCTCACATCATGCCCAGAGTTTGCTGACAGTGGAGTCCTAGTTACAACCCACGTCCTTCACACCCTATAGGCGTCTTCTCTGCAGCAAGACCCACTCTCTAGAGACTGCATCCTGGATTCCTGGAGCATGATGTGACAACAACTTCCAGACTGCTCCCCCAAAGGTCTCCATACAGCCATGAGAACCCAGGAAGTGACAACGGATGGTCCAGGTTTCTCTGATGGTCAGCTCTTAGATACACCACTGCCCTCCCGCTCCCCCCATCAGCCTCTGGAAGGAACCTCTGCTGAGGAGGCTTTGCTCAAACTCGAGCCTCACCTCAGCGAACCATTTTCACTTCAGTTTTATAGCAATGCTCTTTTTCAAGCTTTAAGGGGCTCTGATCTTGCAGAATATTTTCCAAGACCCATCTTGGCCTGTACAGATCATCACCAATGCCTGATGTTTCAACTGAAGAGCTTAGATTTCTTCTTTGTTATATATCTTTGTTATTTCTTTAATTATATAAGATTATGTATAATTACATCATTTCTCTTTCTCTTCCTCCCTCTAAACCCTCTCATATACCCTTCTGTGATCCTTTTCACTTTTTATGAATTTTTTCTATACAATAGGTTTTGACCGTGTTTCCCTCCCCCAACTGCTCCAAACCTACTTCTGCTAAAAGAACATAGTAATAAAATGACTTCTAGTGACATACCGCTATGCCCATAGATCAGTCCTCACTCAGCCCTCAGCAGAGAAGCTGCTTCTTGCAGTAGATAGGAGTTAACAAATAGACCCACAAATGGGAAAGATGCAGAGAGGGAGAGACTTTAGAGTACTCAATCCTAAGGGGTGTCTTCATCAAATCTCTCTCCTCAAGGCTCAGGGATCTAGGTGGAAGAAAAAGCCAAGAGACTTTAAGAGCTGGAGGTGGTGATTGACTCCAAGGAAGCAGGGTCTTCATGTACACGATGGAAACGAGAGACACTTGGGTTCACAGAGACTGTCGGTGTGCGCCAGACTTGCACGGGATCGGCTGGATGGGGTCTCAGCACAGAGTAGAGTGGAAGAGGCTTTTGCTTGTTTGTTTTATTTTGCTTTAATCTTATCTTTCTTCTCATTTAATGATATGCCACACAGTATGCTTTTGCAATTTGGGGCAGTGGAAACGGGTCACGAGTAGAAACCGTTGAAGCCACACCACGTTTGTGTTGGGTTGTTATGCCAAGATGCTTCACTAGGTTAGAGGTATTAAATTGCATTTTTAAACTAATAACATTTATACCTTAAAATTGCTTTATCTAATCTCATCGTGGGTTGAGGATCACTTGCATTTGGTGAGACAGATACCTCCAGGCTAGGTACCTCTTCCCTGACTGCCCCTTCACTGGTGCCAGGCTCTGAGCTAAGCCTGGCCAGGATTCAGCTACAAGCTTCTGTGCAGTTATTTAAAGAGAACAGAAACTGCAGAACTGTGGATAAAAATGTCAAGGTTCAAACCAAGCAGCGCAGGCTTTGTACCACAGCAGCATGGCCTCCATTTCTACCATTTAAACATAATCTATGTATGAAAGACCACCTCTTTCATTATTGGATCCTTCCAATAAAGTGGGCATACTGGTAGCTCAATTCCCTGAGGAAACAGCCCACGGCAGCCACCAAGTGGGAAACATTCTGGGTCTGTGCAGAGAGACACACACACAGCCACAGCTTATCGGCTCAGGGACAGTAAGTAGTACAGGGTTCATTCATGGGTGGCCTCTCAGTCCCTGCATACTCATGCCTCCTCCCTATTAAGGGCTGTGGAGCTACAAGGTATGGTAGGAAGGCCAGAAGCAGAAAGAACTATCAGCAGAAGGGAGAGAGGAGTGAGAAAGACAGAGACAAAGAGATAGATAGAAGAGAGAGACAGAGAGGAAAAAGGAGGGAGGATGGAGAAGGAAAAGAGAAAAAAGGGAAGGGAGGAAAGAAGGAAGGAAGGAAGGGAGGGAGGGAGGGAGGGAGGGAGGGAGGGAGGGAGGGAAGGAGAGAGGGAGGGAGGAAGGAAAAAAGATGTAAAAAGAATACTAAGGAAAACTGGTACAAAAAGAATCTATGCTGGGCAGACTTTAATGTCCAAGGCCAGGTGGGTGGTGCTCATTTGCATAAGGATGAGCTCCAGCAAAAGGGTGTTAACTGCCTTAGAAAGGACTCTGGCTCCCAGAGGCAACACTTCCCCTTTGTTCCCTGTACACCCCCTCTAAGGACAGGAAATGTGCACAGAATCAGAATGCAATCACAGGAAATGCTTGCACAGCCTGCTTCATTTATTAAAGTGTCCCTTGATGCTGGCTTACCTGGAAGCTGACCTCGGAGAAACACCATGTTTGCTTGCGTTCCTGGCTAGATAAACTTGAACTTATGCAGAAGGGATGAAGTTGTTTTAATATCCTATTTACAATTCTTAGGATTCTTCAATCGCCCACATTTTTAAAAGATAACATCTTAATATGCAGGCCAGGATGGCTTCAAACTCCCCATCCTCCTGTCTCAGCCTCTTGAATGCTATGATTACAGGTACCACTTCAAGGAGAGTTAACTTGTTCATCCTGGCAGGGTGGGGTTCAACCCAGAGTCTATGCCACCTTGCCTGTGTCCAGCAGCCACCTTGTCTGGGTTACCCTAGACTCTGTGTGTAGTTTATTCCCTCGGGGTCAATAGGTGGTACATGCAGGAAGAACAACAGAATGAGGCCAAGCTGGGACGGAGGAGTTAGGAATGTCTGCCAGACATGAGACAGATAGCTGGGTTGAGGCAGCAGAGGAAGGTGATGGTGACGTTTAGTGTCAGTCAGTGTAGACTGAGATGGAGAAACTGGCAGTTCAACCCCAGGGGGTTTACAGAAGCCTCTTAGCACATCCTATGAACCTTCTGTCTGTTCCGTGGTTCCGACCTGGCAGACCCCTCTCTTTAACCTCAGGGCCCTATTGACACTAAAGCCCTCAAAGGAACCTGGCAGTCACTCGGGATTTCAGGAACTTCTCCTTTCCAGTTTCCTGGCCTGATTTTCAAAAATCTCTCAGAAATAAAATACAAAACAAAACAACAACAACACCCCACACACTCTTCAGTCAGGGCAACTTTCTACAGGCTATGGCAACAAAGGTTCCAGGATCAGGGTACCTTGGGTGTTTGGGAGAACATAAGACACCAAGGTGAGGTGAAGGGAGAGGGGCTTTCACACAGGAGTCACACCAATAATTCTGGATCTTTCCACCTGAAGAACTCTCATCTCACTAGCCTGTCTGAATTTCTGAACACAGGGGTATGGACAGGCTCTTTCTGCTGTGGTTTAAATGTCTCCTCTTGCACTCAAGATGACATTTGATTGCTATCATGATGGTACTGACAGGTATTTACAGGTAACTATCAATTCCCCACCCTGTGATAATTCAGCTATAGAAGCAGAACATAGACTAAGACACTGTACTATCTGTGTTTTATCACTACGATGAAATTCCTGAGGCAAACATTTTATTAAGAACGATTTATTTGGGCCTTTGGTACCAAAATATTACTGCAGAACCATGTGGTAGAAAAGGCTTCTTTGTATTGGTCAAGGCCTCAGTGTTTCCTTTAACTCAACAAGAACCCTGTCGGGATGCATGGAGCTCTTTCATTTCTGCTCTGTATGTTTAAAGCAAAGCTGCTGCTCCAGAGCCAGTGAGTGGATTTTACATTTTATATGCTTTTCTGAAATGACTGGGAAACTTTGCTTCTTGTGGTCAGATAGGTTTTGGGGGCTGTTTGTTTGTTTTTAATCTGTGGGGAAACTGGGGAGAAGACATCAAGGAGTTTACAACAGGGTGCAGGGTCCCGTGTTCTCTATGATATCTCTGTGTTCCGTGTCCACGACACTTAGGATATTGCACAGTTGTAGCCCACTGTGAACGCTGTGTGACCTGAGGGAGCCAGCCGAGGAGGGAAGAGTGAACTCTGAGCATCTAAAGCTGAGGCCACAGAGGTGGTTCCGCCGTTAAGAGCACATACTGCTCTTGCAGAGGACCTGAGTTCCATTTGCAGAGCAGACAAGAGAAAGTTCACAGCTCTTGGAACTTCAACTCCTTGTGATCGGACACATATTCACAGACACATACATGCATACCTAACTAAAAATAATACGAAAGATTTTAAGGTGCTGAACGCATGTGAAGCCATGTTTGTTTTCCGTAGTATATTTGTATAGTAGAAAGGGAGTTTTCCCTCCCCTTCTTTTTCTTCCATTGCATGCTTCTGTTTGAATAGCTTGGCCAGGGAAAGGTCACACAGATACCAGCTACTCTCAGAAGTTCCAGGAGAGCAGGGCAGACCAAGATCCTGGCTTAACAGGGAGCAGAGTAAACCTCAGAAGGGTCTTTCTGATGTTTGTCTCTGCAGAATTCTTGCACTAGTTAGCAAATACTGAGAAGAGATAATGTCAGGCTTGGCTCAAAAAGCTACCTCTTTGACACCTGGGGCCCCCTCTACACCTCACCTGGGCAATCAAGGAGACCAGCAGACATTGGCAAACAAAAATGTTTTCAAGAATTGATGAAAAAGAGAAATAATCTAAAAATTCCCCTGAAGAGGTATATCTTCATACATGTATGGATTCTTTTTTAATGCTTTATTTATTTTTAATTTAATGTGAATTGGTGTTTTCCCTGCACGTATGAGTGTGTCAGATCCCCGGAACTGTTGTTAAAAACAGGTGTGAGCTGCCATGTGGGGGCTGGGAATTGAACCTGGGTCTTCTGGAAGAGCAGTCAGTGCTCTTAACCACTGAGCCACCTCACCAACACACATGCACAGCTTCTTTCCTGTTAGGCACATCTGTAATCTAGCCTTTGGGAGACTATGGTAAGAGGCTCACCACTTAGAGAGAAGCCTAGGCTGGGAGCAAAAGCTCGTCTCAAAACAAAGCATCAATTCTAGGTTGTTATCCAGGTACGGTCAGGAATACCTAGTAATCAACAAGGGAAAAAAGTTTAAGAGGAACAGTTGAAGAGAAAAATGCATAAAGTAGCTGGCCAGACAATCCAAAGAAAAGGCCTGTGGAGAGTGAAGGGATTCTTGCTTCATCTAGATTGTATGAATACTTTCCAGTGAATGCTACTGCTTGGGTTAACTGTATAAAAATAAAGTTTACCTTCAAATTAAATTTGAGCAAAATGATACATTCAGTTGCCAACACCTGGGGCACTGGGTCTCCAACAGAGAAGCCATTTTGTATAAGTTTGAGTAGTCACAGAACTGTCAACAGAAGAGAGGACAGTGGGTGACAATGAGTCAGGACAAGGAGACAATGGGCGGCACAGACCCTATACAGTTGTGCAGGATCCCACTCAGTCTCACAGGACTTAGTAGGGGATGGAAGAGAATGACACATGAGCAGTGAAAGGGACTCTCCATTTGTGTTGAGGTAGCATGCAGAGGCCCCTAGGGCCTGGAGGGACTTGGACATCTCCAGAAACATGAACTCCGATGTTTCTGCCCCTGGGCTGCATAGCCCTTAGTCTCAGAGGGTGAGGGTCATTTTATTCCTTGTGCTGATGCACATGTGAGTGGTCAGTGCTGAAATCCCATTTAGACGGATCTAGAATCAAATGAAGGACTCTACTTTGTAGACCAAGAAAGCATCACTAACATTTTAAAATTATCTTTTCTCTCTGCTTCTTTCCTTCTGACTTTCTCTCTCCTCCCTTCCTTCTCACTCACCTATCTGTTTTTTTCCTTTACACAACATATATTTTAAACAGCATCCCTTCTATGCACTGGGCTCTGTGTTGGCTTTCCAAGACAAAGGCTACCTAGCGCCAGGCAGTGCTGGTGCACGCCTTTAATCCCAGCATTCGGGAGGCAGAGGAAGGCGGATTTCTGAGTTTGAGGCCAGCCTGGTCTACAGAGTGAGTTCCAGGACAGCCAGGGCTACACAGAGAAACCCTGTCTCAAAAAACAAACAAACAAACAAACAAACAAACAAGGCTACCTAGCACTACCCTCAAGGTGCCTCAGAGTACAGCTGGGGGGAGGGGGGGCTGTATCAGTCACAGGAAGGACACTAGCAAATCATGATGGGCCTGGAGAAGAGATGCTACCATGAGGCCATGTGGTACAGCCCTGTGGTCCAGATTCACCTCCAGCTGAAAGCAAACTTCCATCCCTCATCACCATGGTTTCTTTAGAAGTCTGGGAAGGGAGCTCTGGCTGAATCCTTATTGTACATTGGAACCACACCAGGACTCTTAGGTGGCTTCTCTTAGCTTTCAGACCACCTAGTTCCACTGCAGCCCACGTGAACTTACACTTCCCAGTGTGATTCCGTTAGAACTGGACCTGCCTTCTGGAAGAGTACACTCTTTCACCACAGAAAATAAAAAATAGCTATGACACTTCCATGGTGGACACCCAGAGCCTCACCCTAGCCCAGTCATGCTCATGAGTCTGGGATCAGTAACAGAGAGTCAACAATAGAGCCAGGGCACTCTGAAATTCACTCTGCTTCTCGGAAGACTGCACGCCTGCGGCACACACCTGTGACGAGCCCTGTTATTCTTTTGTAATAATCGGTAGAGCATGTTAATATCTCTGCTGTTGTGATGTGTTAAATCCTGCTGGAGCAGCCAACAAGCTGCCTAGCATGAGAGGAAGCTGGAAAGCCTTTGCCCCACCTTCCTCCGCCTCCCCTGGCTCCACTGCTCCCCAACCCTCCCTATCTCTCCCCTGGCTCCACCTCCCTCCAGCCCACCTTGTGAGGTTACACCTTGCTGACTCCCTGCATGCTTCCCAAGAGACGTGTGCATGTTTTAGGACGGAGCGCGCACTTCTTTTATGTGGAAATCTTTTATGATAAAGTTCAACTAAGACACAGAAATCATAGGGAAAATGTCCCAGAATTTTCATGGTTTGTGGGACATGCAAGCAGGCTCCAGATCACACTCTTAGTTGGCAAAGCTCTTCCATATGAAGGCCAGTATATTATTGGTTTTAATAGCCACTTGGAGTAAAGTCTGTTATTTATTTGGAAAGAGACAAAATTAAGAATTACCTTCGGAATCCAGCACAAACCTTCACAAGTCCATAAAACATAGATATGTGAAGACCTTAGCTTCCTCTCACTCTTACTTACTAGAGCAAGTTGGTCTCCTGGACACTACCGGGCACCATCCTATAGGTTAATATAGATTCCTAGCCTGAAAGCAAGCAGGAAAGACCCCTGGCTCCGCCTCTTCCTGGGCCCATCTCCCCCTGACTCCTCCTCCCCTGGCTCCACCTCCCACTGGCTCCGCCTCTCCATGGCTTTCCCTCCCCCTGTGGATCCGCTTACCCCTGGCTCCACCTCTCCCTTGGTCTCCTGGACACTGTTGGCCTCCTGGGCATCATTGTACCAGTTAACGTGTGTTACTTGTATGCAGGTTCCTCATTTGTTCTTCCAAATACAACAACCTGATGTGGACTAGGAAGGAGGCACTGTTTTGGTGGAAACTATCATCTTAGCCCTGTCTCTTGACTCTTCACAGAGAGGGCATCTTTCCTCCTAGGCTCTCCTGAGGTCCCTTCCCCTGCCTTCTCTGGACTATCTCTGTCCTGGACCCTTGGATCATCTTCTTTCTAGTTCTAACAGTCCTGAGACCCACCTGCTAGCAATACTGACACCGTCAAAATCCACCGCCAAAGAAGCTTCTTATCCACTGAAACCTCTGGATTCACACACTCTCATAGGCTCATCTCTACCCCGAGGGCATCCTCAGAAGCACACTATGGAAGCCAGTTACACCATTATGCCAGATGGTTGAAAGAATGAATGTCAGGATGTCTGTCAGGGTAGGTTAGGAGATGGGGTCCAAGGAAGAAAGGCTCAGAAAGATGAAAGTACATAGAAGGTTCTGGTGGGAACAGGGACATATTAGCATCTAACTAACAAAGGGCCAGAAAGAGTATATTCTGAGTGATGGAGAGACAAGCAAGGACTTGGACCTTTCCAATGTTGCTACCAAGCAAGAATCCCCTTCATTTGTAATTTGTGGTTATTTTGTTTCTATTTTAAAAAAATAAAAATGGCACACTTAGTCTCTTTGTTTCCTTTTCCTGTGAGATGGAACATCTTGCAGCCAAGTTGGCCTAGAAATCCCTAAGTAGCCTCTGCCACCAAGAACTTGTGAGTCTTGTAACTACATGCGTGTACCACCACACACATTTGATGGTGTGCTGCGATTGAATCCAAGGCTTCCTGAATCCCAGGCAAGCGCTCTACTAACCTCCTGAGCCTTGTATGATGCTTCTTTCTGATTCCTGGCTTTTATCACTTTAGGTTATGTGCACAGCTCAGTTTCTCAATCCCGAATATCTTAGATGGCTTCCCTTAGCTTCCAGGCCACCTAGTCTTATTGCAGCACACATCAGCTCACAGCTTCAGTGTGTGAAGGGATTCTCCCAGAAGGGCAGGCTCTGGTTCCTGGCCTGCGAGGTCCCTTGACTTAAAACACAGACATTAGCATCCTGCTTCCAGCTATGTCCCCAGGTGCCACATGGTATTTGCCTAACACTTCTGTACCAATCATAAAAACCCATTCTGCTTTTAACTCAGACTCAACTCAAATTCTATCCCAAGTTCGCATTTCCTCAAGGACTAAGCTCTCTGGTGTTCATCTCAGATGGCCAGAATTGAGAACTCGCCCAGCCCTGAACACTGGCACTAGTGTTTGGCAACTGGTGTGTGCTCCTGGTCTGGCTTTCTGTTTGGGAGTCTCTAGGGTGATGTGTGACCAGATAAGGGTTGTAATGAGAGAGGAAGGGCCTTGGGGGTGACCAGTGAAAAGACAGCTGCAGGAATAAACAGAGAAAGGCTGCAAGCCCTGTCTAGACAAACGAGGGTGCAGAGTAGGTCTGCAGGGTGACTCAGAACTGCTAATGAATGCCCTCTATTCATGGGTCCAGGCCTTTGTTTAAGTCCAGGCCTGTATTTTAAAAACAAGAACTGGTTGAACTGGTCTGACCACTGCAAATGCTGAACACTTCCCCCAGGCGGGTACTCAGGTGAATGAAGTCATCGATATTTTCTTATTTTCTGTGCAGTTCCAATCTGTGATTAACTTTTATCTCTTCCCTGAAACAACAGCCTCCCTCAGACTGATAACAAGAAGGAGGGCTGGGGGCGAGAGTGGAGGGGAATTGGAAGCCTCTGGGGAGGGGAGGGCTTGCACTCCCAACCCTGATCCCTGTAACTGCACTGTGCCCAGATGTCCCTGCTTCAAGTTTACTTGACTCAAAGCAAATGGCCAACTTCCTATGTCCTCACCTTGTTAAAGGCTCCACCACACACCAGGAAGTCTTGTTAGAACTGTCTTGTAATGTTTGCATCAGGCCCCATCCAACCCTATGAGCAACCCAGCTGGCCTCACCTCAGAAGCACCTTCCTGCCTCCCTCCCTTGTCCTCTGCTGAGACCAGAGTTCCCCCTGTCTGAACAAAGCTCCTCTTGCAGAAAGTTTGCCCTTGGCACTCCTTGGAAGTGTGTTAAAAACAGCTGCACCTCAAATCCATGAGGAATGTAATAGGAGAGTTAGGTAGATGAAGCCTGAGACCTCCTTCCAACACCCCACTCCATGTTATATTTACTCCCTTTTGATGGACATAAACAAACCAGAGAGGCTACTTTGATTAACAGTAGATCAACAGGGAAGGCAAGAGGTCCCCTCGGTACATGACTTCTCTGCTGGGGAGGCAGTAGGGAATGATGGGGACCAGAGTGAAGACTGTGGAAAAAGACAACCTGGTGTCCAGGATGCTTTGTTTAAGAAGACACTCTTCCCAGGTCTGTTTAAGGGCAGAGCTGACACCTGAAAAAGAAATGTATCCTTTTAAACTTTGCATTTTGGCCTTGACTTGTCTGATCTACACTGGCCCTGGTGAAGACAGCGGTAAAATGAGTTATAGATCTAGCCTAGGGACAGCTACTAGTTGGTGTCACCTAATTGTTAGTGAAAGGGAGCACCTTGGTCCCACCAATGCAAGAGGCTTTCAGATATCCTGTGAGCCTTCTGACTGTACCTGACAGCGTGTGGCTAGGGAGTTGAGTCACTCCTGACCTCCCCCACTGCAGGAAGAGTTTCTTCCACCAGGGCCTCAGCTCAACTTCATGTGATTGCAGGGACAGGCGCAGAATAGGTGCTTAGTAATGTCAAGGGATGAATGGGCTAGGGTGGGCCTTGAGTTAGAATCTACTCATAAAGCAGCCATCAAGTGTCAGCTATGTAGCTGCTCTCAGTCCTGGCTGCTTTGGGAGAGTGGCCTCCTTGGTGTGCAGGGCATGGTCCCCTGCTGATTGCAGACCAGGGCACACTTCCTGGGGCTTCTACCCACTGTTGGTATACAGCTGGGTTGGGAAAGCAGGAACCATAACTTACTAGTCAGACATAAGACATGTACTCACAAACTAACTTCCACGCTGAAATCTGTCATCAGCTGCAGCATATGTGGATGGCCACGACTTAGCTACTGTGAGACAGAATGAATGACGACTGAATGATGACACTCAAGACAAGAGAGCACAGACAGGCTGGGAGCTGTACACCACAGATGCCAAAAGTAGTGGCCAAGTCCTTAGTGTTCTGGAGCTGGTAAGAAATGCACAGAAAACCGATGCACACAATCACAGGAATGCATCTTGTCTCCTCTAACTTCACCAAAAGTTAAGAAATCATCTATGAGACATGAAAAACACTATTGGTACATGAAAGATTTGGGGAAACAAAATCAACAAATATTATTTAATGTGTGTGCATGGATCTACATGAGTGTGCATGTGCATATGTGCATAACATTGTGTATGTGCATATGTATATGCATATGTTATCTGCGTGCATGTGTGTAAGTATGTATATGTGTGCACTGTATATGCATGTTCATATATATGTGTATATATAAGCATGTATGTATATGTGTCCTTGTATATGTGCATTTTTGTGCATATATATGTTTGCATATATGTGCATACTTGTATTGCTTTGTGTGCATATTTGCACGTCTGTGTGCATACATGTATGTGTGTGTATGTTTGTGCACATGTGGCTATGTGTTATGTGTATATATCAAATATTATATGTATATATATATATGTATGTGTGAAAAACTTAGCAACTAAAGATAGTCCTTGTTTTCTTTGAAGAGGCACAGAGAACTTAAAACTTAACCAAACCATAAGTCGAAAGGGCCTTTACAAACACCTGTACTTCACCAGCATCACACGGTGATGCATTTAATCTAAGCCTGTTAAATCATCCACTAAAGCTTTTCATCCTGTTAAAGGTGAAATATATTGGACTGGGCAGAATAAAGTATTATGTGTCAACTGTGATCTGAGGTCAATGAGTGTCCAAACTCAGAGGTGTGGCCAGTGAGGATTCTATCCCAAGATTATGAAAGGCTGAAAGTTAGTGAGCTGAGAGTTCAAAGTAGGAGTTATAAGAAATGTCTTTAGTGTGACAAAAGACATTCATCAAAAATGTAAACACTCTAACAGGTGGTGAAGCTTCAGAATCACTCCCATCAACACCAGCAGGAGACAAGGAGGCCATTACCAATATTTTTATTCCTCAGTTTCCAGGCAGTCATACCCAGAACAAGAAGACAAAAGACACGGAGAAGAAACTCACAAAGAAGCAGAGATGGCCTGCTTGACAGGGAATCTGCTAACACCACCCTACATGGAAAACTCTTCACATAAACTGTTCAAAAACAAAGTCTTCATTTTTCATACAATAGAAGACTGCAGACCAGAGAGAGATAAAGAGAGAGAGACCTGTATTAGTTAAAAATTGCCATGCATTAGTTCAAAAAAATTTTTTTATTTATTGTATGTATATGAGTACACTGTAACTGTCTTCAGACACACCAGAAGAGGGCATCAGATCCTGTTACAGTTGGTTGTGAGCCACCATGTGGTTGCTGGGAATTGAACTCAGGACCTCTAGAAGAACAGTCAATGCTCTTAACCACTGTCTCTCCAGCCCCTCAAATTTTTATTAGTAATAAATTCTCATTTACACTAGCTGTAAGACATTTCTGCTTCTACCTAGCAAATATGTGCAAGTTGTTTGGATTTTAACTGTTAATTTCATCTTCTTTTTGAAAAAGCCCTAAAAAAAAGTGGGTCAAGACAGTGAGTGACTAGGACAACCTGCTGACCCTGGTCTTCAGTGGAAACTGGATTCAACTGGATAAAGACATCACTTAAAGAGACTCTAAATTCAATACATTCATACCCAAAACTTGACGGGTGTTTTTTTGTGTGTGTACAACTTAACAAGAGGAAAACCATGAACACCAATTATAAAACTTGATTAGGGAGAGCAGGGCATTGATACCGAGATGCCAACCACATCAAAGCAATCTGAGAAACTCAGAAATGAACCACACACACAGGGAATCCAACATGATAGGAGAAGGGGTACCAGCCAGTGAACAAACAAAGTAGCTTCAGGCAGGGATTAATTCAGGTTATTCTAGGCTATTCACTGTCTAGTCATGTAATTTAGAGTACAGCAGATCACAAGCATAAGAACTGTTAGATCTCTATAATTTTAGACATGCAAGAACACAGAAGTTGAAGGAATACGTAAGCATAAAAAGCAACAAATCTAAATAATGCAGAATCAAATTCAGAAGCTATCTTTCTAAACTCAGAGTAAAAAACCATTTTTCCTAAACTAGATGCAAAACATTAATAGATCACATAGAATAATAAATAAGTCTATAGGGAACTTTCGTTTGTTTGTTTTTGTTTTTTGAGACAGGGTTTCTCTGTATAACCTTGACTGTCCTGGAACTCACTTTGTAGACCAGGCTGGCCTTGAACTCAGAGAGATCCACCTGCCTCTGCCTCCTGGGTACTGGGATTAAAGGCATGTGCCACCACCGCCGGCAGAAAACATTTTAAAAGACGTATTTATGAACATGTCAAATATCAAGCCATAAAAGGACAATCACAATGCAATCAGATGGACAGGAGGTCAGGGTCCAGAATAGAAGAACATTTGTAAATCAGTGAGGGAACAATAAATGGTTTAGTGGGAAAAAAAAAAGAAGCAAGTGGCACCGGGAAGCTGCAGATGGGGGAGAAGCCATAGAGGAACCCTGTCTAGCAGTCAGGAAGAGAACCTCCCATTTCATATGTGAGCAGTAGTGGAGAGGAAGGCTTTCAGAGCTAATGGAGTTAGATAAAGTCATGAGTGTGGGTGGGTGCTCATGATGACAGGGGGTTTAGAAGAAGAAGAAAAAGAGAAGGAGGAGGAGAGGAGGAGGAGGAAAAGGAGGAAGAAGAAGAAGAGGAAGAAGAAGAGGAAGGAAAGAGGGAGGAAGAGGAAGAGGAGGAGGAGGAGGAGGAGGAGGAGGAGGAGGAGAAGGAGGAGGAAGAGAGACCTAAGCTAGCATGTTTTTTTTTCATCTTGCTGTATGGTATCTTTCACCATATTATGATGTAGTACAAGGCCCTCACTAGATGCCAGCACCATGCTCTTGACTACCCAGCCTCTAGAATCTTAATCCAAATAGATGTCTCTCTTACCTTCATAAATTATTCAGTCTCTGCTACTTTGTTATAGCAACAGAAAACATCTGTATTAGTAAAATAACATCTGTATTAGTTGGGGTCCTCCAGGGAAATGAGAGTAATAGGATATACAACTGTATAGAGATATACTTTAAGAAACTTGTTGGTGCCAGTATGGAAACTGCTGGAGTCCAAGTTGTAAGAGCAGCAGAATGGAGACCCAAGGAAAAGCTGAAAATCTAGCACTGTAGATAAAATCCCCAAAGCAGCTTGCCTGAGGAGCCTAGCCTTTCATTCTATTAGAGCCTTCACTAATTTAAATAGAACACTCACCTAGACACACCCTCATAGAAATATCTCAGAGTTGATCTGTAATATTAACCACACAAAACTTCTACATCAGATTGGTTGAAGTATTGCTCTACCAATACCAAGCTTTGGTACAAATGGTAAACACTGGGAACGCATGCCTGCTGATAGGGGTGGAGAGGTCAACCTTCCCTTTGGAGAACAGAGCTTCAGACTTGAGAAACTGTCACACATATGCACAAATATTTAATGCATCATTGTCTAAAGTACAAAAAGTGAAGAAAGAAAGCATGCTAAAGGAAACCAACGTGAGCAGGATAGTGGTGGTGCATGCCTTTAGTCCTAGCACTCAGGAGGCAGAGGCAGGAAAATCTCTTGTGAGTTCAAGGCCAGCCTGGACTACAGAGGAAGTTCCAGAATTAGCCAAATTTGCCTTGAAAAACCAAAATAATAAAAGAATCCAACATGAAATGGCTAACTTAATCCTGATAACTTTTGGTGATAGATAGTATATAGTTGGTAAGATATAAGTGCTAGAGCAACATGTATCCATATGGGTAAATACAAACACAACTGTGAGCAACAAGGGGTTTTTGTTTGTTTGTTTTTTGAGGTTTTTTGTTTTTGTTTGTTTGTTTGTTTGTTTTTGCTTTTCGAAACAGGGTTTCTCTGTATAGCCCTGGCTGTCCTGGAACTCACTCTGTAGACCAGGCTGGCTTCAAACTCAGAAATCCACCTGCCTCTGCCTCCCAAGTGCTGGGATTAATGGCGTGTGCCACCACTGCTCAGCAAGCAACAAGTTTTAGAAGGACCTGTATAGCAGAATAGACTTCCCTAAAACTTCAGATCACAAAGCAGTATTATGTATTATTCATGGGCACACACCTTAGGACAACCTACAAAAACATGTTTGATAGTCACACACACTAAATTTAAGCTCATGCCTTACTTGTGAAGTAAAGATGGGAAATGGGGTCAGGAAAGCCTTGAGCTGTGTCTAGAATGCTTTATATAGTGGTTATTATTTTTGCAAGTCCTGGATCAAGTATGAGTAAATATTAGGATCTGGCGAGACCTGTCATGGCTGTATAGTTGTCAACTTGGCTATATCTGGAATGAACTGCAGCCCAGAAATGGAGGGCAGGCACACCTGTGAAAGATCATCTGCTTGGTTTGAAAAAGTTGAATCCACTTCTAGCCTGGACCTTTGAGGGAGGAAAACACACCTCTAATCTGGGACACACCTTCTGCTGGAAGCCTGTATAAAGACATAAAAGAAGGAAGCTTTTGTTCTCTGCCTTCTTGCCCTCACATTGCTAGCAGATCTATTCCTTTGCTGGCATTGGAACCTACTTCTCCATGGTTCTGGCATATGGGGCTGGGGGAGAGGAGAGAGAGAGAGAGAGAGAGAGAGAGAGAGAGAGAGAGAGAGAGAGAGAGA
>NW_021604587.1:19781529-19782497 GCF_004785775.1 Grammomys surdaster
AGAGAGAGAGAGAGAGAGAGAGAGAGAGAGAGAGAGAGAGAGAGAGAAGAGAAAGAGAGAGCGATATTCATTCCATAAGTTCTATAAGTTCTGGAGAACTTTGACCAATACACGGTCATAGGGGTGAGATACCGTGTTCCTCTATGCCCTTTTTCTTGTCCAAATCTTTCTAAATGCATGTTACTGAGAGATGGTGCCTCAGATGACCTATCCTAGTGAAGATGTGTGTGGATGGGGAGAGTATGGTTCTGTGGCAGTGTAAGGACCATAAGACAGAGAGAGAACTGGGCACTCATTTGCCCACTACATGGTGTGGCTAAAGTAATTAACCCTGTGTAATATATCGGGTGGCGGAGACTGGGTACCAAGTGCTGTGGACATCTAGAGAGGATGGTCCCTTGTTGAGAAAAAGTGCAAAGATCTTTCTGCTGTTTACACCTCAGCATGGTCAATGTGGAAGAACCACATATGGAAGACTTGGGGTAGGGGGCATGGGATCACCACGTAAAGTGGCAGTGTAGTCACACATGGCATAAGGACATTACAGTAGAATGTTGAATTGTATGTATGAAGGTTGTCCTGTAAGCTTAGACCACTCTGTAACTTCTTGGCCATGTTGGTGAATATAAGTACACTCTAAGATGTTCGCAAAATGAGTACAAAGTTGTAAACATTTGGTGACACATTTCTCAGAATCTGTGTTTAGATAACTTTTACTGTGTTTTTCTCTAAAGAAGAGTTGAACTAGTGCTGGAGAGATGGCTCTGTGGCCAAGAGCACCTGCTGCTCTCGAAGGGGACAGTTCCCAGTGGCACCTGGCAGTTGTAAGGAAGCTCACAGTTGCCTGTAACTCCAGACTATGGTTTCTAATACCATTATCTGACTGCAGGTACCGAATATGCATTTGCATGTGCTTTCTCTCTCTCTCTCTCTCTCTCTCTCTCTCTCTCTCTCTCTCTCTCTCTCTC
>NW_021604587.1:19782507-19784619 GCF_004785775.1 Grammomys surdaster
CTCTCTCTCTCTCTCTCTCTCTCTCTCTCTCTCTCTCTCTCTCTCTCACACACACACACACACACATGCACACACACATACACACACACTCCTTGTTTAAAATTTAAAATAAGTTACTTTACATTCACTCAAATGAAACCATGTTACCCTCCAAAAAGACAGATCTAGAGAAAAAGATTGAGTCACACAAGCGAGTCAACACTCATGACCCCAACCCTGAAAACACAGAGAGGTATTGTAGAGTCTTCTCCCAAGAATCTATCAGCCTTTGCGTTCCCCAGAAACCTTGTTTTTGACCTCATTTGGTACCATGTGACTGTCCCTGCAGACATGGTGATGCTCACATGACTGAGAGGTAGGAAGGCAGAGGTGGAAGAGGACAGTATCCTCAAGTATGCCATCTCCTGCTACCATCTGATCAGCTGTATCGGTGCTCTGCTCCTGTGGAAGCGTGTGACAGCACGAAGCACCAATGTGCTTTCCAGTCAGGATGAGGAAGTGAGCAAAGGACAGAGGTTGTAGGAGGAAACGGACTGAAAAGTCCACATTGGCTCTAAGTCCCTGTAGTAATGTTTGAGACTCAAGGAATCCGTCAATACACACTGCAAGTATCTCCAAGCATCACAGGGATCAGGAGAGTTCTCCATTTTTTCCCAAGGGAAGTTTTAAAGTGCTCAGACATATCCTTAAATTATGTTAGCTGTGTTCATTGGATATGTGCGCAGACACAGCCAGCTGTGTTTCTCCTCCTAGTAACATACCCATTGGTCCCTCGGGGAATCCTACCCTCTGCTGAGGTGGCTTCCATGGGTGATGAGGAAGCAGACACTAACCCAAAGCTAGCGCTTTGTTTATTTGTTTGCTTTTGTTTTGTTTTATTGGGGGGTACACAGAGTACAAGGCTCTGTCTGGGTTATAAACAGTAAGTCCACATAGAGCAGGCATCCAGCTGCACCCAGAGAAGAAAGCAAGGACTGGTGACATGATAGGTAGCCCCACTCCGACCTCTGTGACAGTCCAATCATTGTCATTAAAATGGGGCATCAGATGAAGTTGAAGAGGACAGCCCAGCAGGTGTTCAGACCCAGAGCAGGCACCTTACTCTTACTTCTGTCTGTGTCAATTCTGAGAACATAAATCACAGGAAATGGCAAAGGCTAAAGAAGTGGTACTGTCGTTGCCTAAAGGCTTTGCTCACCACATGATGGAAGCCAACTGTCCATGAGGTTCTGACAAGTAAAACTCTCGCTGAACCTGGAGCTCACCAGTCTGACTGGACTGGTTGGTGGATAAGCCCCAAGGATCCTCCTGTGTCCACCTCCCCGGCCCTGGGCTGACAAGTGTGTTGTCTGCTCAGCTTTGACACCGATGCTCTGTATCCACACTCAGCTCCTCATTGTGGTAAGTTCTTTACCAATCAGGCCGTCTCCTCAGCCTTGATATGTTTTTAAAGGACGGGCTCCAAGGAGGTGGCTCTTCTCTTTTGCTGATGTCATTGAATTCAGTCTTTGTTTGTCAAAGGCCTGAAAGGTTTGAAAACAACAACAACTTGTATTTAGCCAGGGGCCATATATCACATTTTGATTTTATTTGACCAACATTCTCATAGTTGATCCAAGCCTTATTTGAATATGGTCAGAGAATCCGCCGTCTGCTTTTTGCTCTGAGAACTTATTTGCAGTTTTCTTTGTGTTCCAGGACACTAGTTCTCTGCTTTCGGTCCCCCACTCCAACTCTTTCCCTTTTTACATATACATACCTTTATGTGACCACTTAAACATTAATTCATCCACTCATTTATAACACCTTCAAGACCTCTGTGTTTGCACACAACCTGACCACACTGGTCTTTGTGTTGCTTGTAATATGTTCTTTGTATCGCTCACTCCAGTTTCGTCTGCTACATAGGCCGTTGCCTGTCAGACTGTTAGCTCTTCATTTGTAAATTCTAGCTTGAGCTACAGTGCAAAATTCTATCTCAAAACAAAATAAAAACTTTGAGTCTATACAGAAAAGGTATTTTTCCTTTGCCTTTAGCTCCCAAACAGTACATCCTCACAGCAAGGCTCAGAGCATTCACACCTCCCAGCCTCTGTGAGTGCTCAGAGCATT
>NW_021604587.1:19784629-19858014 GCF_004785775.1 Grammomys surdaster
GCTCAGAGCATTCACACCTCCCAGCCTCTGTGAGTGCTCAGAGCATTCACACCTCCCAGCCTCTGTGAGGGCTCAGAGCATTCACACCTCCCCGCCTCTGTGAGTGTTCAGAGCATTCTCACCTCCCAGACTCTGTGAGTGTTCAGAGCATTCTCACCTTCCAGCCTCTGTGAGGGCTCAGAGCATTCTCACCTCCCAGCCTCTGTAAGTGCTCTAGGGACTACCCAAAATGACTCCTTCCTGATTGAGGAATTTTTCTATGATCTGAGATCTCTCTATAAAATGGTTACATAACCCAGTTGTGGTAACACAAGTAGATACCCTAAAGAGGCAGACACAGGAGGATCACAAATTCAAGGTCAGCCTGGACTACACATTTAAAAAAAAAAATCCCACAAATCAAACATTTGCTGACAACAAATTACAAAACCCTTATTCTAAAACATATAGTATGCATGTAATTTTGCCATTAACTAAATATGAAAGCAACTTTGCATATTAACAAGATGGACGTGCTTGTTTAATTTTACTAAAAGAACCAAATCTTGGCTGAATGGGTGTAGAACACCTGTAGCATAACTTTGTGACTGTCAATGCAGAGAACATGACTTTGCATAAATATATAGAATGAGATGATAGAAGGACATCTAGTTCCACCTCAAAATTATTGGCAATTCTGTACTGATCCCAAGATGAAATTAATCTAGCAATTCTTTGCTAAATACAAGTCAGTAACTCAAATGGCAATTTATTATTTTTTTAATAGCAATTTCTTAAATCCAATGTTCTAAAAGAATAAATTAGCTTTGCTAATTGACACATTCTGGGGAGTGACAGTGGAAAAATATCAAATGTCTTTATTTTCCATCGTTACAGTACTTTGTTCCTACGAAATCAAAAGCTCTGTACACATAGTTTAACACACTGAACACAGTTTAACACACTGTACGACAGCTTCACATCTGAGGAGCTGCAGGTGTTTGGGCATCTTTGCTGTTGTTGTGTAGTGGGACAGCATATGCAGGGCAAACTGACTGAGTCTGTCATCAGAACAGGTAGCAGCAGGGTTGAGAGATTATACAATACAGGCAAGCAGGGTCAGAATCACTTCAGAAGCATCACACAATTCATTTCAGATCAATTTTCTCTTTCTGCATTCAGAAATCTTTTACTGTACCTAAAATTTTCATGACTCCCTTCCCTAATTAGCTTGAATTGTCACTTGTTGAGGCCCAGGGTTACCTGAAAGAAAACCTTCCATTGAGAAATTGCCACTGGGTAACTGATTGGCCTCTGGGCATACTCTTTGGGGATTGTCTTGACTATTAATTGACATAGAAGGACACAGCCCACTATGGGTAAAACAATACTTAGGCAGAGAGCATATGAAAGCTAGCTAAGCATGAGCCTTTGAGTGAGCCCATAAGCAATGTCCTTCTACAGTTTTGACTTTAGGTTCCTGCCTTGAGTTCCATCCTGACTTCTATCAGTGATCAACTGAGACCTGGAAGTGTAAGCCAAATAAATCCTTTCTTCTCTCAAGATCTGTTTGGCCAGGGAAATGGGACACCTTCCCATTCCTTTACACATCCCCATAGAGGGTTTCCACCTACAGTCTGCAACAGCAGGTGCCACAACCCCGTACTGTCCACAGAGAACTTGCTGATTTCTGGCTAGTTCTGTGACACCTGTTACAACCCTGCTCACCCCTTCTTTTCTGATGGCCTCCCTAGAGGACACACTGAAATAGAAGGGAATAATGGGGGGAGGGGATGAAAGGAAGGAGGGAAGAAAGGAGGGAGGGAGAGAGGGAAAGAAAGAGAGGCTGCACACAGCATGGAAGTACATCTCTGTGATCCCACTGGGAGATTGAGGTAGGGGTGTCTTAGTTCTTTTTCCTATTGCTGTGATAGAATGCAATGGCCATGCTTATCTGTGGGTATCAGGGCAGCTGTTTATAAATTATTGGGGATCATAGAGTTGTAGATTCTCCACCTACAATCATGACTTCACTAGTACTAAGTAGTTAGAAATGTAGTCCTCACCCCTCATGAAGGGAACTTCCCTGTACAACAGAGATCATTACAGAGAACCACAACTGATCAAAATGCATTTGTGGGACCTAGCCCTGATGGATTCATTTACAAAACACTCCCACACCCCAGGCTCAGGGAACATTGTGAATGAGGGGTCAGAAAGATTGGAAGAAGCAGAGGATCAGGGAGTTTGCTGTGAGCTTGTTACTACTAGTAATATCAGAACCCGTGCCTGTAAAATCTTACCAATACCACTGCCCAAATGTGAGCTGAACAAGGACGATGCCGATGAATACACTGAAGTGGACAGTCTCACCTGAAGGCCGAGTGGACGAGCATCTCTTTCCAAGATCAGTCCCAGGGAAGCTCAGTCCTTTGAGAGTGTGCTCCATGCCACACCCATGAGTATTTGTGCCGTGACTTGAACACTTGTAGCTAGTGCATGGCACCACTTAGAATCTTTGGTCAATTTGCTGAAAATAAGGTCCAAAAAAAAATCACACAGCAAGAAGATGACACAGACCAGCGGGACAGCTTGGATTTTCCATTTCCTCCTCATCCCTCGGCATCCAGTTCTTCACCAATGCAGTCAGGAGCAGGCTTCTGCTCATTGCTCCTTGGTTGCCTCCAGCTCTACTTCTGACCTGAAGCCTCCAGCTACATCTGTTTTCTCTGGTCCAGCTTATACAGCTTAGAGATAGAAATACGTCCACACCCTAGAATGCACTGAAGCTACCAGTCCTTTCTGTGACATTTGACCATTTCTTCATTGCAGGTTTTTTTTTTTTAATTCCAGGATTAGGATACCATTCAACTGTTGTATGAAACTATTCCTGGAGAGGTATGAGCAAATGTTTACTCATCCCCAGTAGGGAGCTGGTGACAAACTAAAGTATGAATACCACCTAAGTCCAATTTGATGAACCGATGAGTTTCATTGGGGTTATTTACAGGAAAGTGAGTGAAGGGTTACCTACAAGAGCAAAAATCACCCAGAGATAGCTGCATCACCCCAGCATGAGTGACAGCTCACCAAAGCTGGGAACCTGGAGCCTACTACAGAGCCTGTAGCAGCTCAATAAGTTGGAGAGTGTCCTTTCCGGGCAGCTCGGTTGGTCTCAGCCTCTTTCAGCAGCTTGTCTTGTCTGAGGGTGTCTCTCTGTGGACCCTACAGATTATATATGTTGTGTTTTATATAAAGATAAGAGAGGAACCAGGGATATGTTTTGTGGAGGCACAGTATGGTATGGGGAAGGGGGTGCCTCTGCAGGCCCATGCTGAGGTATCTCTTCCCTCTGAGGTACTGCCACACAACAGTATAGTATAGAATAAAGTTTATTAAGGGTATGGGGAGGGGAGTTGAGGGAGTAGAGACATTGAAAGGCAGAGGAGGTGCAGAGGAGTAGAGGCTGGCTATGAGCAGGTAGAGAGAGGGGGGGAGGAGAGGAATGAAGAGAGATGAGGGAGAAGAGGCTAAGGAGCAAGAGCAAGAACAGAGAAGAGAAGAGAAGGGAAGGGAAGGGAAGGGAAGGGAAGGGAAGGGAAGGGAAGGGAGGAGAGCAAGAGAGTGAGGAAGGAGCAAGCAGCCCCTTTTATAGTGAGTCAAGTACACATGGCTGTTGCCAGGTAACTGTGGGTGGACCTAGAAGAAACACCAACAATATAAGTTTGGGGCAGGATGGCCCTAGTATATCCAGTCAGTTTCAGGGACTTCCTGAAGGTTTTGAGTTGTTTCCTTTCTGAGTTTCAGGAATGTCCCTGCAGGATGAAAAGCTTCTCTTCCCTTTAGAATAGTTCTTAACCTTCCTAGTGCTGTGACTCTTTAATACAGTTCCTCTGGCTGTGGTGACCCCCAACCATAAAATTGGTTTTGTTGCTACTTCATAACTGTAATTTTGATACTGCAATAAATCATAATGTAAATATCTGTGTTTTCTGGTGGTCTTAGGCAACCTGTGAAAAGGTCATTTGACACCCCCCCAAAGGAGTTATGACCCACAGATTGAGAACCACTGCTGTAGAACAACATCCTGTTGTCTCACCTTCCTTCTAACATTCTGTATCTTAGCAAGCTTCCCTCTAAGATGGAAGGCTCTAATATCGAAAAACACTGCTGTTCAACATCAAGGACCTGCCCACTGTCTTTATAGTGTGACAGAATTTGAGGCATGGTGCAAGGGTCAAGATTCCTTAGATGAAGGAAAGATGAGACCCTTTATGATGTGGAGGCATAGCAGGGACATTCCCACTCATTATTCTAAAGTACTCATACTAAGTTTCTGATTTCATTTTTATGGATTGGTGGTGACTTTCCGGGGGTACAGTGAGACTGAGGCTCTGGGTCAATGGAAAAGAACTAGTTGCCACACATACCCAGACATTCTTTCTCTAAAGAGGGAGGAGTCATGGACTATCTACCACAGTCCCTGCTAACTACATAAGGCTTGACCGTGTGGTAGGTCAATAACTAGGTTTTTGAGATCAAACACCTGCCCAGCATCCCAGTCTCCCGCCTTCTTGCCCAGAGTCTGCTCCTCAGCTTCCTCCATAGTAATGAAGAGGAAGCCAGCCCCAACCTGTAGAAATAGTCTATTTCCGAGACTGGGGTACACAATTGTTTCCATTTTAATGTTCTAAAATCAGGATGTGTCCTACACTCTGCCTCGTTTCTTTCTTTCTCTTTCTGTATTTCTTTTTTTTTTGTCACCTCCCTGACAAGTTACTGCTAGAACAACGGTGTGTCTTACAACTGATGGCATCTCAGAACCAAAGAAAACAGCAGTTAGCACCATGGGCTGGCATTCTAACATCCACCCATGTAGACTTTTAGGAGCCACTGTGAAATTGTGTCTTGCTTTGCTCTGAAAGTCCTTTGGAGTAAACCCAGAGCAAGCAGATTCTTAGGTCCCCCAGGTCCCCTGCCCATGCCAGAGCGCAGGCAACAAAAGAGCACATGTGTGGTCAGCCACACCAGCCTCACCAACAGCCTTCCTACTTCTCGGTTCTGAACAGCTGCCAGCAACGGAGGTGATCTCAGGACACAACCCTCTGCTAAGCCTTAGAATATTCTGGAGGTCAGTGACCAGAGTTGTATCAAGCCAGATGGGACACATATGGGAACACAATTACAGAGAAGGCAGCCAGGCTGGAGGAGAAGCGAGAAAGGCCCAGCACCAAGGGACAGCAGCACACTGGGCAGCCTCCGTTAGTGCATCTCCCAGGGTGCACCCCTCAGCACCCAAAGTCTGAGGCAGCATACCATACCTGCCAGGAGCTGACAAGCATTGTGTGACCCAACCCTCTCTTAGAAAGCCACAGCACAGTCAAGGCTCTAAGGAGTCCTGTAGCAGAGAACCCCGGAGAAATTTTGTTTAATGCTTTTGAAACTTAGTACATCAAAGAACTTTTTAAAAAACATAGCACCTTTTAACATCCCAGGATGTAAACTGTCTACAGAATAGTTGTAACAGTCCTGTCTTGTACAGACACATCAAGAACTGAGTGACAAAGTTATAGGTCACCAGTTGACCACAGGACAAAGGAAACAGAGTAGAGAAGTGAGGGACAAACCAGAGAAGACAGGTGTTAGAGCATGCATGGAAATCCTCCCAGTGGGAGCACTCAGCTGGGTACCTCTAGGACACTGGCTGTGCCCATCCTCCTCTGTCTCAGTGCTGGAGACTGGTGTTAAGCCTTGTAGGGTGTTGTCTGGGCCAAGGGCCAAGTTGTTATTGGAAAAACTTTTTCTTGAAATGGAGACTCCTGTGCTCAGAAGTGACAGAACCAGACAAGGCTTCTCTCTCTCTCTCTCTCTCTCTCTCTCTCTCTCTCTCTCTCTCTCT
The DNA here is from genome assembly GCF_004785775.1 of Grammomys surdaster. NCBI lineage: Eukaryota > Metazoa > Chordata > Mammalia > Rodentia > Muridae > Grammomys > Grammomys surdaster. The sequence continues at coordinate 19,790,508 of NW_021604587.1, forward strand.
CTCTTTCTGAGTACTTCAAAGAAAGTACTTCATAGAGGAAAAACAAATGGGAAGCCACAAACTGATAATTAAATTTTTGATGGCAACTGAATGTGTACAGGCTAAACAATGTCACAGAGGACTAGGAAGGTGTGAATTTGTTGGTGACACCATTTCTGTTGCTCTGCTAAAATATCCTGACAAAAGCAACTTTGAGGAGAAAGGGGCTTGTCTAAACTCACAACTCCAGATTAGGTCCACCATTGTGGGGATGAAACAAGAACCTCAAATGTCACAATACACCCACAGCCAAGAGCATACAGCGTGCACGAAGGCCAAGTTTCTTGCTTGCTTGTACTTAAGTCAGTTTCTCCACACATACAGTTTAGGACCCCATGCCTAAGGAATGGTGCAACCCACAGTGGGTTAGGTCTCCCCATATCGATTCATTTAAAGAGAATCCTCCTCAGATATGTCCAAAAGACCAACCTGACTCGGACAATACCCACTGAGGCTCTCTCCTCAGGTGGTTCTAGATTGTGTCAAACAGCAAATGAACTAACCAGATAGAAAAGGAAGTGTCCCTGAGGTGGTAACAACCACCTGGTGCTAGAAATTCCTGGGGTTAACTCTTCCTCATGGTAGCAGGGATTCTGGGAAACAGCAGCCAGGATATTTGTGATTCAAAAGAGGAAGTGATACTCCTACTAAGTTTGTCTCCTTTTTTTTTTTTTTAATTGTTTTTGCAGGGCTGGGGATGGGATCTAAGGCCGCACACATACTAGGCAAGCTCTATCATCTGAGCTATTCGTCAGCTCTTTATGCTAAATTCAGAAGGATTAGCTCTTTGATGAAGTTGGTGGCATCTGGAAGAAGAAAGAAGCACAGTAAAAGGGTCCGGGAAGGGGCTATTTGATTGAGATTGGGAATAGTTATGAGAGGTGAACACATGGTCAGAGACCTGAGACATCCACATAAGTCAGCTCTGTAGATTTCTCCAGTTGACTATGAAGTCACCAGCATCTGGTATTGCTTCCAAGTTGGTCACAGTCACTCCAGAGACTCCCAGCCTGGCTGTTGCACCACCAACTGTAGTTCCCACCCTTCCTTCTGCCTCACATTTGAGCCACTTGGCTCACCCCACTGACACCTTAGGCTGCCCAGAAGACATTCAAGTTTGCAGCCTATATTCAGGCCTTATGAACAGGGTTGTGCTGTGCAGGAGAGGGTAAGCAAGAGTTGAGATCCAGTTTCTACCAGTATTAATTACTTTTCTAGTTGCTATGGCAAAAAGCAATTTACAGTGGGAAGGGTTTATTTTGGCTTATGGTCTGGGGGCTACAGTCCATCATGGTAGTGAAAGCATGGCGGCAGGAATGTGAAGAAACTGGTTACTGTAGTGGGAACTGGGAAGGGTCGGATGCTAGGCCTCTGTTGTTTTTGGTTTTTTTCCCCTTTCTACTTTTTGTTCACTCTAGGACCCCAGTTCATGGAAGAGAGCTGCCCACTTTAAAAGTCACCTTCTTCCCCATTTAAACTTCTGTAATCATGGGCTCCACTCTCCAACATATCCAGAGGTGTGTCTCTTAGATGATTCTCAGACACAGAGGTGTGTTTCCTCAGTGATTCTAAATCTTGTCAAATTGACAATCATCATTAACACAATCTCATTTTTCAAGGTGTGTCCCAGGGAAAGGGTTCCCTTCTGTTTTCACACAAAAGCACCTTGCAGGTTGTGCCCACAGTCTGTTCCCAAGTGTTTGCATTCTCTACTGGCCACAGTGGACTTCATAGCTCACGAAGACCAATCCAGGAGAGCTGAGAGGGACTGGATCCTCAAACATGATGGTTCAGATGTTTCCTTTCATAGGTGTGTGTGTGTGTGTGTGTGTGGCTGCGTGGCTGTGTGTGTGTGCATGTGTGTATGTGTGTGTTTAAGTAGATGGATGCTAATGGCTACTGTGCTCAGCTTTGAAAGATAGTAACTACCTGACCTGAGCTGCTTTAGAAGGGAGATTCCATTGGTTACAACTGTAGATACAATCATTTATAGCATACAAGGATTTTCCTCCACCCACTTAACAATTCTGTAGAGAGCCTATTTTTATTTTCCTCTCTTGCAGATGAGGAAATCGAGGCTTCCAGAGGTGAAGGGATTGGCCCCAGGCCACCGAAGTTAGCACTACTCCTATTAACAGCTGTTGTCCTTGTCTACTCTGAACACTTCACACATTTGTTCATTAATCTCATCCCTTGAGACAGTTGCTGCCATCTTCCCTGCCGTAATAGGAAGTCCAGAGAGAACACAGATATGAGATTCCACTGTCCTCTCTTCTCATTTGCTGACAGCTCTGCCTCCTGGTACCTGAGCTGAGATGCGCAGGATGCCTCATTAGGAAACGCCAAAACCTCAGTACCTACCAGTGTGGCTCCAAGCAGAGGATTCTGTGTTATTTCTGCAAGACACACCAGTTCTACGCTCTGCTCTGCTAGGGTCTGGGTAGGACTACAGAGGACTTTCTGTGGTTCCTGGGACAAGAGCACAGCCTTAGCTGCTGTGTCCTGGCTGAGGGATCCAGTGAAGGGACCCACAGATGGAGCTCCTAGCGGGTGCCTCATACTCAGCAGAGGATGGAGACAGAAGTTCTTCTGCCATCCAGTCAGAGAAGACAGCACGCTGGGAGCAACCCAGGCCTGCATACTGAGTTACTTCAGATCCAGGCTGGGATGGACCTGTGGACACAGCCAGGCTCCAGGGATATCCATATACCCAGCAGTGTGGGAGATGCTTGCCTGCTTCTCACTTGGGAGTATAGTTTTTAGTAAAGAGACTGGCACTGCCCAGGAAGGTCCTGGATATCAGAGACAGTGAGATAGACAGAAAGAAAGGGGGACTGGAGGGACAGAGAAGAAAAGGAGATGGGAGAGGGAGGCAGGGAAGAGTTGCAGAGGGAAAGGGTTCTTGTCCATCAGAACAGGACTGTAGAGGAAATGTGCAGACCTGAGAGGGGTAGAAGGATGGGAGAGTCTCCAATATCGTGCAGATTCTCAGGTCCAGAGGAGCCTCCCAGGGTTCTAGCCTGTGTATAAAGCATGCATTAAATACATGGTGAAGGGAGCCAGGACGATAAGCTCAGTCAGTAAAGGGCTTAGTCCCCAGATCCCGTGTAAGAGAAACCCAGTGCAGTGGCTTTCTTCACGTATAATCCCAGTACCAAGAAGGTGGAAACAGGAGGATTCCTGGAACTTCACTTGCTGGTCAGTCAGTCTAACAGAATCAGCAAGTTCCATGTCAACTAAATAATCTCTCTCAAGATTTAAAAAAACAAAAAAACAAAAACAAACAAAAACCCAGAGGCAGTGGTTCTTGAGATGTCGCACCCAAGGCTGGACTGTCTTCCACATGCATTTGTATACATGCGCACATATACAAATACACACACATACACTACAAAGCCCAGTCTATGCCGTGCTAAGGAGCCAAGCAGAGGCTCTGTGCATGCGGAGCAGGCACGCTACTAATGAAGCCAGATCCTCAGCCCCCTCCTTTATTTTTATTGTATCATGTGTATTATTTCCAGAAAATTAAAAAGTAGAGCTAAATAAAAGGAGAAAATTAAATCTAGGTAAAATCTAACTATTGCTACTTATAGTGGCATGCTGCCCAATCACTTCCCAGGATGTCTATAGTTACACCACTACTTATGCCTGAGTTGTGTGTATTTCAGACATCCACCCATTTATACACGTACATGCATCCATGAATAGGATCATGAATATGTAGTTATATATAGTATCACATATGTCCACATATGTTTATGAAGTTGCCCTTGGCATCTACAGGGGGCTGTTTCCTGGAGCTTCTAACCCAGATGCCCAAATCTTGAAGTGCTCATGTCCCTTATATAAACTGATTCAGTATTTGCAACGGACGTGCATATACCATCCTATAAAATTTAAACAATCCTCAGTTAACTTAGATTGTGTTAATAGTTGTATTATTATTTTTTAAGTAGGAAAAATATGGAATGCTTCACAAATTTACATGTCATCCTTGTGCAGGGGCCATGCTAATCTTCTCTGTATCATTCCATTTTAGTATATGTGCTGCCAAAGCGAGCACAAAAATTTCTTTTTTTGTTGTTTTTGTTTCTGGCTTTTTTTTTTTTTTTTGAGACAGCATTTCTCTGTGTAGCCCTGGCTGTCCTGGAACTCACTCTGTAGACCAGGCTGGCCTCGAACTCAGAAATCTGCTTGCCTCTGCCTCCGAAGTGCTGGGATCAAAGGCGTGTGCCACCACTGCCCGGCTAATAGTTGTATAATTAAGGAACAATATCTGTCGTTGTTAAATACAGATACAATTACAACAAATATTTTTTGTTTGTGATTCGTTTAGTCGGGAGTTGTAGAATCCATGACTACAGGAGGGCTGGCTGTATCCAGATAATATACATATGAATCATGAGTCTATATATTATGAAGTTATTGGCACACTGGCTTGTAAACTTAGTTTTCTGCTTACTAATGGATTCTGAAAACTCAAGGCTTCCCACAGAGTGAGTACTATTTGTCAGTGCCAATAGAGCCTCCAATGGCCCCTCATGCCCCACACAAAGAGTATTATGGGTATTGAACCCTTCTGCTCTGGCATCCTTCCCGAGCCATGAGGGGCCAAGCCTGCAAACACAGCCCCATGGGATGGCACAGGGATAGAGACAGGCTGAGCCAAAGGATCTGACAGTTCCAGATAACGAGTGCAGAGCAACCCTATGGCCAGTGTCCAGGGAGCAGAAGAATCAGAGCTGGAAAGCAGACAACAGGCCAAGGCCGGGTCTGCCAGCAGAGAGTGGGGGCAGCTAGGCGGCCTGCTGTCTGGCCTAGCTGTTCAGTCCTCACCCAAGATCCAGCCTGCTGAGCCAGGCTTGGAAGGGCAGATTCCTCATCCCTCCACCAGGGCCACCAAGAGAACACAGATCTGAGAAGAGTCCGATCTGGAGCCAGAGAATCGAGAGGGGAGAACATTCTCGTTACATCTTACTGTTTTATAGTTGGGGTGGGAGAATGTAACAAGAGACTCCACTATGTCTTTTTTAAAAAGACCTTGCACTGGAGGGGGGTGTCACTGCTTCAGGATCACAATACATAGTTTCTTCTATGAGACTACGTTACTATGTTACTATGGCATCCAGGATACAGAACTAGCCACTCACATCTATCTCCAGGCCAGAAGGGCTGCAAAGTGCTCTCACACATATTCTCTCTTAGCCTGATGTCTGAAATATCTGCTTGGCACTCCTAGCTCCTCATTGGTCACCCAGTCTTCAGTGTTCTTTTAGGGGGCTGGGGGGACTCTTCATGTTCTCTATGTCATTCTGAATGTGCCTCGTGCATAGTACCCATAGACTTAAGGTTGATGGTTACTCATTTTCCTTTGAGAATAAAAATAGGTCCTATTTATTTTTTTTACCTGTCTTATCCATGCAGTGTGCCCAGAAAAGTGCTTCCAAATAGGGCCTACATCTAGTTGGATGTCCCTGACTCTCCCTGAAGTCTTCTGGATACTTTTTTTGAGGAATTTCTAGAAACTGTCATGGCTTCCATTTACTGAGCCCATCCTGTTCACTAGTCTGTGTCAATCCTTGACATTCATGGGTCACTTAAACTTCAGGTAGATTTCCAGATATAGCGCAAATTAAAATAAAATGAAGTACAATAAAATAACAATAAAAAACAGAATGGCAATAATACAAGGCACAATATGTATGGATTTAAGATGAGAAACAAAACAGTCCTCATGTAAGTGCATGGAATAATTTTGACACTACAGATTCTGGATTTTGAGTGGTAGTCTCAGCCCAGTGCTGTTCTATGTAAGTAACGTCTAGGTTCAGTTTTATGCACGAAGGAACTGAGGCTTCAAGAGATCAGAAACCTTTCCCCAGGTGCTGCTGTTGGACAGCAGCTACCTGACTTCAAAGTCCCTCTGTACCTCCCAAATCACAGCAGTGCCTCTACCTTTCCAGAAGGAGGGAGAAATGGGTAGAAGTAAGAAAAAGCTGGTCTACAAGGCAGGCTGCATTTTCTCAGTGTTTCATCTGTTGTCAGATGCATGACACCAGAGTCTGTTTGGCTTCCCTTGTGCTTTGTGCTGTCAACTCACAGGAGGACTCAGAAGGGTAAGCAGGCACAGGCACAAGACACAAAGGGACACTAACGACCCCGGTCCTGTGATGACAAGAGTTCACTCCCAGGAGAAAACCAGCAGTGCTTTCAGAAGGTGCTGCCCACAAGTACTTGTCCCCCAGCACTACAAACAGAGGACTTGCACAGTGGTGTGAGTTTTAGTGAAGACTACTGTGTTCAAACCTGTGTAGACAGACAGACTGAAAACAGAGTTGGCATTTGTTCTGTTAGGTGCCAGGGACACACCCTGAGGGTTAACCGAAGTTTCTTCCTCAAAAATGTGAACATCATGGAGTCTGTCCCAGTTTCAGCTCTGTTGAAGTACTCTGATAGAGTAGCTTAAGGGAGGAAAGAAGTACTTCCGCGTCATTCATGAGGGAAGTCAGGGCAGGAACTCAGCCAGGAATTTGAAGCAAAAACTGTAGAGGAATGCTATTTGCTGGCCGGAGCTCATTCTTAGGTAGCCTTCTTATATTGTTCTCCCTCACCTTGGGGTGTGGGGGAAGGATACCACTCACTGGGAGCTGGCCCCTCCCACATCAGTTAACAGTCAAGAGGAGCTCCCACAGTTACATCCACAGACTGATGTGATTCGGGCAGTTCCTCAATGGAGGCTTTCCTCTCAGAAGATCCCTGGCTATGTCAAGATGACAATTAATGCTAAAAAGGGCAGGTTCAAGGTTCAACTTGCAAAATAGGAGGGATTCGTAAAGAAATGGCCTCCACTGAGTCAACTTGGAAACACTAACATGAAAATATCACATTAAGGCTGCCGTGACCCATAGCTTCCCTCCTCCAGCCTTGTGCTTACTACGTGGTGCTGGTCCTAACTGTTGTTCTCCTGGATGCCCTCGGGACAAGGCTTTATTCCTGTTGGGATTCCAGGACCCAGCACAGAACCAGGGGAGGATATGCCAGTGAGCTTCTAGGCAATGCAATCTGCAAAGTTCTCCTCCAGGACCAGTTAGAGGCCTTTCCTGTCTTTAGAACCTCACTAGGAGTCTTGAGATGAAAAATGAGAAGCATTCTGTGTGTGTGTGTGTGCGCGCGCGTGCGCTCGCATGTATGTTTGCTATAAATGTTTGGTGTGCTGGTTTGAATATGTTTGGCCCAGGGAGTGGTGCTATTAGGAGGTGCGGCCTTGTTGGAGTAGGTGTGGCCTTGTTGGAGGAAGTATATCACTGTGGTCGTGGGCTTTAAGACCCTCCTCCTAGCTGCCTGAGGAGTCAGTCTTCTCCTGTTTGCCTTTGGAACAAGATGTAGAACTGTCAGCTCCTCCAGCTCCATGCCTGCCTAAATACTGTCATTCTCCTGCCTTGATGATAATGGCCTGAACCTCTGAACCAGTAAGCCAGCCCCAATTAAATGTTGTCCTTTATAAGACTTGCCTTGGTCATGGTGTCTGTTCACAGCAGTAAACCCCTAATTAAGACACCCCTGCAGTAAGTATTCTTAAGGGTCTCTATGAATTGGAACACAGTATAGAAGGACATGGGTCCATGTCTTACAAATAACACTAGAGAAACGAGAATTGTTACGGGCTTTTTCTTCACTGTAAGAAGTTGACACCTGTTCACCCGGAAGGCTGGGGTGGATGTTATTTAATAACAACCACTGGTGATCTTTTGCTACTCTAGGGTGCCTCACCTGAATCCCCTAGACTCCTGAGTGTTGGTTGTTTCTCAGTCAATAAAAGCCATCCTCATGAAAGAGGCCCCTGTACTGTGCCAAAGAGTTTGTCTTTATGCTTATTCCAAACCTTTCATGTGAGCATTGTTCTCTGGGAGTAGAGCCCATCCTTATACTTACTGCAAACTCTTCTTCCCTAGGCCCTTATCCTGAGCATTGTTCACAGGCAACAGAGCCCATGCGTGTGGAAGAGTTCACAGGTGAAGGAGTTTCAGTATAGCCAGGCTGTAAGTTTTGTTGTGATAATTGTCAGGAGAAGATTTCTTCCAATGTTTTGCTGTTTAAGTTTGTAAAACAGAAACTGCTCGGGGTCAGACTCCAGAAGTTTGCACCAGCCTGGCTAAGTAAGCTGTGCTGAAGACAGTTTCATTCTTGCGTCTCCAAGGATCATTTTACTGCTGGCTGTGACTCTTGCAGGAACCTGCACAACACAGAGAGTTGGACAGTGTGGCCTCCACCTGTGGCAGCACTTACAGTACCTAAACCAGGAAGACCGTAGAGAAGACTCTGTATATCCAGAACCCTATTTCTGAAGACCAGCCAGGACTGTCTGGACAACCATTTGGCCAGGCTTCCTAAACAGTCTCCTTGTTCCTGCACCAGGAAACCCAGGGCTTCCTTTTAGCACCCCTACATCTCCCTAAAGTCCAGCTAGCATCCCTAGTTCTTGTAGGGAACACCCAGCATATTCCACGTCTCAGATAAGGACGGCAGAAGCTTTGCTCTTTGTCAGCCTGCTGGAGGCCCAGAGGTTCCTGTCTCACCAGGTTCCTTTGTCTAGGCTGTTCATCCCAGAAGTGCACAGCAGGCCCTTGGATGACGTCATTTAGGACAAGCCCTTGACAAACACAGTGTTTAAAGTCTGAGAAGAAGCATCCCCTCCCCTCCTTCCTGCCCTTCCAACTCTTCCCTTTTGGTTTATCTGCAACAAAATTCACGTGCAAGGAAGATCTGCACAGTTCTGTGCTAAGGAGTAACAGTTAGACAGCCATCTACCAGGGTCTTGTGCGAACACAAGAAACCAAAATTAAATGTTAACAATCCCTGTTAGCATCCTTGGTGTCCATTGTCAGTGATCCACTGGGGTTTCGATGTAATTTCTTCTCTATAGCCTGTCTTTTCATAGTAACAACTTCCTCTGTTTCTCCATCCTCTCCTGATCAGAATAGTCCAGCTCTGTCTAGCCTTTGCCCTGGGACTTCCATGTCCACCCTATTGGCTGCACAGAAGGCTTTGCCCTGAGCAAGTCCTTCCTGCTTATACCATCTCATGGGGAGGCTTCCTGTGACTCATTAGGCAATTCCAAGGTTTGGGAACTTGGTCTGCACCAGGGTCTTTAATCACATGTAAATTTGGTAGATACAAGTATGAGATACAAGCACTTTCAGCTCCGGAGAAATGTTAGCACCTGGCAGTGGCTTCCATTTCCTCCCATCAGATTCATTTTAGACATGGAAAGGGGACTCTCTGGGTGACCCAGGAACTCAGTCATCTCAAACTTCCTGCCCTGCCCTTCCCTGGGGAGGGAGAAGGAAAGGAGCCAAGTCTAGAAAGTCTACAGCCTGCTGGGAAGCTTGCCCTCTGACCCTTGAAAAGCCAGAAAGACCGGTTTCCAGGGCGCAGTGGAGGCTGGTAACCTTACCCTGAGGCAGCTTTTCCTCCCGGAGACTTCCTGCTGCCTACCGCCCTCGAGCCCCTCGGAGACCCCCGGGCTCCGTGCCCACCCTCCCTCCAGGCACCTTTCTCCCCGTTTGTGTGCTATCGGTGAGAGCTGCTTCTGTTGTCGTGGTCCCGTCGTAAAAGTCCTCCGCCCCGCCCCCACGCCGTGTCCTCCCACGCCCACCTCCTTGTCCTGTTGTACTCTGCAAATACTCAGGCTGCCTTGCCGAAGAGCCAGTTGTCCTTCGTGGCTCCAGGATCAATTTATTCCTTCAAAGACTTAAACGTGAAAGCCGTACCACCAGCTTCGGCAAATTCAACCGATTTTTTTTTTTTAAATAAAGAAAAGTTTATTTAGGCTGTCCCATTCGTACTGTGTACCAGTATGATTTGCCTGAGAAGTGGAGATCGAGTGTCTGTGTCTTGTTCTGTCCAAACTCTGAGAGGCTGAATGAAGCGCTGGCATTTACCACAATAGGAGTTAGTTTGTACTAGGAGAGCTCACCTGAGTGGTAGCCTTCGCTTTTACAAATTTCTGAGTAGAAATTGTAGCCAGGGAGTCAGACTCAAAGTTGATACCTCCCTCCTTTAGGGTATTCAGACGTTCAGATAAGAAACAAAAAAACCCCACCAAAACAAAACAAAATCTTGAGTGTGACTTTAGCCCTTAGCCATTAGGAAAGATGCCTCCAATATGGAGGACTTGGTCTGGGGTCAGAAGCTGGACCGGGAGAATTATGGCTTGGATGTGATGTAGATATCCAGAAGTTCATGTTTGAGGGAATGGTCCCCTGATAAAGCCTATCACTGAAAGTCACTGGATCACAAAAGTCCTGATACAGCCCATAAATCGACCCACCGACTTATCCACAACTCCAGGATATTGTTATTTGGAGGTGGTACAAATGGGTGTGGGGTGGAGTTCAGGAAATATGTCACAGTAGGCATGTTCTGGAAAGACAACTCTCACCCCTGTTCCTTCACTGTCTTTCTCTTTGTTTCCCAGCCACTATGAAGTGAGCAAGGACTGCACTGACAATTTTTTGGTGGGCTATTATTATTATTTTACCTTTCTGAATGGTTTAACTCATTTGAGATTCAAAATCACAACTGGATGTTTATGGACTATCTAATGTGTATGCTGTCTTATGGGCCCATGGATGGTGAGGAGTAGGGTTTCAATGAAACAAAAATCATTTCTCTCTCCAAAATGCCTATAAATCCACCAAGAGGACAATACATAGAAAAGTGAAGCCATGCACAAATGATATGTAAAGGAATGTGCCCCGCTGTGGCTGGAATCGTGTACATGAGGCCATTTGTTCTGGATTTCTTTCACCTGGTATCTTCGAGGTTCATCCAGGTGGTTGCAGGCATATTTAAGGGACGTTCGGGTTGCTTCCACTTGGTAGTTTTGAGAAGAATGTTGTCATCAGCAGGCATCAACAAGTTCCAGTAGTGTGTATATTTTCAGTTGCCTTGGATCAACCAATACCTAGGAGGAGAATGACAGGGTCATGTAATAACTCTACAGTTCAGATCTTTGATTTCTGTGATCGTTAGACTTCTATGCGAGGCAACTGCACCTTGTTACATTCCAATTATGGACAAAGATAACAATTCCTCTACATTTTGGTCAACTCTTATTGTTAATGTTATCCATTGTTTTTGTCATAGTTGTATTTATGTGCAGTGGTACATCACTGTGTTTTTACTTGCATCTCTCTAGTGGCTAATGATATTGAATATCTTTTCATGAGCCTTTCGAAAGCTTTGTATCCACAAAGTATCCACAAGTATCCTCCTTCCCAAGGAGACAGAGTCTTGGCCCTAAGCATACTTCCTGGAATTACCCACGCAGAGGGCAGTTCATGAAGTGCAAGCTGGTCCCTCAAAACCACGAAGCACTAGCCAAAGCCTGCTCTGCCATGCAAAGTAAGTTTGGTGAACACTTTTAGAGAATTATTTTTGCCAATTCTGCTGTAAATAAGGAAATCTCAATCTCCACTGCTTCCCATAGAACCATTATGAGTGATCTGAGGCAAAACAGAAAACGAGTGAAAAATTAACCTCCTTAAATTACAAAAATTCTGTTTCAGGGGAAGACACAAGGAACCTGGGCACGGTGGCCAAATGTTAGAGGGTCACATTACTGCCTTCTGCCACTGATCTGATTTAGTCACAGCTGACACATGGCACCAGGACTCTTGGTTATGCGCAGTTCTCTCAGCTTGACGGAGTAGGGCTGGGGGGACACTCCAGCCCCAGCGTTTTTCCACCCCATATATGAATGAGGGCTTTAGGGACCTGGGCTTTGTAAGTTGATCTCTGTTGTCAACTTGATTGGATCTGAGATCAACTAAAAAGCACACCTCTGGGTGGGTTTGCAGGGATGTTTCCTAGAAGGATTAACAGAAGGGGAAAGACCCCTGCCCTTCCCCCCCCCCCCCACACACACAGTGAACAACCCCTTCCTTCCAGCACTCAAAGCTGTTTCTTCTGCCTGTCTACCTTTACTCTCTGCTGGCAAATGCATCTCCCCTGCTCCACCCATCGCTGACATTGGAATACCGGAGTCCGAGTTCTTTGGACTGAAAACCCACAGCTCTCCAGGAATCCTCTAGGCCGTCAGTGCCAGATTGGGACTGCTAAGGCACTCAGCTTCATGGACAGTGCAGCTATGGGATTCTACCATGCAGATGGCCATTGTTGGACTATCCACACTGAATTGTGTGAGCCAATCTGATAAACTGATAGATCCCTCCCCCATGTGTGTGTTCTACTGGTTCTGTTCCTCTAGGGACCTTGATTAATACATAAGCCAAATACCAGGCCACATACCAGAATCTCCCAAGTGTCAGCTAAACATATCCATCTGTAACCTCACTCATTGCTCTAGTGACTTCTCTGCAGTGCCCTCCCTCTGTGGACATTTTCCAACAGGACATTGAGGCTGGCCTCCATTGAGCTCGCCAAGACCTCTCTGAACCAAGCCCTTGTAGACTGGACCATTCTCTGACCTCTTGGGTGTTTTTGCTCACTCTGCTGTATGCTACTGGTCCCCAGCAGTCTTCCTGAAGCTGATTCTTTAGATTCAACACACACACACACACACACACACACACACACACACACACACCTTACTCCACTGGTTACCAGCTCCACAAGCCAATCATGGCCTTTCAGTTGAACTCTGTAAGAAGCCTTTCAAAATTTGTCCTCAGCACAATCTAATTCGTGCCCTCCTCCTCTACCCCAAGTCATGATGTAGGACTATGTTTTCAACCGAGAGATGGGGATGAAAGGGAATCATTCAGGACTTGTATGTTTTAGAGCACAGCCTTAACTGAGCTCGTAAATGACCTGGTTTATGTAAGTCACTGCCCACTCCACTCTTACTCTTTGTCTGGAATCAAAGATTTGAACTTCCCTATGTATCTCAGTGCCCTTTTTAATATCTCTAGGTCTCTCCAAAGAATTAGCATAGGCCTGGAACAGCTGGGCCTGCTAGGTGACTCAAGCTGCCCTTTCTGACTCATTCCTTGAGCTATATTCACAGAATGTCTTTTCATCCTTCTCAAGGTGAGAGAAGAGTCTCAATCCTCTCACCACCTAAGTGGGAGCAAGGTCTCCCAGGATGAGGAAGAGAGACTTGGAGGCAGGCTGGAAACTTTTAAAGGCTTATCTAAAGCTAATTATAAAGCTCTATTGTTTTCTTTAATTATTAAATAATATTAATATCAATAGATATAGATAGAAATAGAAATAGAGATAGAGATAGCGATAATCAATGAAAGACTGGAAATTACAGCCATACATTCTCATGGTTAATTTATTTTTGACAAAGCTTTTAAGATCCCATGTAGAGCCAGGCAGTGGTGGCACATGGCTTCAATCCCAGCACTTGGGAGGCAGAGACAGGCAGATTTCTGAGTTCGAGGCCAGCCTGGTCTACAGAGTGAGTTCCAGGACAGCCAGGGCTACACAGAGAAACCCTGTCTCGAAAAACAAACAAACAAACAAACAAACAAACAAACTCCCATGTAGGAAATAGTCTTCAACAACTGATGCTGGAGAAGCTGGTCAGCTACAGTCAACAAACTGGCAAGCCCTAGGTCCTTGCCTTATATCATGGGGGAAAATGAAATAAAAACACATTGTGGGTATAAATGATAAATGAAAAAACCAAAATCTAAAACTCCTAGAAGAAAATATAAGAGAATTATATTTGGTACTTTATTGTTATTTTTTTAACAACTAAGGCTTAAATAGTTAAAGAGGAACTCCTGGTATGGGGAGATGGCTTGGTCGGTAGCCTGTTTGCTGTGCAAGCATGAGAATGTACGCTCAAGTCCCAGCGCTCGAGTTTTAAAAAAAGAAATCTGTGAATGGAAGCATGTGCTGATAGTCCCAGGACTAAGAAATTTGGCACGGGTGGATCCCTGGCACTCACTGGCTAGCTATCTTCTCCTATCAGTAAGCCTCAGGTCCCAGAATAACATACTCTCTCCAAAAAATCAAGGTAAATCATGTCTGAGGAACACCATTCAAGGTTGACCTCTGGCCTCTATATGCACGAGCACACACATGTACATGCACTGGCACAAACACATACACCTACCCACACATGAACCTACACACACATAAAAATGCACACCCATGCAGGCAATAACCCCTGGACTGGTGGACTTCATTACAACAACAACAACAACAACAACAAATGCCTAGGAGAATAGAAGAGAAAGCCAGAGAAATGAGAAAAAATATTTACAAAGCATCATCTATAACCGAAGGCTTGTACCTAGAAGTAATTTAAAGAAAACAAACAACATCATCTTTTTTAAGCAGCAAGAGATCTGAATAGACATCTCACTGGAGAATGTCTAGAGCTGGAGAACAAGTGTGTGGAAGAAGACCTAACGTTGTTAGTCACTAGGCAACTGCTTTAACAACCATGACACCGGTCCACTGCACCATGACACAGGTCCGAATGGGGGGTATCTACAAAGATCTGGGAGCTGCAGGGACTTTCATTCCCTGATGCTGGGGATGGAAATTGGTATGATCACTTTAAAGAGTATTTTGCCACCTTTAAGAAATTAAAAAGAAGGCCAGCTAAATGGCTCTGTAGGTGACGGTGCCTGCTACCAGGCCCATCAACTTGAGATCCATTTCCAGGCCCCACGTGGTGGAAAGACAGACTCAATACAAGAAGTTATCCTCTCAGCTTCCAAATGCATGTGCCACACCTTCTATACACACTAAATAAATAAGAGTGAATTTTAAAAGCTTAAAAGATATCTAGCAAGTACCTTTGTCATTCTGTGTTTGGCTATTTCCACCCTGTCAAAGAAGTGAAGTCACATATACATGGAATTGTACTCCAGTGCTCACACTCTCTTAGGTTGTATTGTCAAGAGCTGAAAAACACCCGAATGCACCCCAGCCAACGGATAGATTAGCAAATTGCCACTTGGTCACACAGAAGCCATTATGGAAAGCAGGGTGGCATGACTAAACCTCAAAGATAATTAGGATGAGTTAAAGTGGAGTACATGTGTTCTGTCTTTAGTTACAGAAAACTGTACAAAGTGTAGTTAGCCTACAGTCATAGAACAGGCTCTGGTAACCACGAAAGGGCACAAGGAAACTTGGGAGGATTGGTACATTTATCTTATTTTACTTGATTTTTGTGACAGGGTCTCACCACGTAGCTTTAGCTGTCCTAGAACTTACTATGTAGCCCAGGCTGCCCTTGAATTCACAGAGATCCACCTACCTGCCACTGCTAGAATTAAAGACATACACCACCACATCTAGCCTGGTGTTCACATACAGCTTGGTGTTTATTTGTTTCAATTGTGACAATATTTTGAGATTCATAAATATGTCAAATTTCTCAAATACAGACTTCTGATGTTCCAATTATTCTTCGATTGAGTTATCAGAAGACAGGCCTTTATCTTAACTATCCAAAAACTGAAATTTGTTTCAGGATAATGCAGTGCTGGGTGGATGTGATACAGATGAAGAAGATGTGCTATTCGGAAGCCGGAGTGTTCTTGAAATGCTATATTTGAAAATGTCAGCATGACTGGGCATGGCAGTACACACCTGATAACCTAGCACTCTGGAGGCTAAGACAGGAAGTTGGACAGTGTTTGAACAGTTTGTGCTTTGCAGCAAATTTAAGGTCATCTGAGCTGCACAGGCTCAAAAATAAAACAAAATAAATGCAACACATACACACACAAACACATGTACATGCACACGCAAACATGTGTACACACGGGCACGCGCACACTCACGCCTCAAACAAAACAAAACGAAAAGATGACACCAGCAGAAAATGTGCCTTTAACCCTAAGTGTCTGGCACCCACAACTGCTATGTTCCTTCCTTTGGAGATAAGATGAGACCTGGTTACCTTGGTCACCTTGGAAGCTTTGATTTAGTTCTATAAAAATGCTTTCTGGAGTTAGAGACCACAAGAATTGGTTAAAGTTGATATGCAGCAGAATCTGTTAATAATTTATCAATGCAAGCCTTCTGGCAGGCTAGATTTTTCTCAAAGAAGGGACTCATGGCAGGGGCCGGGAAGGAGACCTTCAGTAGGAGAGTGGGAGATGGGCCCTGGGGCTGCCCTGGAGCCATGCTTTGTAGATCTGCAAAGCATATGTGCATCAAAGTAGCAGAGTAATTGTGACATGTGAGCAGGGAGTTAAAGGTGAGCCCCGTAGTCCTCCTCAGCACACAGTGCCACGCTGTCTCCCATCCCCACCCCTGAGGCATCAACACTACTGCCAGTTGTAGGAAAATTCCACGACTTCTCAGGGCCAGGAGCTAGTCTCTCTAATGAGCTCCCGTCCATAAGCTTGTTGAGTGTCTGCTGAATTCTCCCACATTAGATTCTCAGAGCAACTTACTACTTGTTCAGGTTTGATATCTAACAGCTTGCAGGTTTTGATGGGCATCCATGAGTGTAGGAGGGCTACAGCAAATGCATGGTGACAGTGGCCAAGGAAGGCAGTCAGGAAAGGCAGTGGCATTTGACTAACTAGTTACACCTACCTGTTTGCATGGACAGTCTTGTTGAGAGGATTTTGATATGTTCCTTCCTGGTGTCAAATTTTAGTTTTATATATGGCATTTGGGAAAGAGGAGGAAATCCAGCAGCATTTGCAAAAATGGTGTGGTTTGGATCTTGAAAATCCTCTTTTCTACAAAAATGATGAGAAAAATAACAAAAATAACTAGTTTCAACTTTTCAAGAACTCTAGATATTGGCCAAAGCCTTCCATCCATTAAACAATAATTTACTTGATGGAATGACAGAATTTCACCAAAATTAGTGAGCTTTCTTACACACAACTTGCTTTGTTGATCTCTCTCTCTTTCTCCCTCCCTCTCTCTTTCTCTCTCATTCTGTCTGAGCCTTGTAAAGTCAAAAGCCCCCAAGAGAAACTAGGCCTGACAGCTCTCCAAAAGCCCCACTTGCAAGCTTGTCTTTATTTAATCTAACAAAATTTCCTCAGGGCTAAAAGCTGTTTCCTGTAGGGCATTTGTTAAAAACACTCAGTGGGAATTGTTGGACGTTGTAGATGGTGGAGGGGGAGGATGACAGTTGGAGCAGTAATAAACTAAATATATGCTTAATCTAAAGGCTACAGGCAGGATCTAAAGGCCACGAAGCCCTGAGAATCCTGTCATACATAGGCTGGGGAATATAGAAATCTGTGAGCACAAGGAAGGAAAGCCCTGGGTATCAACAGAACAGTGTGTTTACTCAAAAAGGACCCCAGAGCCCCTCACATGCCTCAGTTCACAGAGAACAACTCAGCAAACCTTAAGAAAATCTCTAATTATTAGATGGCTACTAAATTGACTCAAGTGGGAATTCAGTGGGAGCTTTATCAGGGGAGCTGGGCCAGGAGGTCAGAGAGGCTGAGCAGTCTGAGTAGCCTGCTACAAGTCGGAGAAGAGGGGCAAAGCGGCAACTCTAAATCCGAAGACCTAAGAACTGTGAGAGCTGACGGCACATCACTCAACCCAAGGCTAAGTGCCAGGAAATGGGAGAGGCAGCTAATGCAAGTCCCAGAGTCCAAAGGCCTGAGCTCCAGAGGACAGAGAAAGAGAGGTACCTTCAGTTCAGTCTGGTTCCTCTGCTAGTTGGATGGTGCACTTTCCCACATGGACTGAGGGTGACTCTTTGATGCAGCTCACTGATACAAGGCCAGTCTTCTCTGTAGACAACCTCACAGACACAGTCAGAAAGAGAGCCTGGCCAGGTGTGTAGATATCCTTTAATTTGGCCAATTGACACCTATTATTAACTACCACAGATATTCATTGAAATTCTTCAAGGAAACTGCTAAGATAATAATTTGAAAACGAGCAAAATGAATACTAAGCATTCAAAAGGATATATTAAAGATGACTAATGCAAAACACGCAACAAGGGAGGAATAGAAGAACAAAAAATCTAAGACATATAAAAAGAAATGTCAAAATAGCAGATGTAAATCCTACCCTGTGAATAATTACATTAAATTTAAATGTCTTAAATTTTTAATTAAAAGAGTTAAAAAGAAAAAAATATATGAAAACTATGATAGCAGCCACAGAGGTGCACCCTGGTTTAGGCAATTAGGTTGAAAATAAAGTAGAAAATGTCAGGTCTATCATGAAAACAGAAGCAAAAAGAGGTAGGTGGCTACACTAATGTTAGACAAAAGTGTTATCAGAGACAAAACAGAGAACAATTCAGAACAAGAACCAACATGGGTCAGTCCACAAAGAATCTAAACCGATTGTGAAACTGTACACCTCACACAAAGCCCCAAAACACTAAGGTGAAAGTCACCAGAAACAGAAATCAATCATCCAAAAGCAGTAACTGAAGTCTGTGATATCCCAATTTTTGACAACAGAACAGATTGCATGCAGAACATTGGTGAAATAAAATACTGAGGCAACACGTAGACAACACGCACAACCAAATGGCCTAGCAGACACCCATAGAAAGTTCCAGTGCACAGCAAAGTCATCTTTGCACAAGAGGCTCCCGGATAGGCATATGTGAGGCTATGAAAATGGTCCTCAGGAGGTCGAAAGGGTCTGACATCACCGGCCACAGTGGTGTGAGTGAAGCATTCTGAAAGATAAGGCAGGAAAGTTTGAAAGGGGCTTATCATAAATGAAAGTTCCACAAGCCAAAACTACAAGGCACAGCCAAGGCATTGCTTGCAGATCAATGGCCGTGAACAGAGAGAGAGAGAGAGAGAGAGAGAGAGAGAGAGATCAAATCAATAATTCATCTTTTGTCCTAAGAAACTGGAAAAGAAAAAGAGAAAAAAAAATCTAACTAAAGCAAGCAGAAGAAAAAATGATAAAGATCAGAGTAGAAATGAATAAAACAGAGGAGAGAAAAAAAAACCTGAACACTAACAAAAACTTCCTTCTTAGGCAAGAATGCAAACTGACAGTCCTTCGCTGCCCTAACTAGGGAGAAAAAGCGATGTAATGAAAGAGAGAGCAATCTCAAGCTTACAAACGGGAACAACTGTGAAGAAATACTACAACCACACCCCTGCTAACACGCTGGTGACATGGAGGAAACGGAGTTGTTTCTAGAAAGACGTAGACTAACAAAACTCACTCCAGAAAGTACAGTTGTGCAGCAAAAAATGAAGAGATTAAATTAGATTTTTTTATTAACAAAGGATTCCATGTAGGGCATGGAATGTAGAGCTCCATGCCTGTGATCTGAGCAAGGAAGCTTGGGGCAGGAGGATCAGGAGTTCAAGGCCATTCTCAGGTGCTTGGTGAACTTGAGGTGAGCCTGGGTTATACAAGACTTTGCCTTAACCCTTCCTTTCCCCTGAAAAAATATTACCAAGAGGAAAAACCCCAAACTAGATGATTTCAGTGGCAAATTACACAAAGGTTTAAAAAGAATAATTAACACAAACCCTTAAGACATTCTTTCAAAATGTAACTTACATGGGAACACTTATTAGTCATTCTAGGAGGCTAGTATCATCCTGAAAAAAAAAATCAGTGAATCCAGGAATAAAAAGAATTATGCACCAATTCCATGTAATCTGTGCGTAGAAAAATACTCACAGGCTAGCTATCTAGAATATTTTTTTTAAAAAGAAAAAAAGTATTACAACTCAATAACTCTGAAACTTCAAAAATGAATGAGACACCCAGATAGACGTTCCTCTACAGAAGATATTCAAATAGTCAATACCACATTCTTACTCATCAGATAAATGCTCATCAAAACCACAAACGAAGTGCTGCCTCACGCCCACAAGGATGATTAAAATTAAAAGACAGACAATAATAGCAAGTGTCGGTGAAGACGTGTAGAAATAATATCTCTTAGCACACTGCTAGAAGGAATGTCAAATTAGTTTACTTTGGAAAATCATGAGACAGTTCCTCTGTGTGTTACACGTTCGAGTCACCACGCCAAGGCACCCAGCATTCCACTCCTGTTGGGATACCGAAGAGAACTCAAAACACGTCCACACAAAAATGTGTGCACAGATGTGTATAGCATCATTATTTAATTAATCAGATAAAGAGCTCTCCTGGCCTGCCTTGGAGACATAACACACACCTAATGACTGTGTTCAGTAACACCCTCTGTGGGCTTTGTGGAGCCTTGAATGTGTGCTGTTAGTCTAGCACAGGGATGGCACAGCCCATGGGAGTTAGTCAAGTTCAAGTACCAGGGTTGCCTGGTGTACACTTTGGAATAAATCTGCAGTGTGATGTCCCCTGCCATCTTACTCATCCTAAAACCACACATAATAGTCTCAGCCTTTGCTTTGTTTGTCTGCTAGGAAAGTCCATATTACAAAAACCTTGACAAGATAGCCTTTGTGGATCCACCTCTCTTCTTCAAACTCTTGATGCTTTTCCTGATGTTGGTATACCACATGAAGGGTTCCCAAATGTCTTGTCCTGTAATTATGAGGTTAGCAGGACATGCGTCCTGAGCAGTTCTCAGTGAACTCTCTAGCCATTTCCAGTGACAGTTCCTCTAAACCTAGATGAAATGAGTTGCTAATACTGTGCAGGCATGGCAGGCAGGCTGCTCCTCCCACAAGAAAATACCCAAGCACTTCTCACAGCCTGGGTAGGAGTTGTGGAGAGGAACAGAATCAGAGACCTATGGGGTTTTTTAAGGCCACAGGGATAGACTTCACCAGTAAGAGGAATGGTCTGAGTGAAGTGTACCAAAGCATCCTTGGAACGGTTGCTGCTCAAAAAAAGGTTGGCTGTATAGTGAGAGGGTGAAGCAGGATGAGTACTTGCAACAGAGGCCCATGGACTGTTTTGTAGACAGCACAGAGGCCATCTGGCCTTGGATGGGGGCCTGATGAGATCTTGGACAACCATAGGCAAGGAAAGAAACCAACAGCCTAGCAGCTGTAGTAAGGGCCTGGCTGAGGCCAGAGAATCCCAGTGGACTGAACTCCTCCAAAGGAGGAGTGATTCTCAGATTTCTAATGTCCTCTTCCATGAAATGAAAGTAGGTCTACTTCTGTCTCAGGAGAGATTGCCATAGTAAGTTCTGAGTACTTTGTCTTATATATGATGAACCCGCCAATACATGGATAGTGCTGGTGGTGGAATTGATAAGGATGGTAGTGGCAGCAATGCTGACGGCAGAGACGATGATTATGGTGGTGGTGGAATTGATGCAGCTGCTGGCAGTGATGAGGATGATGCTGATGGGAGAGGTGGGGGTGGTAACAGTGGCATGCGGCTGTGCTGATGATGAAGATGGTGAGGATGATGATGGAGATGAAGTTTCAGTGAAGACTTAATGAGACTCCTGTAGGACCACCAACCCTGCTTCACTGGGCCAGTGTTTTCAGTGACATAATTTAATTTAAGTAGAAGCTAGAGCTAGACACCCAGGCTGTATGTAGACAGAGAAGCAGTTCTGTATAACACTGAACAGAAACCCAGTGCTCCTATTGGGAATGGAGACTCCAGAGGAAGTGTGGGAAGAGTCTCAAAGGAGAAATACACTTGAAAAGAAGGAAAATATTCAGTGAGAGATCCCTACCCTGACCCCTTTGGAGTATGTGACATTGTCCTTGGTCTCCGAATGCCATCTGTAAAGTCTATGCTTCCCTTAACAGTTTTGGAGAAATAGACTCTTTTTGGTTGTTTTGAATGGAGCATATGACAGGGCCTAGATGTCAGAGACAAGATGGGGTCCATGAGGTTCTTGAGTCTGCCCTGAAACAACCTTAGCTTTATATGCATGCTAAGTATCTGAACTCAAGTCCTCCTGCATCTTCAGCTGGCTGAGCCATCACCACAGCCCTCCTTGTTTGTTATCTTGTGCCTCTGTTGGTCCTGTTCTGCTGTTCTGATGTAAGTGTTAGTTTGCGTGCCTCTGTCATATCCGTGTATAACAGAGCATGGTGTTACAAGGAAACTTACTCTCAGCCTATCAAACCCCGCCTCCTCTCTGCTGTGTCATCTGAGCTGGTCCAGATGACATCATGAGAGGAGGTAGGGGATGAGCAGATGAAGTTTTGTGGCAAGGACCTGCTGGGATTCCTCATCCTGCCTGTGCTGATCCCTCATGGCCCCTCATGAAGCCTCTTCCTGTGCCCCAACCACCGGAGCTTGGGAGGAGTCTCCCCTAAGGTTCCTGAGCCCCTTCAAGCCTTCTGGGATGGTTCATTTCCTCCCACAAAGAGTTGGAAGAACACTGTGAAAAGCATCTTGAGGAGTTTTTCACAGCTCAGGGAGAGAGCAGAGGATACAAGCCTTTGAGCACGGCCTCAGGAACAGAGTGACTAGGGAAAGACACACCTATGACAAAGACTGCCATCCCTGAAAGAGCCATTCTTCCACAGCAGCTACTGACGAGGTCAGGAAAAACAGCAGCTGTGCTGAAAAGTGAACTCTTGTTCACCGGCACCGGCTTCCAAAATCTAGCATACTCATAGAGATGTCTGAAAACCATAGCAGCTAGCCTTGGATCCTTCAATCTTAAGTGCACCCCCCACACACAAAGGTTAGGCAAGGGTGTAGGGGTGATAGGGTTGGGGTGGAGGGTTGAGGGGTATGGGACAGGAGTGGGGAGCTAGGGGTGGGAGGTGGGGGGTTGAGTGGGTGTGGGGGTCAAGGGGTGAGGGTCAGGGGTGGGAGACTAGCAGTAGGGGGTGAGGGGTTGAGTCCCATTGTGGCATTGTTGGGAGATGGTGGCAACTTCCAGTGGCAGGGTTTTACTTCCTACTAGCCTCAGTGTCACTGGAGGTGTGCTCTTGAAGGAGGTGGTGTGACCTCAGTCCACCCATATTTCTATCTTTTACCTTCTGGCTACTAGTTGAATCTTGATTGTGCCACCTGCTGCCCATAGATGCGTCTGCCCCTCCCACCAGAGGCCTAAAGTCAGGCTATGAGTCTGCCTGACTCTTGATTGCAACCACTAAACCATGAGTCAAAACAAACCTTCTCTCTTTATAAGTTGACCACCTAAGGCACTGGTTACAGTAGTGGAACGCTGTGAACCCGATCCTATTGGTGCGTCTATGAATACTCCGACCCTTCCTGTTGTTGAGCTGGCGTGACCGTCCTGGGTGAGCCTTTTGGTGAACATATGTTTTCATTTCATGTGGGAAAATCTCTAGGAGGGCCACTATGGGTCAAAGGGTAGCGTTTATGTATTGTTTTAGGAGTTGACACATCCTTACTAATATTTAGTCATGACAGTGATTTTAATTTTTGGTAGGAGTATTGTGGTATCTCATTTGTAATACTCATCATTTCCTGGTTAGTACTGGTGAAGTCCCTGGTGGCCATTTGCATGTTTGTTTCATTGTTGTTGTTGTGTGTAATATACAAATTCTCTCATCCAGCTATTTACTTATTTATTTAATTGCCCGCTTATTTGCACAAGGCTGAAGTTGAACCCTTGGCCTTTCACAGGCCAGGCAGGTGCTATAACCACTAAATTGTATCCACAGCCCTCTGGTTTTTTTCCTTATATAATCTCACATGTCTTAAGCCAACCTTGAACTCACTCCTTTCCTGGCTTATAATTGTACACTACCCTATCAGGCTCTTTCATCCTTTTTTTTTTTGGTTTTTCGAGACAGGGTTTCTCTGTGTAGTCCTGGCTGTCCTGGAACTCACTCTGTAGACCAGGCTGGCCTCGAACTCAGAAATCCGCATGCCTCTGCCTCCCAAGTGCTGGGATTAAAGGTGTGCGCCACCACTGCCCGGTGCACATAGTTTTTCCTATACATATCAATACTTTATAAAAATTAACTTCTTTCATCCATTTTTAATTGAATTGATTGTATTTCATTAGTGAGTTGAAAGAATTCTTTATATACCCAGAACATCTGTCCATTTTTAGATTTGTGAATATTTTCTCCCAATAGGTAGCTTGCTCATTTATTTGCTTAGTGATGTCTTTTTAAGATGTAGCTATTTATTTTTAAGGTCTATGAGTGTTGGCCTGTATGTATGTCTGTATATCATGTTTGTACCTACAGCCTGAGGTGGCCAGAAGAGGGCACTGGGTGCCCTAGAAATGGAATGACAGATTGTTGTAAGCCGCCATGTAGGTTCCGGAAACCAAACCTGGGTTCTGTGGAAAAGCAGCCAGTGCTGTTAATGGCTGAACTGTCTCTCCAGCTCTCTTGGTCATATTCTTTACCAGCAGAAGCTTTCAGCTTTGTTAGAGACAGATGTCTCTGCTATCTTTGATGATTAGCTCTTTCTTGATGCACCCAACATTTGCTTATAACCAAACTATGAAAATATTCCCTTATGCCTTTCTCTAAATATTTTATGGCTTTTGTTTCTGTGTCTGTGGTTCATTTCAAGTTGTTTTGCAAATGAGGAAGAAAGGAAAAAAAAAAGGTAAGGTGTCTTGTTTGTATCCAAATAAACACCCAATGAAGACAGCACCATTTCTTTGAAAGGAATTTTCTTTCCTCATAAATTGTTTTGACTTATTGGACAAACCCAGATGTCCCTGTAAGTGTGAAGTCGTCCCTGCTCTTTGTTCATTTCTGTCGGTTATCTGTCAGTCCTTGGCCAGTCACCATCACACTGCCGTTTGCCCGTTAATCTGGCTACTCCATCTTCTAATGTAATCACTTTCATTTGTTAATTTTCTGTACTGTCTGTTTTGATGTCATCCAGTTTCACTCTTATTATTTCTTTCTCTTCTACTTAGTGTTTCCTTCCTCCTTTATCTATCCTTCTTTCCCTCCCTCCCTCTTTCCTTTCCTCCCTTCCTTCCTTCTTTTTGTTCCGACTCTTAAAGAGGACCATTTAAGCACTGACTTGAAACCTACCTTCTTTTGTATGTGAAATTATGAAATCTCCTTCCTAACACTGTTTTTACCACAGCTCAACATCTTGATGTTTTGTTTCCACGATCATTCTGTTCAAAAAATCCATTTTCCTTGGGGCTGCTACTTAGCTCAGGATTTCTTAGAAGTTCTGTCTGCCTGTAAATATCTCACCATCAGCGACTTCTGGTTTAATTCTCCTGTATCCAACAAAAATTCAATATACCAGGACTACCTTTTCAACTTAATGGGACTTACTTTATGGACTCACATGTAATTTATCTTTTAACTGGCAATATACGGTTTTGTTTTTGATTCATACATAATAATTGCTCATATTTTGGGGTACAGAGTAATATTTTAATCCATGTAAATGTTTAATGCTCACATGAGATTATTTGGCATATTTATTATCTCTAACATTCCGTCTCTTTCTTTGTTATGATCATTCAGAATCCTCTCTACAAGCCCTTTTGCAATATGCAACTAAGTATAGCCTACTATGATGTAGAACACTAGGAGTTAGCACTCATGAGCAACTGTACCCCTCAACCATCACCCTTCCCCACAGCCTTCTCTAGTCTGCTTTTGTGAGACCAACAATTTCAGACTCTATATAAGTGAGGACACACACTGATGGTCTTTTTTTTTCATTTTACATTTACCTATTTGTATTTGTGCACATGCGTGTGTCTCAGTGTGCATGTGGAGGTCAGAAGTTAGCTGTCAGGAGTTAGTCATTTTCGTCTACCATGTGGATTCCAGAGATCTAACTCAGGTCATCAGACTTGGTGACAAGCACCTCTACTTCTTAAACCAGCTCATAGGCCCCAGCATTTGTCTTTCTGATATACGTCACTTAACATAGTACCTTCTTGACAAAAGCACCATGGAGCATGATGCTCTCTAAATACCGACATGGTCAAGACATTGGTGGTTTTATCAGTGATGTTATACAGATGTCACCACTGATTTGAGACCTAGATCTTCTGTCAATGGCAAATAACAGTGTGAACATTTTAAAGCAGGATTCCCTGCTTTTTGAATTATGTCATTTTTGCTTTTTGCTTTGTGTATGTTGAAGCTCTTTTCTCGGTGCCTACAAATCAGTGATTCTCACTTCTCCTGGATGAACTGATGCTTATGACATGTCCACCCCTATTCCATCTGGAATTCACCTCCATCTGAGAGCTCCACAGCCCCACCAGCATCCTCATTGTTTTCCCAACCCTTCTCTTTATTCTCCACCCCCACCCCAACATTTCTGTCACACATCTTACAGAGGCTGTTCTTTCTCCACCTGGACAGTCTCAAAAACTGCAGTTTTTGACTGCAGTTTTGCTATGTTGGTATTTCCCTTTTCTAGCCTGGTAAGTAGCCTAAGTAGCCTGTTTTACTGAGGTAGTTGGTTCCCCGTTCACCTGAGTTCTTAGCCTCTAGTGTTTGTTCCTCTGTTCCTTCTTTTCTGCTCACTTTTAAAAATATCTTAGTATATTTTAAAATCACTTTTTAACTTATCTGTTAGCCTTTTAGACAACTTCTTTTCACTTATTATTGATTACATAGAGATTATGATGTGTGTCTTAGACTTCACTAAGTTACAATTGTAGTTTTATACAAATTACAAAATAACCTTCAGGATCAATAGATCCATTTACCCCAATCACTTTATGTTTACATTTTCATATAGATTACACATATACCCCATAATATTATTTTTCATTAATGACATATATTTAAATTTAGAAAGTCTTTATGTTTGTCTAGAAACTCACTATTTTGATGGCATCAGTTTCCTTCAACTTAAAGGAATTCCTTGATATTTTTAAAATCATTTTTATGTGTAAGAGTGTTTTGCCTGCATTTGTTTTACATTCTTCACTGTGTTGTCTGGCCTCTGGTGTCATCAAAGTTTGTGTCATCCATTTGGGATTTCTCTTTACCAATTTTTCTTCCAGTTGGTGATAACACTTCTGAGAACAAAACCCAGGTCCTCTGCAGAGACAGCATGTACTCTTAACTGCTGTGTCATCTCTCCAGCCCCTCGGTGTGGTTTTTCCAAACTCTGAAATGTCTTGAGAGTCGTGGTGTGTCTACTCTGATGAGAGAGCATTAAAAGAGACTAGAACTTTTATCCCGCCTTCTTTAATCTTTCGGGATACAGGAAACGTGATTTCATTTCCTGCAGGAGGCCTGGTGCATGCACATCAGCACATTCACACACAAGGAATCATTTGCAGTGTTTGCTGACAATGTGTACTGCATAATTCTCTAGATAATAAACTTAGAATCAGAGAAATGGCATGACTTTTGGCTGAAGGATTGCTGGAAATAGATTTCTAGCCAGGGGCTCTTTCCTAAAGATCTTTAATATTTACTGGGGATGGCAGTGAGGAGCATAGTGGACATGACAATAAGGCCATCATCACTGATGCATAGCATACCTTCATGTCACCTGTGTCCTTAACAACCCATTTAACAGACGAAGAAACAGAGGCAGTGAGCACATGGGGACCTCTCACAGCTAATGGAGCCAGGGTTCCTTCTGAGTGGCCCGAGAGCTTTTTTTCTTTGTTCTACTATTCTAAACACTGGTCCTCAATTACATGGAAGCCCTTTCATCAAATAGACCTGGAAAGAATATGTGGATGAGCTGATGATGTCACTTCATACATGATATGACATGATATGACATGATATGATATGATATGATATGATATATGGATATGGATCTCTTTGAATTCCTTTAAACATCAGAAGTGGAGAAGAGAACGTTCTATACCCGAGGTCCCATGTTCTAGCGTCAATGGCAGGCCTGAAAGATAGGTATACTAGCTAAATATTGCTCTACTTCCCTACCTCCTAGATGTCTAGATCTCAGATGCAGGGTGGGGCCTCCATCCTCAGAGCCCAGCTGTGGTCCAGGGGGAGAGATGAGAAAGAGAAGCGCTCTAAGAATTGGGTTTGAGCTGTGCTCCAAGAGTGAGAACTTGCAGTTAGTATGTTTGCTTGGAGTGTTCAGCTGCTTGTTATCACTGGTTCACAAAGCCCATCAGGAACGCTGATTTTTCTGGAAGCTTCAAAGTCTAGTTCCCTCCAGATAAGAAGACCACAATAAACACAGTCCCCAAAGAGCTAGCTCATTTCTTGGTAAAACGGTTGCTAGAGATTTCTCAGGGCACACAAATAGCTGGACCATAAAGAAAACAGTAAACCATTCGCAGAATAGAGAAGTATATTCTCAAAAATGACACCAGGCCAGGGCTGTGGTTCAACAAGGGGCTTTCACACTGTCTCTGTTGTTGTTTCAGTTTTAGCCTCAGAAGGATGCTCTGCTCCAGCAGGGCTGCAGCCTCACAGTTATTACAGACTCTAGTCCCCGGTGTGGATGGAAAGACAGGACCCACCTTAATCAGTCTGGAATTCCTTCACGGGAGCCCTGCTTTAGGAGGGAAGTCACTCATTAAAACTTCCAGAAAACTGACCACGGCTTCTGAAACTAGTCTTCCCCATTTCTGTACTTCAAATAGCTATACACCAAGAACGCAAGGTTTAGGATGGACGCTGAGTCCCACCCTGGTGCTCAACACAGAAGTTGTAGGTGCTGGGACTATTGTAGCGAGCTCTAGGCTGCAGGAGCAACCAAAGAATAGATGTCCAAATGTTACCAGGTCCATCCCTGTTGCCTTCTTGGGTCAACACTGCACCATGTCATGCTCACTGTATGCCTGACTGTGTCCAAGGCTCCTAGTCAGCCTGTTTCCAGTAACTGCAGGTGAGAGCCAGCCTCAGAAGAAGGAATAAGAAATATTGCCTGAGATGTGTTCAGTAAGATGTTGCTTCTCCCTTGGGCTCCTGGGCACACAAACCTGCCCACATTGGAGGGAAGCTGGATCTTGGGGAACTATGAGATGTGATTTGAGGTGACACTTACTGTCTTCCCTGACCAGAAGTCACAATAGCGATGCCCTCATTGGGGAAGCCAATTTGGCTGAAGTTCTTTATTTTGAAAATAAGAAAGCAGTGCATTTCTCCCTCATCCAGTCCCATTTCCTCTTCCAGTGGTGCTCCAGAACTAAGAGATGAGAGAAAGCCACTTTTCAGGGGGAATCATGGTAACAAGGATAGAGAGGAGGCTGCACTTTACCAGCTACAAGTCTAACTCATGGGGAGCAAGCAGAGAGAAAAGGGAAAACAATATAGGTTTGCCAATCTGTGCTGCCAGGTACTGTGGGCATAGCTACTCAACCATCCTACCTTCTCCCCAGCCTCTGTATCCTCGTCCCTTAGCTTCTTTCTGGTACCTGTCTCACATCCCATCTCAAAGCCAGGTAATCACAAACCTGTCAGCAAGTCACCTTTACATTTTGTCCCGCAACCTGCCCAATACCCACCCCAGAGCCACAGGATGTGATTACAGAGTCACTGCTAGGCAGCTGATGACAAGGGAAGTGTTTATATTGAAGCCTGGTGCGTCGCAGCCTGTGCCGACAGTTGGCTCAGTTCACCTTGTATCTAATGGTCTTCACACAGGGTGTCAATAGCTTCCTGAGAGTTCCAGAGAGCATGGGATGGGTCTACTTAGATATCTTGGGAGCTCTGTATTTCTAGATTAGAGGTGTCATAGGCACTAATTTTAAGATAATTGTATACATGACTTTCTTCAGGAGAAAATATGTAAGTAGAAGAATGGCAAGTATTAGGAATGTAGAGAGAAAAATTAAATATTTATTTAGTTCATACTAGAGATTTACACACAGATTTTAAATACCGTGTAAATTTGTGGAGTTAAGACGATAGCTATGTTAGTGACCTGTCTGCTGGAAAGCTGCCATTATCTAACACTGGGGAGGTGTAGACTAGTGTATTCCTAGGACTTGCTGGCTAGCCCACCAGCTTCTCCTCCTGGGCAAGCTCCAGGCCAGTAAAAGATCCTACATTACCCGTAGATGAAGAGCCACAAGCAACTAATAAATGCGGAGAGAGGGAGACAATCTTCCTCAAGGACCAGCCTCCTGGTAGTCCAATGGTCAGCCCTAAAAACATACACAGGGGTAACACTAATTGGATTCGGCAGGTTTTATTTGTATGTGTGTATATGTGTGTGTATGTGTGTATATGTTTGTGTTTATGTGTGTGTGTCTCTGTGTGTCTGTGTATATGTGTGTCTTTGTGTGTGTCTCTGTGTGTGTGTGTGTTATAATAACAAAGAAAAACAGGCTAGAGATTCAAGAGGAAGTGGAGAGAAGTACAGGAGGGTTTGAAGGGAGGAGAGGATGGGGTGGAATGATATATACAGCACACGTATATGAAAGTAAAAACAAAACAAAAATACACAAGGTGGATAGTACTAGGTAGTGACACCCAAAGTTTTTCTCTTACCTTTATAGGTACATGTGTACAGGTGCCGTGTACACTCATACACAAATGTGCACCTGAATGCACACATAGATACATAATAAAATAAAAATAAAAGTCATGTTTGTAAGTCATGAATCTTGTCACGCATGTTCTTTGAAAGCTCAGTGTCTTTGTTACCATGATGTTCCCTTGGATATTTGTTACAGTTTATTCACAAATACTTCATGGTGGCTCTGGATGAGTGAAGATGCAGGGACTCTGCCTGGGGGATGCAGCCCAGGAAAGGCAGGCCACGCATAGCTACTGGTGGAGAACTTGATTTTCCACATCTTGCATTGGTCTCTATGGTGTGAATGTGTTACCCTCACTGTATCTTGTAAAGAATCTTCTAGAAGCCAGATGATCATGATCAACCTTGAAATTGCCTATGTGTTACTGTTTCTTTGTCTCCTATGGGTGACCCTATCAGCATCTAAAAAAATAAAATAAAATAAAAAAGTGTTGCTTTAGGATATTGAAGCCAGTGGTTCTTCCCAAGATAGAACTTTGTGGTTCAAAATAAGTTGTTCAGACACATTGAGCAAATAGTGCCTTGCAACACGAGAAGCTGGGCAAGAATTTGACTGTAACGGGCTTTGGCAGCAGGCGTTTAAAGCACAACCAAACCTTGCCTTAGATTGTGGGAGATCTCAAAGGTGTTGGGGGTAATCAGATAATGTACTGAGACTTAGTCTCAGCCAGAGACTTAGCAAGCCTGGACCTCCAAAACCCGATGCCCAAGCAAGCCTGGGCAGCAGGACTTGCCTGCTTGCTACTCCAAGTCAGGACTCTGCAGGCTGATAGGGTAGGTAGCTAGTTGCCCCAAATCTGAAAAGCTGAGGACCACATGGCTGAGTTTCAACCCCAGGTCTCCTGACTCAAAACCAATTCCCAGGACTTGCCCTTTCCCCTAAATATACGTGCCCCAAATTGTCGCCAGATCTCAGGAAAGCACCAGCTCTGTCTGTAATAAACACCAGCCTCACAGCACACCCAGTTATTACCAGATCGCTGATTCTCGTCTGGGTCTTGTGGCTTCTTGGGTTTTTCTCTGGTGTTTCTCTCCCAAATCTTTCCCTTGTCCCTCTGATTATGCATATGTAAACAGTCAGCATGGTGGCCCACAGGCTGCAATCTCAGTTGCTCATCAGGTGCAGTCAGTTAAGCCTCAAGCCTCTGCCCAAGGCCATCCCCAGCTGCTCCAGCTGCCTGTGGCTCTGTCCTCACTTTTTCTGCCACACTGCCTATAGAAAGATCTCTCAGAGGGTCCTGAGGGAGGAGATTTGAGGTTCTTCCCTTGGGCAAACAAGGGCTGGGTGGATGACATAATCCCTTTTAAATCTTAGAAAAACAGCGCGGTGGCTCTTGGCTCTCTTGGGCTCTCATTTGGGTTGCCTCACGACACTGGGCAGGAGGCCAGGGAACCCAAACCCAGCCCAGAGACTCCAGCTCTCCAGGGAGCTCTAGCCTGGGCTGTCTGGTGTGGCCTGTTCCTTCCACACAAAAGCCAGCAGTCCACACAACCTCACCCTGAGATTGGTTGAGGCTCTCCCTCCATGGCCCACAAGCCTGAAATTGCTAGATCTCATATTGATGTCCACTTCTCCTCATTTGTTTTGATGCACAGCTTGACTTGACCCTCTGACACCAGAGAACATAGAGATCTTGCTCTGGCCTCAGACAAAGCCAGGTGAGAGGCTAAAGGCTGATTGCTCTGGGTCATGTTGAGGAACAGTGAGCTGCCTTGAAGACAGAAGAAGGCTAAACACTAAAGGATATTGAATTAACAAAAAGCCCAAGGGAGAAGAAAAACCTCAAAATCTATCAGGACTTGAGTAGATAAACAACACACTGTGCCTAGCAGTGGGGATACTCCTGAGCCACCGGGAGTACACACACACAAGGGTAAGACAAATCCAAGAGACACAGCGAGCGTTGTGTTACTTACCAAAATATCTGAGACAATATATGAGAGGAAAGACTAATTTTGGCTCACAGTTTCAGAGGGTCTCGGTCCATCAAGATGGATGAGGCATGGTGAGAAGGATTAGTTTCTGGTGATAGGAGCAAGTGGTCAAGAAGATGTTCATATTGCAGCGGATCAAGAGAGAGGAGGTGTGGGGGAGGAAGGGCATAGGAAAGGAGTGGAGAAGGAAGGAGGAAGATGAGAGGGAAAGAGGGAGAAAGAAAGAGCTGGAGGAGGGAGGAAGAGAATGAAGAAACCAGAGTGTGGTGTTTTATAAGAAATGCCACAGGCTCATAGGGAGTGGCATTGTTAGGAGGTGTGGCTTTGCTGGAGGAAGTTTGTCTCAGTCACTTCCTGTTGCCTGCTGATCCAGATGTAGAACACTCAGCTCTTACTCATGCACCATGTCTTCCTTCACATCACCATGCTTCTCTCCATGATGAAAATAGACTGAACCTCTGAACTATAGTCAGTCCCAATTAGATGTTTTTCTTTATAAAACTTGCCATAATAATGGTGTCTGTCACAGTAATAAAACCCTAACTACAGCACATGGCCTGCTGGGCCATAAGCTTCAAAAACCTGCCCCAGTTAGTTCCCACTTCTTGAAAGTTTCAGAACCTCTCCAAATAGCACCACTAGCTGGAGACAGGTGTTCCACATAATGGGGGACAGTTTGCATTCAAACCATAGTGATCATCTGTGCAAACTTCAAGAACGGGCAAGAACAACCCGCACTAATGGGAGCCAGAGCAGCGATGAGCAAAGAGCCCAGGAGGGTGGAGAATCAACACAGCATCATTCTGGAAGAGCTGAAGCTCCTGTGCCCAGTGGGGTCACATGTGGGCATAGATGTGCATATGGAAATACACCCATCTCTTGAAAGTCCTGCAGTACACTGTGTGAGTGCTACAGTTTGATAAAAACAAACAAACAAACAAAACCTTAGAAAATGCACAAAAGGTAAGAAGAGTCAATGGAGGAGAACTGAGGCTCCAAGAGAAGAGGTGTGGTTGAAGGAAGCAGGTAGAGTATTCCAACCCCACAGAAAGATGCTAATTCCATGGTGGGAAGATTATTTGGGGCAGAGACATCCTTGAGGGAACCTCTAGCTCCCAGGGTAAATACAGCAGTGTTAGGCTGGGAAAGGAGCATGGTTTGGAGACTGAGTCCCAAGGGTCAGCAGCACAGGGTGGATGTGTCATTCCTGCTGGAAGATGCAAGACCTCGAAGAACTGTCTAGATTGGTTGTTTCTGAAGATGCCAGTATTTTTCAACAAGAGATCAATACTGAAAGTGAGAGAGCTCTAGAACAAGAAACAACTCTCTGGGAAATCCCTGTTTGATCATTTGCCAGTTGTGTTTGGAAACCCAAAAGATAATTTAGAGAAAGAGAGTGAAAAGGAGTTGGTCCAGGCTGGGAATTTTGGAAAAACACAGGTTTCTCAAAGAAAGAATGAGCCCAGTGGCAGAAAATGTGTTTCTAGAATCAAAGTCCTGGAAAGAAGTATAAAAGTAGGCGTCAGGAATGTGTTTGAATAATCCGTGGCTCTAGATGTCATAAATGGGGTGAAAGACACCCAGAAAAACCCAAAGGGAGTCAGCTCAGAATAACATCTACATATATCACAATCAAACTTCCAAAAACGTAAGACAAAGGCTTTGCCTTAGAAACAGCAGTGGGAGAGAACCTAAGATTTATTGAATCACCATGTAAAGACTAGTCACGTTCTTATCAGGAATTAGGGCATCTGGGAACAATGAAACAGTAATATATATATTTGATGGATCTAGAGAGATACTCTGCAGTTAAAAGCACTTGCTACTCCTGAAGAGGACCCAGGTTCAGTTCCCACCACCCCACAAGGTGGCTCATAAACACCTGTAACTCCTTAGATATCTGATGGCTTCTTCTGGCCTCCTTGGGTACCTGATACATACCTGATGCACATCTATGCATATACACAAAGATAAAACACTCATACATAAATAACAGGCAAATAAAAAATCAATTATATATTTGAGACAGATATAAATTCATACACAACTTGTAAAGATAACGCCTTAAGTTCCCTCCCCCAGTTGACTATCATATACACCAAAATCAGAGTATGGAGTATTGACACAGTCCATGTGTATGTGTGTATGTGTGTGACTGTGTGTGCACATATTTATGCACGTGTTGATAGCCATGAGAATATAGATTTCATGCAAATTCAACCACAGTCAAGATGCTAAAGTATTCCATAACAACATGCGATCCCTCATGTTACCCCTTTATAGTCATGCCCACTTCCCCTCTAGTCTCTAGCCCCTTGCAAACCATTCTGCTTCTATCGCTATCCTTTTGTAATGTTACATTATTTTGGAAATGGAATGGTACGATATGTGACCCTTTGAGACTGACTCTCCTTGCTCACTAGAAGCCCTATAGGCTCACACATTTTATACCTATTAGAACATGGTTCCCTTTCATTACTGAACAGCATTTCTTTTAGTTAGCTGTAACTGTCAACTTGACACAACCTAGAATGGCCTGGGAAAATAATCTCCATAAAGAAATTGCCTAGATCAGATTAAACTGTGTGTGGTATGTCTGTGGGACATATTTGGAATTGCTCATTGATGTAGGAAGGCTAGTCCACTGTGGGTAGCATCAATCCCTGGGCAGGTGGTCCTGAGCTATGTAAGAAAACTAGCAGAGATATTCTGCCAGCCAGCTAACAAGCAGCATCTTCCACGATTCCTACCACATTTTTTTCAGCTGTGAGGTAAGCTTGGCTGGAGGTATTGCTGTGTGGAAGAATAAGTAGGCTTCTCTTCAAGTTCCTGCCTTGCCTTCTTTCACTGATGGGGTGTGATCTGCTATTGTAAGCTGAAAGAAACCCTTTTTGCCCCCATGTTGTCTTTTGTCAGTGTTATTTGTTACACCAGAGAAATAAAGGCAGAGCAGTATTCCATGGTATAGCTATA
Organism: Grammomys surdaster; assembly: GCF_004785775.1. Lineage (NCBI taxonomy): Eukaryota > Metazoa > Chordata > Mammalia > Rodentia > Muridae > Grammomys > Grammomys surdaster. Next base: position 19,825,707 of record NW_021604587.1, read on the forward strand.
CCACATTGTCTAATCATCTCACCGTGGTATAACACCGGGTATTTCTAGATTTCAATTATTATATATAAAATGTCTATATATGCTTTTGTATGCTTATCTTTCCATTTTTCTGGAGTAAATGCCCAAGGATAAAATTGCTAGGCCACGTGAAAGGTATGTTTTTAGTGTGACAATCTGAATGTTCATGCCCCCTGCCCTTGAACTTCTGTGTTGAACCCTAATATTTTGTATGATGGAATTAGAAAATGAGGTCTTGGAAAGTGATGGTTAGGAGGCAGAATGACTGCAGCCTTATTTAAAAGGCCTGGAAGTCGCCTGACCTCACGCATCACAGGAGGACATGGTAGGAAGGTACTATATACAAGCCATGAAATCCACAAATATGAGAGCCAGATACTCAAAATACCAGCAGTTGGGTCTGGCTCTCAGAACTGTGGAAGTGAGTGTCGTTTGTTTCATCATCTCTGCTTGGGCTATCTTGTCACAGTATCCTGGAAAGACTAAGATGCTGAGTTCTGGCTGTCCTGGCACTCACTTTGTAGACCAGGCTGGTCTCAAACTCAGAGATCCACCTGCCTCTGCCTCCTAAGTGCTGGGATCAGTGGTGAGCCCCATGATGTTCAGCTCAGACACTGAGTCTTTAAGAAGCTACCAGCTGTCCTTTGGAGTGCTGTGAGGTCTACGTTCCTACTGACAGTATCCGTTTAGTTTCTTAGCCTCTAGCCTAGCATTTGATGTTGTCTGTTTTTCAGTTTTCAACTGAGCTGCTCTCATAGGCATGTGGTGATACAGTGACGTCCTTAAATTTCCATCTCCTTGAGAGGTGGGGCAGCTCTTTACATTTTGGCTGTACGTGCATTCCCTTTGATGAAATGTCTTTGTGTCTTTTGTATAATTTTTAATTGGATTGTTTAGTTCTCCATTGATAAGATCTGCTAGTTCTTCACCAATGAGATATATTAGATATTTGAAAGACATTCATCTTAATCTATAATTTCTCATCTTCTTAAAGTCAAAGGCAAATGTTTTCAATTCTTGTAAACTCCTGTTAATCAATTATTGTTTTATGGAGCATGCGTTGGGCTTCAAGTCTAGCCTAGCCCTAAACCCTGAATATTTTCTTCTGTTATTTTTAAAATAATACTTTTATAGTCTTACATCAATCTGTGATCCATTTTGAGTTCTTCAAAAAAAAAAAAGAACGTGTATATGTGTGTAATTTAGAGTTTGTTACATCTATATCAATCTGCCTGACTTTGTAAATTAGAGATCGTTTTGATGAATCTTTTTGATACACCTATTCTCTCTCTCTCTCTCTCTCTCTCTCTCTCTCTCTCTCTCTGTGTGTGTGTGTGTGTGTGTGTGTGTGGGTGTATGTGTGTGTATGTGTGTATGATTTGTGTGTTCATGTGTGGGTGCTCACAGAGGCCAGAGAAAGATGCAGCAACTCCTCCCCATCACTGCTTTACTGCCTGAGTAGGGCCCTTCGCTGTGTTTTGGGCTAGGCTGATGGCCAGCAAGCCCCAGCATTCCTCCTCCTCTCTCAGCCCTCCATACTGCTGGGACCACAGGCAGGAGCGGCTTCACTGGCTTTGAATAACCTTGTCTTGTTTGTGATCATAGGAGGAAGAGATTAAGCTTTTTACCATTAAGTGTGATATTCACTGTAAGTTTACAACATATATTTATAAAAAAAACCACACATATTTCTTTTTTAAAGCATATATTTCATTTTAATTATGTATATACAGAGTGTGTGTGTGTGTGTGTGTGTGTGTGTGTGTGTGTATACGCGCGCACACATGAATGCAGATACCCACAGGGGCCTGAGGAGTTGGATCCCTTGAAGCTGGAGTTGACAGTTGGCAGCTGTGTGATGTGAACACTTGAAAAGCAGTATGTGCTCCTAACCACAGAGCCGTCTCTCCAGCACTTCTATCTCAATTTCTGTTTGCTTTCTTTTTTTAAATTCTTTTTTTTGTTTGTTTTTTCGAGACAAGGTTAGCCCTGTGTAGTTCTGGCTGTCCTGGGACTCACTCTGTAGACCAAGCTGGCCTCGAACTCAGAAATCCGCCTGCCTCTGCCTCTCAAGTGCTGAGATTAAAGGCATGCGCCACCACTGCCCGGCTCATTTTGCTTTCTTTTCAAGACAATGTTTCTCTGTGGAGCCCTGGCTGTCCTGGCTCTGTAGACCAGGCTAGACTTGAATTCGGAGATCTTCCTGCCTCTGCCTCCCCAGTGCTGGGATTAAAGGCCTGATGCATGTGGAGACCAGAAAAGAATGTCAGATTCCCTGGAACTGAAGGTACTGTGACTGTGAGTCACCATGTGGATGTTGGGAGCTGGACCAGGTCCTCTGCCAGAGCAGCCAGTGCTCATGTCATCTGAGCCATCTCTGCTGTCTATAATATTTTCCCCTTCTTGTTGTATTGGGCTTACTTTACTCTGCCTTTTCTAGTTTCTTAAGAACTTAGCTTATTTATTTTGACAAGTATCTGATTTCTGGGGTAAGCATTAGCAGTGTCAATGTCACCTTCCATGCTGTGCTAGTGTGTCCTGCACATTTTGACGTGTTATATTTTCATTTGGTTAATTTGTTTTTATTTCCTTAAGTGTTTTCTCTTTGGATCGAGTGCTATTTACGATGTGTTGTTTAGTTTCAAAGTGTTTGAATACCCCTGCTGTATCTCAGTGTCTGATGTTCCTTAGTGTTTGATAGTGACCAGAGTGAACTTCTTGCTCGATTTCAATTCTTTTGCTGTGCTGAGGTTTGTTTTATTACCTAACACATGATATGCCTATGGACCATGGAGCATACATGTGAAAAGAACGGACTTCTGGTGGTTTGGGATGGCTCTGGTTGACAGTGGGTGAAACTGGCCATTTACATGAGGCTTCAGGGGTAGACAGACTTGTGTACAGCTTTCTCTGCCAATGAAATAAGCCAATTCAAGCCAAATTAAATGTATAAATGATTTATTTGGGGGCAGTTCTTGGACAGGTTCTCTGGTCTCAGAAAACAAGGCCAGGGAGACGGAGGAGGTGGCAGAGATAGTAAGATAGAGGTGTGGAGGGGGTAAAGGTAGAGAGAGGTAGGTAGAGATAGATGATAGATAGATAGATAGATAGATAGATAGATAGATAGATAGATAGATAGATCTAGGGGTGGACCTTTTATCTGAAGCATACCTGGTGCACCTGGCAGGGGCACATGCCAATGTAAGCAGTTGCTAGGTCCCTGAGAGTAGATCAAGTGGAATTGCCTGTATATAAACACGGTTAGCATCAGGGGTCCTGAGTTTGAAGCCTAACATCGTGATCCCCACTTCTCTGAAGTGACAGGCTTCTCTGAAGTGGACAGCTGTAGTGGTGCTGGGATGCCTTGAGAAAAATGGGACACTGGGCTAATAGGGTGTTAGCAGGGCCAGGGGTAAGAAGGTGCTAGACTCTTAAGACCTGCCATCCTGAGAGGCCCCCAAACTTAAGCCTGACAGCTATGGAACTCAAACACGGAGCTTAGCAGAATGCTGGATTGGTACCTGATGTAAAGACTGACTTCAACACAGCCGCCATACCCACAGGGTGTTCTGTCCCTGGCTAGTCAGACAGGAGGAAGCTCCGGCATGAAGGTAGGAGGCCGCCTTGAGGCTTCACCCTTCCAGATGCTGCATTAGCATTTTAATAGGGACTTTCTGAGCTTCATCCCCAGGGGTCACAGTGCCCCAGGCTGCAGCAGAGCAGGTGCTTCCAGCCGGGAGATCCCCAGCTAGTATCCCTGCAGAGAGGCTTCCTGCTGCCTCTAGTTGGAAGCGGGTGTGGGAAGGAGGCGGACAGCCTCTAAGGAATCGGGAGAGAGACGGGGCACTGGGAAAACGGAAACAGGTTAATTTATTCTCTTTCCTGGATGAATAACCATATCTGCCCAGAAACAGAGCAGGTTCCTGGGGTGTGACTGTGTTAATTGCCAGTCTGGCAGGGATGAAGAAGGACAGGACAAGGGATGGGGATACTAGGTGAAGGAGAGTGGTTTCGAGCCCGGGCTTTCTTTGTGAGAAGAAAGGGATGGGGCAGTTATGGCCTCTGGGATAGAATGATACTGAGCAGGCTCTTCTCCCTGCTCAAACCCTAAAGCCACACCTGAAACTCAGTATTGTGCTACCTCACATGCCTTGAGGCTCTTGGGATTCTCTTCCTGGCCCTTTCGCTTATCTCTAAGTAGACTTGCTCCTGGGCTGTGAGGAGCCCTGTCTTTGTCTCACCGTCGCCAACGGCACTCTCCCTCTGCCCGCTACTAGACATTCTGCCTCCCAGCACTTCTCCTGGTTAGTGCTTGCTCCCTGACCACAGAATCCCAGTGCTACGGTACGCCCATGTCGTCCCCTGTTCGCACACTCTGTAGCTCTTCCAGCTCCTGCAGCACAGGCTATAGAAGCGGCGCTGAAGAGAATCCCTCTTCCCCCACTCCTCCCTTGAACTCCCCCAAGACCCCAGCACCTTCTCAGCTCCTGAGGGCACTTCCTCTTCCTTTCTCCTCTGTCCTCAGAGGACTTCACCCTCCTTAGCGAGAAAGGTGCTCTCTGCTGCCTCGGGCACTGTTCAGAGCTCCACATAATCTGCATAACCGACCTCCCCTGGTTTCCTGAAAAACCTAGATTCTAGATCACTTCTGCCTCCTAAACCTTCCCAGTGCGCAGTCAGCCCCTCTCAGAAAAGGTGTGGTTCTCCAGAGGAAAGAAAAGTTCCCCAAAGCCGCGTTTGGAAGTGACCCTGTTTAAAAAACAAATGCAACCCAGGATGCTAAAAATCACTTTCTTGAAGCCAAATCCTGCCAGCTACCAAATCCCAACTTCTCTGTCCTGCCTATTCTCAAGATGCACAATAGCGTGATCCTAGCAAATTTCTGTTTAGGATTCTTTCTTTTCTCTGGCTAGGCCTTAGGATTTATCTAGTAGAAATATTTCATTTGGGGAATTCTTTTGTTTTGTTTTGTTTTTGTTTTTGTTTTGTTTTGTTTTTCGAGACAGAGTTTCTCTGTATAGCCCTGGCTGTCATGAAACTCACTCTGTAGACCAGGCTGGCCTCGAACTCAGAAATACACCTGCCTCTGCCTCCCAAGTGCTGGGATTAAAGGCTTGCATCACCACTGCCCGGCCCATTTGGGGGATTCTTTACCCTACATTTTTTTAAAAATCAGATATTTGGCATGTGGTTCCCATTTCTAGAGCTGACTTCTCTTCCATTGTCGTATATAAAGGTTTTAACAATTCAGGAGGCTTTCTAGCTTTAACCTCTGCTTTGCAGAAAAGATGGCTTTGTCCAGCGAGGGCCAGCTAACACCAGTCTGTATCGAATTTGTTTCCCTGAGAGGTTTGGCAGCCAGCCAACTCAACTGTTTGTTTGGGTTTTTTTCCTGCAGTGTTAATTTTCACATATTCATGACAATTTCCCCAATGACAAAAATCCCAAAGTGGGAGCCGTTGTCCAATTTAGAGCCCTGTTTTTCAAATTACAATTGACAGTAAATGCAATTGAGGAAAACCTGCTGATAGTACACACGTGCAAGTGCACACACAGACACACACATTAATAATTTCATGCACTCAAGAAGTCCTTCATTCTCTAAATAAAGAAACCCTCATAGATTGACATGGGCTGGAAGATTGATAGCAGGGTGGCTAGTGAACACAGGCGAGTGAAATGAAACTGACTGTAAGGTAGAAAACCACCCAGGGGGAAATCTGAAGGCTTGTGGGAACCAGAGGACAAACATGATGATCGTTGTTAAAGTAATTAACCCAAACAACTTTTGGGTAAATTCCAGGGAGTCCTCACCAGGGAAACTGATCCTTTAGCAAATTGGTTTCCAGTAAATTCTTTTCGAGCTGAGTGGCTTCAGGAGAATGAATGGTGAAGGGGAATTAGTAGGCAGACTAATTCTTTAACTTTTCCTTGTTTCCTGGGTCTTTCCCCCTAGGGAGCAACAGGTACCAGGGTTGCTGAGCCCACACCTCCTTCCTCCTATAGTCAGATGGGCTGGCCCTCATCACAGTCAAGTGGAATGGACACTCAGCCACCCCTGTGCTTACCCGCTCTCTTTCCTATTGTAACGCTGTGGCTATTGGATCTAGATTCTTGTCCTTAATTAAAGACTCCTTGTCCTGGACTCTGGACCTCTCAATTTTGCTGTGATGTCTCCTAGATGTCCAGAGTTCAGCATGTTCAATACTGAACTTGTCTTTGTCTCCTAAATGTGTGCCAACTGCCAAAGCCAAGGAACCATTTTAAAACCTCTTCCCTCCCCACCCCATCACTAAATCCAAGCTACGGAGCAGCTCCTCTCCACTGCCTCTACAGGATGCTCCATCCTTCTTCCTGGTAGTTCCTGCTGGAGCTTGAGGACTCGGTATTTCTTTTGGGTAAGATCATTGCTTTAAGCTATTCCCAACACAGCTTCCAGGCAGAAAGTTCTGTGCTTCCTTCCCCAGGAGTTTTGTGCTCAGCTAGCTGGATCCTCATGGTACTGTGGCCACAGACTGGTTATCTGAGAGCTCCTGGAAGACAGGCCAAACCTGGCTTTATTGGCCCCAAGTCCAGTACATGGTGAGAATTTGTCAAAGGAACCCCTGAGCTCATGGCATCCCAGTGTTGATCCTAACAGTGGGAAACAGACCTCGAAAGCCCCATAGGAAGCACCCAGGGGAGCACACAGGACAAGACAACTTTGGAAGGCTAAGGTAAACCATACAGCATTTCCCCTTGGCTAGATTCACTTCCATTCTTTTGCCTCCCCATGACTGTATTCCAGAGTGCAGTTTCCCTGATCTGCTGTGTTTGGACAGAACGAAGGTGCCACACATATGGGCAGATTGTGCGTACAAATTGAGTTCAGCTTCCCCTCAGGCTGGAGGATCATTTTCGGTGCCTAGTTCTCACCTTCTGCCTCATCACATTTCAATCATAGAAACTCTGGACCTGGCTTGGGTGATCTTCACAGCACCAAGAAGCCAGGGATGTGACATGGTGGCAGTTGGAAAGGTCACATGGTTTAAAGCCTTGTTGGGTCAAGCCTGCAAGCCTTGAGGAGCCTCCATGCTGAGTCACTCCTTCAACAGCAGTGATCTATGTCCAAAGACACAGTCCTGGCTGGTCATACTCCTTTGCAGCCCATTGTCTACTGGGTACTTCAGGTATAGGTGATGTCACCAAGAGGGCAGCCAAGTAGGAGGTGGCATCTGGTGCCCAAGTCCAGGCTTACAGGCCAACTCTTGTTGGCAAGAGAGATGAATGGCTAATTGACCATGACAGGACCAAGCCCTTGCCAAGTGCTCTCTGAGAAAGGAGAAAACTATTTGAAAATACAATTAAGCAGCTTCTATAAGGCACAGCATGGCCAGGATCAATGCTTAGTGGGGATGAGCTTGCAAATGTCTGTGAACGATAACTTGTGGGCCAGGGAGATGGCTCAGTCCATAAAGAACTTGCCTGGTAAGCACAAGGACCTGAGTTTGATACAGCGGATTCATATGAGAGACAGGCATAGGCTTGGAGAGATAGGCCGTAGATAAAGTGCTTACCACGTAAGCGTGAAGACAGGAGCTTTGATGCTCAGAACCTGTGCAAAAGCTACCTGTAATCCCTGAACTCAGGAGGCATGGCTAGCTACACTAGCTGGAACTGTGAGCTCCAGGTTCAGATTCCGATTCAATAAATAAGCTGGAGAACAATTTAGGGAGAAATCTGGTGTCAACTTTGGGTTTTCACATGCTGTAATGTGACCCCAGTGCTAGGGAGGCAGAGACAGGCAGCTCCCTGGGCTCACTGGCCAGTCAGTCTAGCCTACTTGGAGAATTTCAGGCTAGCGTCTCAAGAAGAAAGTGAACAGTGTCTGAAGAACAACAATTGGAGGTAACCTCTGGCCTCTGCACCTATGTACACTTATGCCAACAGAAACATGTGAGCAGTGCATGCGCACGTGTGTGTATGCATACACACACATACTCATGCATGCTTTCACATACATGTTCAGAAACCAAGGGAAAGATGCCAGAATGCTTAGCTGGCATAGCACCATGGTGACATAACTGATCTGTGGGAAGTTGTTCATGTGCGCCTTAGTCATCTAACTAAATTATCAATTAGCTGAGCATTGTAGGAGGAGCTAGAGAGACGAGGAATGAGAGAGGGGGACATGGAGGCGGATGTTCACTTGTCTGTAGCAGTCAAAGGTAGTTGGTATATCTAGGTTGGGTATTGGGTTACACCTCTGATTGTATGTTCTGTTTTACAGCAGGCAGCCCATCACCTCTCACCACACATATGGCCTCCTTCTTGGGTTTGTAGTAATCTGTTAGGGCCAACAATACAAAATCAGGGATAACGGGTTTGTACTGAGCTCATGGGGCCAAGGGAGAAGAGTCATGAAGAGTCGATATACCATGTGAGAAACAGTTCTGGATGTAAACCTGTTAGGAGCCGCGTTCGCCATTGCAACATGGCGCCGGTTTCCTGCTTCCTGGTTCTTCTTGAGAGCCTTGCTTGAATGTGCACCTGCGCAAGGCGAGAAAACCAGTATGCTAATTGGCGATGTTGTGAGAGCCAATGAGTGTGTGGCACGTCTCCTAGGGCTCTATATAAGCCACAGGTTTTTGGGGCTTGGGGTCCCTCGCCTCACTGCCATCTAAAGAGCTGTACAATAAATTGCTGTCAGAAGAATCCTGAGTGTGGCGTTCTCCTTATCGGCGAGGCTGCGCGCCGCATAAACCAGCAAATAGCATGTAAGGTTAAGTACAGAAAAGAAAATGTGGGGAAGCCAGTGGGCCCTCCCCATGCCTGGGGTTTGCTTACATTTGCACTGGGGTGGATGAGCACACACAGACAGGGTTTATTTGCCAACGAGCGAAGGGGAACCTAAACCACTTTGATCACACATCCCCATTTTAATCAGTTCTGTATATTTATTACTGGAAATTAAGATAAATACCGAAAAACTGGAAAATTTGATTATCTAACTATTTACCTTCTAACCAGATTACACCTAAATTCTGTTTATATTCTTCCACATTCTGTACTTCATCTCAGACTCTAAGCTTCTGAAGCTCATGGAATACTTGGATTCACTCATACTTCTTTGGGACAAATTAAAACATAGAGATCTAATGAAGCCATTCACGTGCATTCAAACTTTACATATCCCATATAGATCGCTGGGAACAAGTTTGGAAGACGTACCCCAGCATCAGAAAAATGGGAGAATGGAAATGCACTACAGATCCCAGGCATAGATTAGTCAAATGATTGCAGCAAACGAATCAAAATATATCACAGAGCTTGTACATAGACTATTCAAAGTAATTGCAAAAGAACTGAAATAAATCACAAAATACTTGCATAGATTATTCAAAATGATCTCTATACAGTTTCATCTCAAAACAAACAAACAAACAAAAAAACCCAGCTTTTACATTGATATTATGAGCAGTAAAGGACAGTGTACAATTTCGGCCTAAATTGGCTGTCCTACTTTCTCCCCAGGGTAGCATTCTCAGAAGGATCCATCTATGATACAGGCAGAAAGAGCAGATGTATATGAATGGTCCACTATTTTCTTCAAACTGATTTTCCTAAAGACCTCTATCCAATCCATATGATCTGTTTATCTTTGCTACAGGATCATTCTGCACCAACAGTGATGTCTGGACCCTTCTCCTGGGAACGGCACTTTGAACCTTCTTCATGGTTCTTCACTTCTGTTCTCCACCCATTCTCCCTCCGGCGGTGGAGATGACATTTTTTTCTGGTCAAGGAGAAGGAAGCTTCTTGGCACTATGCTTGAAGGTCAGCTTTCTTAGATCTTTTGCTGACATTCTGGCTGTGGGAGTTCTGAATCATTGGAGGATACTTATTTGTAGGACGTCTGAGGAGATCCTGGGTTCAAACTTGGGTCAAACATCTTTGATGCCTCCAAAAGTTAGCTCCAAACAGAATTGCTTAGTCCTGGGAAAGACGGAAATCCAAAGTCCAATTGACAGAGTAGAGAGGAGCTGACAAGTGAGTGTTTTCACCATCTTAGAAGAGAAATTGAATGACTAAGGACAATGATCTTCCTGACAGATTGCCATCTTGGTCAGCCTGGCTCTGCTGAGTCACTGTTAAATAGTTCCCCTCAAGCAGCCCAGCTGCCACCTGCCTGCAGAGGCGCCAAGGGCCATCTGATCCCAACCACAACCTCAGCTCTCACTACTTGGGTTGCTTCTGCTGCTGTATTTGTTTTGTTCTTCAGTTAAAAGCATAATGTGTATACAAAATTATGTATTGGGTAAATGTTCATATTTAACTTCATGTCAAAATTAAAATTAGCATGACCATAGAATTGTCTGGTTTAACCACATCATCTTCTAAGCAACTATTCTATTTTATAGAGTGTTTCTTGTAGAATGTTCAAGAAAAAAAGGAAGTTACAGGATAGTAGGTATCATTCTCTCTCTCTCTCTCTCTCTCTCTCTCTCTCTCTCTCTCTCTCCCCCCTCTCTCTCTCCCTCCCTCCCTCTCTCTCTCCCTCTCTCTCTCTCTCTCTCTCCCCCCCCGCGCCCTCCCCCCCCCCCCCCCCCCCCCCCCCCCTTTGAGTAACTAAAAAACCACCAAGAGCTGTTTTTATGAGGCTACTCATATGAGGAATCTTTTTTTGAAGATTTATCTTCATGTTTACGTACATGTCTGCGTGTGGGTTTGAGCATGTTAGTACAGGTGCCTGGGAGGGCAGGATGAGGGTTGATTTCCAGAGCTGGAGTTACAGGTGTTGTCAGTTACCTGACATGTGTCAAGAACTCAACTCATCTGGAAGAGCAGCAAGTGCTCTTAGCCACTCAGCCGTCTCTCCCACAAGAATCTAATTTTTATTTATTTTTTCTTTTCTCTAGTGAGCGATCATTTTATTGTATGTTTATACTACTTTTGCAATCAAAACGTCAAATTTTACAGGTGAATAGGCACCAGGGCGGTGTAAGACTGAGAGATTTTTCCAGTGATAAACCATCACCCTAACTAAGCTATACTCTTGTTTATTGCGATTTATTCTCACTTCCTGCTTGTCTTGAGCTCACTGTAAATGAGGGAAGTATTGAGCCTCTGCTCTGAACTGAGAAGAGTATGAATATGTTTTCACGTCACTGTGAAAATATCCAAATATAAAATCCAGCAAGAAAGCATAACATTCTTATCATGAGTACCCATAATTGTCCACTTTCTGCCCAGGGCCCCACATTCTGCCCCTGGTCAGTAGCTACAGCCTAGATGAGGGATTGAGATGAGCCTTGACTGAGGTGGGGAGACCCACTCTCCTGCCCCTCCCCCGCACACACTGTGGGTGGCAGCTTCTTCAGGGAGCAGTCCAGATAAGAAAAGAAGGGAAGACCATCGCACCTTCTGCTGTCTTGGCCTCCTCCAGGCCTCTGAGTTCATTTGCCCCTGTGCTGCTGCTCCTGCTGCCCCTGCTGCTCCTGCTGCCCCTGGTGACTCCTTTGCCTGTAACAGAACCAAGTTTTCAGACTTGGGAGCAGCAGCTCTCCAGGAACCTTCTGAAGCACCCAGCCTTGTGGACTGAGCAACTACCACATTTTTACTCCTGTAAATAACTTTTTACGCCGGGCGTGGTGGTGCACACCTTTAATCCCAGCACTTGGGAGGCAGAGGCAGGCGGATTCCTGAGTTCGAGGCCAGCCTGATCTACAGAGTGAGTTCCAGGACAGCCAGGGCTACACAGAGAAACCCTGTCTCGAAGAACCAAAACCAAACCAAACCAAACCAAACCAAACAAACAAACAAACAAACAAACAAACAAAAAACCAAAAAAAAAAAAAACCCTTTTTACTCATGCTTTTATAAGCAACTCTAATTAAACTTACTGGGACACAGAAGATGAGAAGGAGGATGAAGTAGAGGAGGAGGGGGGGAGGAGGGAGGAGGAAGAGGAGGAAGGGAAAGGGGAGAAGGAGGAGGAAGAGGAGGAGGAAGATGAAGGAGACCATGAAAGTAGAAGGGAAAAGTTGTTTGGGAAGAGGGAATCAGTGGAGTTGGGGGGTGCAAGAGAAAGCAATGAAGTGAATATGATCAAAACATTTTATATTCATGTCTGAACGCTCATAATTAAATCCATTGTTGTATATAATTAATACACACTAAAAAGTTACCTCTGCAGAAAGCACTTGTCTGAGGAAACTGGACAAAAGTGAACGAGAAAAGCAACAGAAGGTAACAGTGGTCTGTCATTAGTGTGAGACATGCTGAAGACGGTTGTAAAATTGAGTATATCCTTTTCAATTAAATTTTTCTTACATTTCTTTGTTCTGTGTACATGTATGAATGTGTGTGGGCACACAAGTGCCAGTCTGCACGTGTAGAGGTCATCCCACAATGCGCCTGAGTTGGTTCTTTCCTTCTACTATGTGCAGCATGGGACCGAACTCAGGTCATAAGCTTGGCAGTAAACTGTGGGCCAGTGGACTGTGCCACCAGACAGAAGAATGGATAAGGTAGTAGCAACGTTCAGAACCCGGATAAAACTCGTAATTGTGAACGGCGGGAGTTTGATCTAGATCCTGACTAGATTCCTGTCCTGGAGCAAGTGACCATGATACTCCTATAAGAGGACCCTGACAACCAGTCATGTATCACACAGCCTAGAGTTCTCCATGCTAATGAGATATCTAAGGGCCCAGAGTGTTTAGCCAATGAGATCCCTTCCTAGGCTTCTCTTCCTGCAAAAGGTGTTTAATCTCTGGTTCACCCTGAGTAAGTCATATTCATCCTCATCTGCCAATGAATAAAGCAGGTTGGACAAACAAGGACTTTCTTCTTCATCAAGGACCACTTGGGGAGTGAGGGGAAGCATACAGAGCCACGTCTAACTCTCCTGTAGAAAGCCCTCTTCTAGCCTCTGCATTCCTGGCACAGACTCTGAGCTAAGCTGGATTCCCCTGCCCTGGGCTCATTGGTGGCCAGCGCCCAGTTCCCAACTTCTCAAGGTCCCCAGTGGTGTCCGGGTACACAGGAGTGGGAGTCCCCATTCTCAACAGTTCCCAGTTCCCAGCCGTCTCAGGGTGTAAAGGAGTTTGAGAACCACAGCCTCTGTCCCAGCTCCCTGTTGTTTCTCACCGGGAGAAACATGGGCTGGCCTCCCCTGAACGGCATGTTGGCATCCCATGAGTATGGCATCCCAGTAGGGAGGAAAGGCAGCATAGCAGCGCTGCATTTAGCCTCTGTGAGCAGCATATCGGCAACGTTCTGGCATCCCAGCAGTGCAGACCCACATTTAGCACCTTCACCCAACTGAGCCACCTCCTAGGCCCTTGAATATATTCTTGAAAAAAAATATTAAGACAAAAATCATGAACATCTAAGTAAAGGAATAAAAACATAAAGTAAAAATTAAAAATTAAAAATTAAAAAAATATAATAATCAAAATGAAAACTCAATAGTTGGACTAAGTTTGCAGACAAAAAAAAAAAAAAATCAGAGGCAAGGTTAGATAAGTAGGAACTCTGGAGACTAGGAAATGAACTGCCTGAGAAATCTGTGGGCAATAAAAGACCTGGTGTTCAGAGGATCAGAGTCCCAGCAGAGAGCAGAGAAAGAAAGGAGCGGCGGAAAGCATCTGATCAATGCAAACTTTTGGCAACAGGCATAAAGCTACTATTTCTAAACAGAAATGGTAACACAAATCCCCGAGAGAGAGAGAAGCCCAAGGTAACCCACACTGAGACAGATCACAGTCACACTTCTGAAAATTGAAAGACAAGCTCTTCAGAGTAAGTAGATAAACAATACATAACTCATACAGGTGAAGCCAGGAGGAGGTGGGCAGCTTTCCCCAAGTACTGACAGAAAAAAAAAAAAGATTTCCTTTCCAAGTTCCATGCCTGGTAACACTGCTCTTCCTCTCTCAGTTGGATTCTGCCTGTTTTTTCCTTTAGTGTGCCTTGTAACTTCTTCTTGATAAGAACATGAGAGCTGAAATAAAGGTACTGCAGTAAATAGGTCTTTAGTGCTATGACTGGAGATGTGTGGGCCTGATATTTATGATTCAGTCTTTCTGATCCTTCAACTGTGCACTAGGAACTACACACATATAGGTCCATTTATGAAACGGGAGATATTCAGAATTTGGTGCTCTGTCCAGCTTGTTCCTGTGCAGCCGCAATTTTCCCCGCAGCTCTGGCTTTGGACCTCGGCTCTGGCTATCTAGAAACATAGGCCCTGGCACCCACGAGACGCCAGCGTGATGGGTGGCTCTGCCAATCCACCATGCTGGCCACAATGCTTGGCTGAGCCCAGACCATTCCCGCTATGCCTTCGGTACCCGGTAGAATGAAGACTCTTAATGCTTAAAGATTATCCAATGGATTTATGTATTTGGAAATGCTCAATACACAAGATGCCCACACAATTAGAGTTGTTACCCAATATCTAACTTTTAGATAGAAGTTGCTACCCAGGACAGCTTTCAACCCATCAGTGGTTCTCCATGGCTGCTCCCTCTCTCCTCCTCCCTCCCCTTCCTCTCCTTCTCTCCTCCCAACTCCTCACTCTGCCTACCTTTCATACTGCCCAGTCACCGAGCTTTATCACAAATGTGTGTGTGTGGGGGGGGGGGAATATCCCGCTACACATTTATAATTTATCTTTTTATTTGTGTGTGTGTGTGTGTGTGTGTGTCACTCCAATGCACATAGAAGCATGTATGTGGGCCCATGCCATGAGGTCAGAGGACAACTCTCAAGAGTCAGTTTTCTCCTTCTACCCTGTGTGTTCAATCTTCAAAACCCATCCAATGTAAGCCATGATATAAATAGCAAAATTAAGAACCATTTTAGTAGATGCAAGAAACAGACATTTGACAAAACCTAACATTCTTTCTTGGTTAAAATGATTCAAGAGCCAGATCTAGAAGACAACGTGCCTGTCCCATTTAAGAGCAACTGTGAAAATACCCACAGTTTGTATGTGTCATGATAAAAGAAAGAATCTCCTCGTGTTGAGACAGAATCCAGAGGAACACCTCTAATCAGTCTGGTGCCAGGAATGCTAACCCGCACAATAAGTCACGAAAAAGAAATGGAAGTTTGGCACTGTGGACAGTCCTTCTCTATAAAAATCCTTAGGAATGTGGAAATAAAACACCAGATCTTGGATGTGAATTTAGCAATGCCCCAAGACACTATTTCTAAATAATATCAGATATTAAAATCTCACTTATTCATAGTGGCAGCAACATATGCAGTACTTATGAATAAATCTGGCAAATGTGTGTTGGGTAGCTGTTTCCTCCACACAGAAACATTCTCTCCTGGATGGAGCAGATGAGGCTTTCAAAACTCACAGGAAAATACTAAGAATGTGCATCATTCACCTTTTCAGTATTAAGTCTGGAACTATAAATCTTTAAAGATAAGAGAGATAAAAATGTGGAAGGCCTGCAGAGACAGCTCAGTGGTATGAGTTTGCTGACTTTACATCCCCAAAGCCAGGCATGGCTGTGTGTGTGCCTGTAGTCCCAGCACTGGAGGGCAGCGACCAATAGACCTGCAGGCTAGTTGCCTGGACAGCCTGGCTGAAACAGTGAGCCTCTTATTCACTGACAGACTCTATCTCAAGGCAAGAAGGCAGAAAGTAATGGAGACACCCAATGTCTTCCTTTGACCTTCACATGTGTGTGCGTGGGAACATACATTCCCACAAGCTCAAACTCAGGCAATGTACACACACACACACACACACACACATTTTGACTTTAAATTTAGGCAAAGAGTTTTAAGCTTTGACCCCCAAACACACAATCTAGAAATACATTCATATAATTAGACCTTTTCAAATTTAAAACTTCTGTTCTTTGAAAAGTTTTAAATTGATAGAAAAGACAATCCATAGACTGTGAGAAAAAAATGTCATACAAATATCTTTAAATTTTTAACTTTTATTTTATGTCTATGAGTGTTTTGCATGTGTGTGTGCGCGTGTGTATGTGTATCGCCTGTTTGCCTGGTGCCTGTGGAGGCCAGAGCAGAGCATTAGATCCTCTGGAACTGGAGTTACAGTTGTGAGCTGCCATATAGGTGCTGGGAATCCAACCCAGGTCCTCTGGAAGAGCATTCCATCTCTAATACACATATATCTTATAATAGACTTATATTCAGAAAAAAAAATTTAAAATCGTAAAATCTCAATGAGAAGAAAATAGCCTAACAGAGAACATGGTGGCCATCTGGAGAGCTAGTTCTACAGCTGTGCAAGCAACAGTATCACTAGTCACTAAGGAAATGCAGACTGCAGTCACTGTGTAAAACCATCACATGCATTTTTAAAAAAGATTTACTTATTTAATTTATGTATACGAGTAAACTGTAGCTGTCTTCAGACACACCAGAAGAGGGCATCGGATCCCATTGCAAATGGTTGTGAGCCCATGTGGTTGCTGGAAATTGAACTCAGGACCTCTGGAAAAGCAGACAGTGCTCTAAAACCACTGAGCCATCTCTCCAGGCCCATCACACACATTTTTGAATGGCTTCCATGAGAAAGATGAACACTACTAAGTGCAGGAGATGTAAAGGAACTAGAATTCCCACACACTGCTGCTGGGACTGTAAACTTCTACAAACATTTCCAAAAACAGTTCAAAGTATCTTAAAAGGTTAAATATGCCCTGACGACGTCACATGCCCCAGACTTTCGATGCCAAGGGAAAAGGAACTAAATGTTCACAAAACATCTTGGACTCAAATCACAGGAGCTTTGTTTGTCATAGCCCCAAACTGAAAACCACCTGAACTTTCAGCATGTGATACTGATGTGGCATAGCCCTCCTACTCGGCCAGAGAAAAGGAGGGAGAGGTAAATGACCGATACATAAAATTTGGATGAATCATCAGAGGAATTCTGGCGAGTGAAAGAAGTCAGGGAAAAGACTGATGTTGACTATTTGCATTAAGTAAAGCTACGGAGATGAAAATCTGCAGTGATATAAGATAGGAATAAACGGACGGGGGCAGAGATGCCTCGAGGGATGCTCTGAGGGTGATTTGGAGGTGGGTTTACAGACATATGTACACATGAAAACTGTTGTTGTTCTCTATTATAAAGAAGTGCGGTGTTTTAAAACATATATTTCAATTATTCTTTGACAATTCCTCACATATACAGAGGGTATCTCATTCTTCCCACAACTCTCTGCTCCCTCTGCTCCCAATATGTCCTCCTCCAACCTTCATGTGCTCTCATTGTCTCATGATCTCTTTTTTATGTCTGGTACACTGGATTGAAGTTGTTAAAATAGCAACATGCAAGTGAGGCAGTTGGGGGAGAGGTTCTAAGGCTTTATCACCCATAAGTCCTCACACTGGCCTTTGAACAAGTGCACACAATTGGATCGTTAGTGGGAGCTTGGCACCTCTGCAACTTTATGCAAACCCCAGTGTGGGAGGGTCTGGGATAGTTAGGTAGAAACCACTTGATGAAGTTCATTTCCACCCCATCCTCCTCCAGTCTGGGCTGTCTGTCGCCTTCAGCTGCCAGTTAACCCAAGTTGGGGCTTTTTTCTTTGGTTTGGAGGATCTGACTCTGCCAGGTCTAAGTGAAGTGTTTGTGGTGGTTCACATACAGGGAAAGTACCCCATACTGACCCAAGCTACAGGCCCCCGAGGCACCACCGCACCAACTCCTGGGCTGTTAAGAAAAACAAATCCTGTGGCAAGCATTTAACACCTTTACATTTTGTTCTCCCCTCCCCCTTCTCTCTCTTCATGTAGCCCAGGCTGACCTTGAGTTCCTGCTCTCTGACTTCACCTCCCAAGTGCTGGCACAACAGACCGGCATCACCAAGCCCTGTTTTTGTGCATTCCCAACTGGTCTATCCATGTTTTACCAACCTGGGATTTGCCGACACTGAAAGACTATGATGTCATCAACACCCTGCATGGCTGTCCCTCCCTCTTCTGCCTCTGAGAATAGACATCCCACCCCAGCTGCTGAGAAGGGACCTGAAACAGATATTCTTGGCAACTCCACTAAAGTGACTTCACCTGTACACAGCCATGTCAAATAGCCGTCCATTCCCCGTCAAATCATCTTGTGGCCCCAAAAAGTCTCTTCTAGAATAAACCAACCACGTTACTGAGGGAGTAAAGGTGTAGACCATCAGCAGGGCAGTTTCCAGAATCGCAGTTAGCCCCACACACATGTGCAATAGATAACAAGAGTTTTCATGTGTACACATGTCTGTAAAACCATCTTCAAATTGCTCCCAGGACGTTCCTTATGGAAATATAGCATATTCGTAAGTGAAATTCTTGAAACAAATAAAAAAGTTTAAAAAGTAATCACAACTCTCAAGGTGAAATAGATAAATAAAAGTTCAAAGGACACAGCTCTTGGGAAGCCACACGGGTACAGTATCAAAGCCATCCTAGCTTTGGGTGGGCATCATGCTTTGCATATAAAATGTCCCCACAAGGTCATGTTATGACAGAGTTATTTGTGGAGCTGATGGAATCATAAAGTAGATCATAGGGGAGTGTGCCTTGGACAGACATACCTGCTTGCTGGTCCCTTCCTGTTTCTTTTCCTGCTTCTTGGCCACCATGGTATCAGCAACCCTTTTCTACCATAAGCTCTCACATATGGTACTCTGTTTCTGTCTCACCTCAGGCCCAAAGCAACAGGGCCAACTATCCACAGACTGAACTGACTAAAGCTGTGAGCCCAAATAAGTCCTTCCATCTTGTTTTCCCAAGACTCTGTCACACTGACGAGAAGGTAACTAAGAAGATGTGGGAGCAGACCTGGATGGTTGGAAGGATATTTCTGAGCCACCCTGATTGTAAAGGAATTTGGAGACTGAGGCTTCAGAGATTTTGAAAATTTAAAGGCAGTTCATCGATGCTCATTCATTCATTCATTCATTCATTCATTTTTGGTAGGTTCTATGATTCCAGGCTTTAGTATCTTGGGAATCTTCAGAGAAGCCAAATATGTATTCATGTGAAGAAGTGTATTTTGTTCATGTGATTATGAAATCTGGCAAGTTCAAAATCTTCAGGGAGAGCTGGTTGGCTGGATCCAGGAGGAACCAATTCTATGCAGTATGCCTGGCATTAGAGCCTGCAGGAGGGTGCCTGATCGTGCTTCCTATCTACTTTGTGTATATGTAATTCATATTCCACAAAAGTGATGTTAAGAGTCCCACAGCCTGGTGTGTTGGAGTGGCCTGTGAGCTAGAGGTAGGATTAAGAAGTCACAACCAGGTGCTAGAGAGATGGTTCAGTAGTTAAAAGCACTAAATGCTCTTTCAGAGGACCTGAGTTCAATTCCCAGCACCCACATGGCAGCTCAGACTTGTTTGTAGCTGCAAGACCTGACACCCTCACACAGACATACATGTAGGAAAAACACCAATGCACATTAGACAGAAAGAAGGAAGAGAGAGAGAGAGAGAGAGAGAGAGAGAGAGAGAGAGAGAGAGAATTTTCACAACCAGCCAGACATAATGAGACCTTGTCTCAAACAAAACAACTATTAGAAAGAAAGAACTGCCTTCCGCAAAATCATGTTTTGACGCTATCAGAATTTCTGTTAGTCTTTCTAGAAACATAACCATATACCTAAAATTAAAAAAAATCAACAAATAGTGTTTTCTACTTGAAATTATTCAAGTTGACTTTTGATATTTTGCCTGATCAAAGATCCAAAAATTGTGTATTAGATAGATATCACTTAAATTATATCCTGCTTTCTTCCATCATAATGGGATAAATTGGTGTTTTTGTTTTTTTATATCAAATTGATGGTTGTCTTAAAGATGTATTTATTTTTAATTATGTGTAGCTGTGTGTTTATCTGTATGAGTAGGTGCACATGAATGGTGGTACCTGTCAGGGCCTATGCCATGAAGTTGAAGTCACATAAGGAAAAACCATGACGTGGTCCTATCCACATACCTGCCCAGATGGGCAAGGAGGTCCATCAAGTGTTGGAAAAGACAAGGAAGCCAGTAGATCTCTTACTGCTCATAAGAACTCAATAGGTAGCACAGCATCTTTGGGGAAGTGTCTGGTATTTTCTAATAAAAATAAATATTCAAACTTGGTTTCTATTGTTGTGATAAAACACCCTGAAAGAAAGCAACTTATGAGAGGGGAAGTTTACGTCAGCTCATAGGTCCAGCGTCCATCCTGCAGGTGTCAAGGTGGCTCACATGGCATCCACAGTTAGAAGCAAAAAGGAAAGAACACATGTTCAGTTCACTTTGTCCTTTATTGACAGTCCAGAACCCAAACCCAGAAAATGATGCTGTTCTTTATTCATGGTAGGCTTCCTCCATTCAGTCAACAGGCTTGAAAAAAATCCTTTATAGGAATTATATACCTGGTTTAAACAATCCAGAGACTCTCTTCCTAGGTGACTCCAGATTGTGTCCAGTTGACAATTAACTGTAACTGTCACAATCGTCAACTCACACCAGCAATTCCACTCTGAGGTTCAGTGGAGGTGATTTGTGTTTCATTTTTGAAAATTACAGAGCAAAGTCAAGGAGCCATGCTGTGTCTGCTCTCTGCATGGATGAGGAGAAATGGCGCTAGACAGAAGTTTCTCAGCCTGTGGGTTGAGATCCCTTTGCTTATAGGCAGCACAGATATTTACATTACAATTCATAACAATAGTAAAATTACAGTTATGAAGTAGCAATGAAAATAATTTTATAGTTAAGGGTCATCATAATAGGAGGAACTGTATTAGACAGTCACAGAGAGAGAATTAATTACCCACGGCCTTAGAGCCAATCTGGAGTAGAAGCTTGGCTGAGCTTGCTGTCAATAGAAGCAGCTTGACCTCTCTCTGTTCTCCAAGGTAGGCCATCCTAGCCCTAGCTTGCTGATCTTCAAGAGAGGAGGGCTGTCTGTAGAAATCCTGGAGGGTGCTCTACCCTTGCCTTCTCACTGTGGTCTGCACAGCACTCTCCGTACCATTCTGAAACACTGGGCAACTCACCACAGGGTGGGGCTTCTATGGTGATGTACCTACCCAGGACCAATATTCCTTTCCAATCTTCCCCAGCAGAGCTGGCAAGGAGACAGTGATGGGGAGGATTCCTATTTCCTGGGCAGCTCTGGCCCAGGCATCTGGCCAAGCGCTCTGGTCCTCGTTTGTTTGAGCTTCTACCTTCTGCTGAAGTCAGGCATCCAAGTGCAAAGTCTGCTCCATGGCCTGGGACCACATCTCTTCCTTGTCCCTCTGTCCCTCTCTCCAGTTCTACTTTACTTTCCTGGCCACAATTTGAGCCTCAACATGACATTCCTGATTTCAGAATGAGACCCTCTCCCAAGTTTATCTCCCACCCCAACCCCAAAGACAGTTATCAGCCATGGGTCAGAGTAGCTCACCCTCGGCTGTCAGTTCTACTTTCAGCAGTAGGGAAAAGACAGGGTTAAAAACAAACAAACAAACAAACAAACAAAAAAACAGTCCAAAGTGGGTGGAGTGATGGCTCAGTGGTAAAGAGCACTGACTGCTCTCCTGGAGGACCCAAATTTGATTCCCAAACCATCTGTAACTCCAGTTCCACAGGATCTAGTGCCTTCTTCTGACTCTAAGGGCCACAGACATGAACATGACAGACATGCATACAGGCAAAACACACATACACATAAAAGTTAAATAAAAACAAACCTAACCTCTGCCTAGAGAGAAGTTATACATGGTCGCTGCATGTGCCCATTTCATGGACAAGCAACTAGGGCCTGAACTCAGCTACTGTTACCGTAGTAAGACCTTCAGTGTCAGACCAGCTGCTTGTGACAGATCAGGACATGTGAAATGAAGAGCCACAGAAGCCTGTCTGAACCACTTTCACACAGAGAGTCAGACCAAGGCCAGAGTGATCTTTCTCCTTTAAGGCAAACAGTTTTGATCTGAATTCGCTGCCCCATCCCCTGCTCCCTCCCCGTTCCCTTCCTTTAACAACACTCCCTTCTGATGGCAGGTGGGGTTTTGCTTTTGTTTTTTTATTATGTTTTTTTTCCTACAAAAACAATTGCATTAGTCAGGGTTCTCTAGAGTCACAGAACTTATGGAATGTCTCTATATATTAAGGGAAATTATTGGAATGACTTACTGTCTGCAGTCCAACTCACCCAACAATGGGCAGCTGTGAATGGGAAGTTCAAGAATCTAGTTCAAGATCACTCCCATGAGGCTGAGTGTCTCAGCTGGTCTTCTGTATAAGCTGGAATCCTGAAGAAGAAGGTTCCAGCAGATGTGCTGGAAAGTAAGTGCAAACAGATGGAGAGGGGAAAAAAAGCCTTCCTTCTTCCATGGTCTCCAGCAGAAGGTATGGCCCAAATTAAAGGTGTGTACCACCACACCTGGACCTAAGCAGTTCTTTACTTGGAACTGGGGCAATCTGTCCCAGGTTGGCCTTGAACTCAGAGATCTGCTTGCCTCTGTTTCCTAGGATTAAAGGCAGAAATCACCTTGCCTGGGGCTAAGCTTTTCATAGCCACTACATCTCCAGATCCGTATCAAAAGCCTGTGTCTTCCAGCCTCAAGAACTCAATCACAGGTGTGGCCTCCATTTCTGGATTGTAGTTAATTCCAGATACAATCAAGTTGACAACTGGGAATAACTATCACAACAATGATACCAAGCCAGGCTCCTTTTAAAGACAAGAGTAGATGTCCATTTTTGTAGGGCATGTGCAGAAAGGATGCTCTTTGGAAGATTTATTTTATTATGTATGTATATAATTGTTCTATTTGTATGTTTGCTTGATAGAAGAGGGAATCAGACAGAATAGGGCACCATATGGTTGCTAGGAATTGAACTCAGGACCTCTCAACCACTGCTCTTAATGGCTAAGCCATCTCTCCAGCCCAGAAAGGATGCTCTTATTGGGAGGGGAACACACATGTGAGGGAAGGTTCATGTTCTGTCAACGGAGAATGCAGACACCATACATGGCCCTATGCATGTCTTCCCCCTTCAGTGAACAGAACTTATAAGGCCACAGAAGTTGGAGGACCAGGAGAGGACATGGAAAACCAGGGGGTGTATTTTCTCTATATTTTGGAAACCCAAATCGTGGGGGACTCAGACTATGCCAGCACCTTAGGCAGTATGTAGTCAGTCTTCTTTGCACTTTGTTCATGGGCTTTAGGTTGTGCCTCCAATAAAGCACTCTGCATGAGGAATGCAGTCCAGAGCAACCAGGTTGCTGCTGTTGTTCCTTGTGAGCTTTGTGTGAGGTCCACAGGCAAGGGGTCATTTCTGCTCTGGCTTGTGCAGAGGAGGGCATTTGGAGGAGGGAAAACTTCATGAAACTAGTGACTGCTTGGATGGGTTCTCACAGAACAACAGGAGCTTCTGTGTGGACAAGATGGCCTGGCTTGCCCCACACCCATCATGTGGCTGGTTGTCAATGCTGCCCGCTGGCAGGGGTCCCATCTGGTGCTGTCAAAGAACGATTGGGCTGTCCTCCATGTGGCTCTCCACGAGGTCTGAACTTCTCAGCAGCAGGAAGAGAGTGTCCAAGAGTAGGGAAGGAGGCAGAAGCTGTCAGTCCACTTAGGCCCCGTCTTAGACACCCAGGATATACTTTTCTGTTGTCAGAGCAGCCATGGGACCAGTCCAGACTGAG
The DNA here is from genome assembly GCF_004785775.1 of Grammomys surdaster. Classification (NCBI taxonomy): domain Eukaryota; kingdom Metazoa; phylum Chordata; class Mammalia; order Rodentia; family Muridae; genus Grammomys; species Grammomys surdaster. The sequence continues at coordinate 19,849,389 of NW_021604587.1, forward strand.
ATGACAAGATTAGTGGTCAGGGACTGCTGAGTGTATGGATGATGACCATCTTTGGGAAATCAAGTATGCAAAGTTTTGCATTTCCCCAATACTGTTTTGAGAAATCCAACAGAAACTCAAAAGTCATTATTTATTTATGTCTACTTGGGAATAAAGGTGTTTATCAGTCATTTGTTCTCTTTCACTTCTGTAGTAGCTTTGAGCAAATACAATACACCAATAGTACTGCCTCTACCAAAATAAAAAGATACAGCATCCCAGGCATTGGGAGCTGGCCTGTGATCCCAATTGGTAGAAGCAGATACAGGAGGACCAGGAGTTCAAACTTGATATGTAACTAGCTCAAAGCCATCTTAGTCCCTGCCTCAAAAAGCAAAATAATAGAGAAGAAAGAAATCCATGTAGTCATGGAGAGGTATGAGTAAGGGAGGCTGATCTCAAAGCTTGGCTAAAGTAGTTTAACATCCACCGGGAAGGGGAGCCAGGATTGCCAGAGAGGGGCTGCTGTTGTTAGCATCTTGGTCACTGTCTTAGTTATGGTTTTATTGTTGTAAAGGGCTACCATGACCAAGACCAAAGCAACTCTTATAAAGGAAAACATTTAATTGGGGATGGTTTACGGTTTCAGAGGTTCAGTCCAATATCATCATGGCAGGAAGCATGGCAGATGGCAGGCAGACATGGTGCTGGAGAAGGAGCTAAGAGGTCTACATCTTGATCCAAAGGCTGCCAGGAAAAGACTGTCTTCAACAGGCAGCTAGGAGGAGGCTCTCATTCCACACTGGGCAGAGTCTGAGAATAGGAAACCTCAAAGCCCACCTCCACAAAGACTCACTTCCTCCAAGTCCACACCTACTGTAACAAGGCCACACCTCCTAACAGTTGCCTCCCCTATGGGCAAAGCATTCAAACACGAGTCTAGGGAGGGGTGTGTGTGTGTGTGTGTGTCAAACCTATTCAAACCATCACAGTCACCTTTTCATTGCCCTATTTGGGACTCACGATGTTATGTTTGGCGATTTGAGGAGCATAGTCAACAATCCCTTAGCTGTAAACAGCTGCAGATGGACTATGCAAAGAATGTTCTTTTCTGCCTCTGGACTGGGAAACAACGAAGAATATCACCACCACTCCTCCCCCATGACAAGGATGCAACCAGGATTAAAAACTAGGGGTTCAGAACAGAAAGCAGTCCAGGTCACTTAAGCTGCAGCTCTGCTGGCTCCAAGGGTGGCCAAAGCTTCTCTGGCCCCTTCTTAGTAACAGCTGGCTGGAACGCTGGGACCTGAGCAGAACAGGGAAGGGCTCCAGACCCTTCCCGTTGAGCACACATTTCGTCCAGATGTGCGGGTGGAAGCAGAAGGTGGAAATACCACCGAGGCTGATGATAATGTGTTAACCAAAACAGGAAGCCCGAGGAAGGTGGACGAGTGGGTTTCACTTCAGCTGTGTGATTTTTATCAATACATTTATTGTTCTAAAACTCTTCTTTTTAAAAGGTATTTTCAAAACAAGCCCAAACTCTGCTTCCCATTCTGAATTATTGTGTTGACTCTATGCTTACATTTGGGGCAAGAGTGGAAGAAAATAAGGACACCTGGTAGAGATGGTAAAACATCACATCAGATTCCTGCCTAGGGATGGGGAAAAGGGGATTTTTACTGACTGAGAGACTATTTCCTCATGGAGAAAGAATGTGGGTCCAGGACCCTGGGTAACCAGAAATAATTAGGATGAACTGAGCTCTGTGGTGACAGCTTGATCTCCCATAACAAGCTCATAGCACTCCACCCACTGCCTGAGACCCAAGCAAGTCCTGTGCACGCTAGGTGTTTCCGCAAGAAATTCGCAGAAAATTAGACCCTTTGAAGAACAAGCTTATTAATCAGAAATTATCAGCAACATTCTGTTGGTTTTGTTCTGTGAAACCAAAACAAAAAACAACAAAAAAAGGAGATTTAAGTTGTTGATTTACGTCAACTTGCATTTTGACCAGCTGCCGTTGATGCTAATCCCAGGAACAGGCCCGGCTGGATAGGCAGCCGTTTTCCATTCCAGGGAGCCCTATGCAGTCACGAACAGATTGTTGTAACATGGACAAGTTATGAACACGGACAGGTGTTCACAGTAGAATCACGAGCGGAAAGGAAGTATCAAACTTACACACACAGCGATTCATCTTGAATCTCTGACAAAGGAGCTGAGGTTTTGGATTGCCTGGTTGCACCTCTGGCAACCCCATGGCTGCCCCCAGGGCTCCAGCACTCACCTTTCCACATGAGTGATACCTCAGAGAAAATGGCTCTTCTTTGGTTACTTAGATTCCAAAGCAAAGAAACAGCGTGTTACACATTAGGAAATGTGTGATAGTCACTAGCCACAGAGATGTTAAATTCCAACCCTGCTGGAGCCAAACTGAGGTTTCAAAGTTGACTAAAATTATCTGAAGTCTTATCACTTTCTGTGACTTCTCCCTGGAAGGCATTTGTCCCTTGGCACTGCACATGTGGCCAACCCACTGCTGGATGTGCCTTCTCACTTCCTGATTCAGCCTCTGAGTGGCTGCAGGTCAAGGCCACACTGAAGGGACTGTGGTGGGCAGCGTGCCTGGCCTCAGCTTTGCCTCCCCTGCCTTCTCCATGGCTATTCCCCATTGTGTGTAATGTTTAGGTTGTATTTGGACTCTGTCTTAAGTTTTAAAACAAAAAGCAAAGAATGAAGCCCCCCATCTGTATGCAAATGCATGTGTGCACGTGTTTTTATGCGTGTGCTTTCATATGTGTGTGCTTTCATATGTGTGTATTTTGATGCTAAGAGGTCATCCTGAGCTGTCACCTCTCATTTTTTTTCTTTTGAAGCAAAGTTCAATGGGACATGGGGCTTGTCAAGTAGTGGAGTTTAGCCACTGTGCCCAAAGACTTCATCTGTCTCCACCTTCTCCGGATGGGGGTGACAAGTGGGTGCCATTACACCTGACTTTGTTACATGGTGTCTCACTACCTTCTCGGCTCTTCTATTTTTAAAAAGTGCTTATAATAACTGCAGAAATCCCTTTTTGCCCTCACTTGAATTTGAGAAGATTGTGTGGTGTTGTGTATGTGTGTGTATGTGTATGTGTGTGTATTGGAGTTATCTCCACTGAATGGAGAAGGGACCTAGATCCTAGAGGGTGGGTGGAGAAAGGCCCAGCTTTCATCATCTCAGGGAGGGTTGCACCCTCCAGCCCCACCCCCAATGAGGACCTTCCTGCTAGACTGTGAGATGCCTTGGGGTGAGCTGGGGGGTCTAGTGGAGCAAATTTGATCAGTCATTATTGCCTCTACCTGATAGATAGGTAAACTGAGGCAGTGGGTTGCTAAGGTGTGATCATTATTAAAAGCACAAGACCCAGGATTTAAAACCCAACAGTGGGTGTCAATGCCCACAGTGACGATCACTCTGGCAGGCTATTTCTATTCAGAGTCCCCAAGAAAGTCCACACAGGTTCACATACACAGTCTGACCTATAGGAAGGGAAGATGGAGGCCTAGGGACCTGCATTTGAATTCCCTGGGTAAATTAGTATGGCAGGACTGTAGAGCAAACACCTTCTCTCAGATGAAAACCAAGTTAGAATGTGTGTATAGCCTGCCCCAACCTCCCTTCTGGACACCAGTGCTGTCCTGAGAAGAAGCTGCATCCAGAAACTGGACTGTAGAGACCAGGAGAGTCAGTTCTGGGAAGGAACCCAACAGCAGCTGCCGACAGATTCTAAAATTTCCCTACCAGGCATCTCCCTCTCAGCACACAGCTCTCCTATCGCACACACTCAAATGAAGCTCTTTCCCTGGACCGTGCAAACTAAATGGAACTCAGTTCTCCGTGCCAGAGATACATCTCTGTTTAGTCTTGCCCAATGCACAGCACTGCTGACAGGGCATCGATATCAGTGAGTTAGGCCACCTTGCCAAGCCTCGGCTTTGCTCTTGTATAAAATGCCTGGTTTGTCTCACACAGAAGCAGCCATGACCATCACTCTTCATGTAGGGACTCAGCCAACCCTGGCTCTCTTTACCCACTCAGTGGACCTCAGGGGTCAAAACCAGTACCCCCATATGTCAGGGTGAAAGTGAAGAGTAAACAGAGATGAGTAAACAGTCTGAAGGCCATGGGGATGGCATAACACTGATGCCACAATAGTTGGTGACAATTTATTAAGAACAAAAATGCCATAATTTATCCTTATTAACACGACAAATATTTGGACACTATGTTATTACCCAGATTGAGACTAGGGAGATTTCCCATCTCAAATGCTTTTCTCGATTTCCTAATGATCTGCCTGTCCCTTGAATCCAGGTACAACTATGATACAAGTGACATTCAATGACACCTGAGGGCAGGTTATGAAGGAAGTACAGCATCCTTCTAATCTGACAGCCACATTCACACATGACCCTCCCCATTCAAGGCCAGGAAGTATGCCAGCCAGCATCCCCACCCTAGATCCTACAAGCCAGCACTGGCTACTGTCCTGTTAGTGACAACTGTTTGGTGACTATAGACTACACACCTTCCAACCGTAACTGCACTGGAGATCCCTGAAGGACAAAAGCCCCCTTCTAGCTATGAGAGCTAAGCGGACAATGGCAAGGTTTGATTACTAGTGCACTTTAGCCTAGTAGAAGACAGGAACCTAGAGGCTAAAATGAGGTGACCAGCTCACTCCATTTTCCCACTGCTCTGCAGCAGCTACAGAATGTTCCCAATCTACCATATGGGATTAGAAAGGAAAGCAGATGCCGGGTCGGTGTTGTTTTTGCTGAGCAAGAGAGAGAGGCTGACCAGTGAGAAAATATATATTTTAGCCTTGTTCAAATTCTTTTTTTTAAAAATAAAAATGGAATACACAGGGCATAAAAAAGGTGTGTGTGTTTGTGTGTGTGTATGTGTTTGTGTGTGTGTGTTTGTAGAATGTAATTATGTTCATGCAATCTTTACTTTTAGTGGTTAAAGCTTTCAATAAATGAGGAAGAAGGAATATACAAGCACATACGCACACACTTATTAAGGTTTGCAGGACCAATTGAGGCCCTGGGTTTTGCTGTGTTTTTGATGTTTACTTTTATTTTGAGACTAGGTCTCAGGGGCTCATGTTGTCCAGGTTGGCCTTAAACTTGTTATGTAGGCAAGAATGACCTTGATCCTCTGTCTTTACCTCTCCAGTACAGGGATTACAGACAAGTGCCCAGCTCATACAGCATTAGGACTTGAGCACGTGGTCCTGTGCTTGCTAGGCAAGCACTCTACTATAGGTGTGTGCTCTGGGAATGTCAAGAGACTACTCTGGCAGCAGACTCCCTCTGACTATTCTCACTGTGGCTCTGCTCCCTTCCTGGTTGTTGACTTTAAGTCCTCTGCCCTCTCTAGCTGACAAGGCTGAGTTAGCAGCATTGCCCAGCACTGAGCAGTAAGGTGTATATAAGAAGGCTCTGGGTTCTGTGCAGAGTCCTCTTCCTCCCTTTCTCACCAGCACCTGCCTTCACTTCCTGTTATTTCCCCTGCTTCCTTCTTTGGCCCTTTCTCCAGCTCTGCTTGGAAGGATTTTTTTTTCTCGGTTTTTTGAGACAGGATTTCTCTGTATAGCCCTGGTTGTCCTGGAACTCACTCTGTAGACCAAGCTGGCCTCCAACTCAGAAATTCGCCTGTCTCTGCCTCCAAAGTGCTGGGATTAAAGACATGCGCCACTACTGCCCGGCCTTCTGCTTGGAAGGAATTCTTACCAGGACTGTCTCAGTAATCTGCCCACAATCATGGCTCCAGTGTGGCCCCAGAGAGATCTATGCTTTCTTCTCTTCACAGCTCAGCAAAGCAGCCCACAGGCCTGAAGGAAGGCTCTGTCCAGCTCCCTTCCTTCCATCCAGACAAGACACCCAGAAAGGCCTGTATTCAGTGGAATACACGATGGTCTGCAGAACCTGGCAGCTATTGTAGGGCCTCTGCCTCAACCCTTCCTTGACCTGAAACCACCCAGAGTTCTCAACATACCCCTAGACTGCCTGGGTCACTTGCTTTGGTCGAGCACTAGGGAAGAGCTCCAGTCAAAATAGTGGTGGGAGTAGGGCACTTAAGCAAGGAGTTAGGGTTACAGAAGGACTGTAATGAACTACTAGGTCCCACAGTCCACACAGTGCCACTCATGGTGGTCTGGATTTTACAGAAGGGGAAACTGGAAGCAGAGAATGGTTATTGTCCCATCACATAACTGATGGAAAGAGAACAGAACTCATGCCTGTCCTAGCCCAGGCTCATTCCTCTACATCATACACACCTGGCACATGGCAGGTGCCTCATAAACATAGTTGAAAAAGACAAATGGATGAATCCATGAAAGGAAGAATGAGCCCACCAGCCACAGGTTCTGGAGCCAGTACTCAGGATAAGCTGCGCAGAACGCAGAAGACATGCCAAGATGTGTGTCAAGCTGGGCCAGTGGGATGAGCTCCTGGAGCTGGACCAGGCTGGAGAGAAAAGTCCAGGGCAGAGGGTAGGAAGATGCCTCGCCGTAGGAGAAGCTGTGCCCAGAAGAGGTGGCTGCAGTGGGAACCTGGGTCTTCTGCAGCAAGGCTGTGTATGGGTGACCTTCTAGGCTGTGGCTGTACAGGGTGGGAAGATGTGGGACTGGACTGGTGAAGAGCAACTCCTACTCACTGAGCATCCTGATTCAGGTAAAGCTTCTTCCATGATGACCCTGCAAGCAGGGAGACTTTCACTTCTAAGAGAGGCTAAGTATCGGGTGACTCATTAATAACCATTTGGGACATGACAGTTCATTTTCTTTTCTGTGTGTGGCATGCATGCATAGGTATGTGTGTGTTCATGTGTGGGAGCTTGCATTTGTGTGGTGATGTGTATGGACATTCAAAGTTGATGTTAGGTATCTTTCCTTCCTTCTTTCTTTCTTTCTTTCTTTCTTTCTTTCTTTCTTTCTTTCTTTCTTTTTTTTTGAGACAGGGTTTCTCTGTATAGCCCTGGCTGTCCTGGAACTCACTCTGTAGATCAGGCTGGCCTCGAACTCAGAAATCCACCTGCCTCTGCCTCCCAAGTGCTGGGATTAAAGGCATGCACCACCACTGCCCGGCGTTAGGTATCTTTCTTGATCACTCTCTACTTTCTTCATTGAGTGAGAGTCTCTTTTTTGAACTCAGAGCTGGTTGCTATGACTACTCTAGCTGTCCAGCTTGCTCCAGGAATCCTGTCTCCATCTTCTAAAAGCTGGAATTGTAAGTGGGCTGTTTTGTCCATGTAGCATTTGTATAGTGTGCTGGTTGGGTTTTGTCAACTTGACACAGACAGGCAATTCTAGGAAGAAGGAAGCTCAATTGAAGAATTGCTTCCTTCAGACTGGCATGTGGGAAAGCCTGTGGTACATTTTCCTGACAGATAGTTGCTGTGGGAGAGCACAGATCACTGTGGGTGGTGCCGTACCTGGTGAGGGATCCCGGGCTACATAAAGAAAAAAAAAAATACAAGCTGAGCAAGCATGAGGAGTGTAAAATGAATTATTTTTAAATATAGATGTGAATAGTAAATTAATCTGGTGGCTATATTTCTTTACCTTTGCTAGTCCCCAGTTAACCACACAGAGAAACCAAGATTTATTTTGAGCTGCACTTCAATATCTGGGTGGTTAAATGATCTATCTTAACCTCCTGTGTTAATCTGGCTATTTCTGAGCCACAATCCCAAATACTTACAATTAGGGCTTCAGATGTTTCTTTCCATGGTGTCTTCTCAGATCCTGTCCTCATGACTCTAATTCCAACTCCTACCTCTGCCCTTCCCCCTTGCTGGCAGAAGCCCCTCCCTATTCTCGCTTCTGCCCAGACATTGAGTGATCAGCATTTATTGAGAAAGGAGAGAATAATGGTAAGAACTGTTTTTTTTTTTTTTTTTTTACAAACTGGAGACAAGATTCTAGACAATGCTGAGTGGGTTGAAACAAGAAATGGTGGCAGAGAAATCAGCATTTGAATAACACAAAGTTAACCTTTACACGATGCACAAAAACATTATGCCTACAGAGACAGAGGAGCAAGCCAGGAAGCAGAGTTCCTCTTTGGTTCTGCTTTTGTTCCTGTCTCTGGATTCCTGTCTCAGTTTCTGCCCTGACTTCCCCTGATGACAGACTGTGGTCTGTTAGGTGAAATAAACCCTGGGTTGTTTACAGTTAGTGTTTTATCACAGCAATAGAAGCAAACTCTAACAAAGACACATGGATTCCGGGATCCAAACTCCAGTCCTCCTCGTGCATGCTGCTTGTACAGCAAGCATTTTAACCATTGAACTATCTCCCTGGCTGGCCTCTCAGTTAATTCTCTGTTGCCATAGCAACAGAAGCCAGCTAGTGGAAGCTAAATACTCTATAAAGAAAGGAAGTTTATTTAGTTCACAGGTTTGGAGGCTAAACTTGAAGGTCTAAACCTGATTGAATGCTTCCATCCATTCTGTCTCTGGCAAGGCCGTGTGGCTGCATCTCAGCAAAACAGATGGCATGGTGGAAGAATTGTGTGTGTGTGTGTGTGTGTGTGTGTGTGTGTGAGAGAGAGAGAGAGAGAGAGAGAGAGAGAGAGAGAGAGAGAGAGAG